>NC_047056.1:55017610-55320640 GCF_000738735.6 Corvus cornix cornix
GCAATTTCCGAAAGAACTTTAATACTCACTGACCTTACCGGGAAGTTCTCCATTCCAGGTATGTAGGGTAAGATTTTCTTGCTGTTGAGCAAAGAAGTCCTACTGACTTCTGTGGCCTCTGTGTGTGATTAAGGTAATGCCTGAAAATGTAAATACTAATTTTTTTTTTGTTTTGTTTTGGTGGGGGGTTTTTTGGTTTTTGGTTTTTTTTTTTTTGTAGTGGCAGTAGTTCAGGTGGTCTCTGAAGCACTATGACTAACAAAAGGTCAGGGATGGTCACCTAATTGCTCATCTGTGGATTATCAATAGAGGCAAAGAGTGGATTTTCTACCCATATACAGGCTTTTGTTCTGGATACTTTAAATTTGTCAATTTTCACAGCTTTCAGCTATGAATATTAAATAAATAAATCTTGAGACTTTAATGAATAATGTAATTAAAATGTAATGTAATGTAAAACTTTCTTAGACAATGCTAATAAACATCCCTTCCACTCAAAAATACAAACTGCAATATGCTGACGCCCCTAAAAATTTTTTCAAGTTAATTGAAAATTAGCTTCTTGTGGCCCTGAACAAAACCCACACTTTTTGAACTTGGTATGTGACTTTTGGCTAAACAGTTGTTTATTCATCCCTCTAGAGATGAGTAGCAGCAGTTACCTCTCTTAGAGAAAGGGGCTGCTGCTGTCTGTGCAAATCTGCACAACACCAAGGGGCTTGAGGCATAGCTCTGGTGAGTGGTAGTAAGTCTGGCAATAGACTGAGATACAGCAGCCAGGGGACAAAAGCAGCAATGTAATGTGAAGAGATAGCCTGGTCCAAACTCACTTAACTCTCAACTGTTCATGGAATTTTGGTGTGTTTTCTCTGTACCAGCAGGTCCTTGTGCTAGATCATCTATTGCCTCTCACCCTCATGCTAGTTAAAAACTTGGATGCCATCCTTGTTGTCGATTTGGTTACTTTGTCAAGCATGTGACTATCTATATGTCACAAAAAAATCAGGTCCAGGCAGGTAACCTGGTAGCTCACAGATTTGGTATGGAAAACTATGGCCTTAGCGGCAGGGTCAACAAGATGGTGCTTACATAAAATGATAAATGCACTGTTAAGCCAGAGTACAGCCAATATAGATGATGAAATGATGCTAAGCTTTTCCAATTATCCAAATACACTTTTTTTTTTTTTCTTGAAAGGGTAATTTATTCCCATAGACTTTCTGTTGCAGAGAGTCATCTGCCCTCCTTTTGCTGATCAGCTGTCAGGACAGAAGCCTGAAGGTGACAAACACTGTGTAGCTTCTTCTGCCATCTTGACAGGGGTGTGGCTGTGGGTTTAGACAAAAGATTCTTTTGTCTCTCCTCTGGGGTGATGGGAGTGCATATTGCTGTGTTTTAGACTGTGAAACCAAGATCATGGTCCATACTGAGCTCTGTGTTGTTAGGCAAACTAGCCTGAGAGCCCTTTGAAAACCTGGCCTGCAAGAGGAAGCAAAAAGGACAAACAAAACAGGGAATCAGCAAACAATTGGTCCAAATTGTCTTCTCAAATCAAATCACTTTTACCACTGGAAAATGGTAACAAAAGAAAAACCGTGCACTTCTGGAGAGCTGGTAGCTGGGTCCTTGGCAGAGCAATGAACTCCATGCAAGGCTGCAAGCAGAGAAAAGGAATGGATATCTTTCCTAATAGCTGATACTGGCTAAAATCTCATAAACTAACCTACAGAGCATCTGAAGACATGCAAAGGATTTATGTAATTTTTTAATCTGGCATTGCCAGAAATCAGACAGAGTTCGGGTTTTTAAAAATTATTATTATTTCTTTCGGCAATGAGTATTTTTTTAACAAAAATATTTTATAAACAGAACTTCTAATTGCATCATGCCAGTTGATTACTAGTTAATCTCATCTCAAATAAAGATCAGATTAAGGTGATGCAATCATGAGAAAGATCAACTCAAAGGCAGCTGCAATCTGGGCTTGAAAAGAGTAGCACAGGCTAGGATCCTTTTGAGAAACAGGAGACACACTACCTTTCCCTGTCAGCCCCATTTCATTTGTCCAGAGCAGGCTGTAAAGCAGTTTATGTTGGGGGGCATAATGTAATAAAAGAACAGAGAGGCACTGTGATGTTGTCCTGCTTAAAATATAAATGAATAGATTTGTCACTTTGAAAATTACAAAAAATACTAACCATGGGAACCCAGAAGGCAGAGAATATTTCTCTGCTTGTTTTGAAAGGTTTTACCCCCCTGGACAGTACTGTTTTTGACTTTTGTCCATGGGAAAATTTGCCTAGCCTCTGGGAAGAATTTGCATCTACAATGGCGTGAATTAGGTGATAGAATACTATGTGAGATTATCACAGGGTGAAAAATTTAGAGTTTTTAGGTCTATTTGCATAGTAAATAGATAGAAGTAGAAAACCTAAAAATGGAGGATAAGTTGTAGTTAAAAGCTTCTTTCTCCTTCTTCACTAACTCCGTATTTTGCAGCAATAGTGGTTTGGTATGATTGGATAAAGAATTCCGCAGTTCCTGTCTACGGGATTTAGGAACTTGTTGGACATTGGTAAAAAAGTGAAAATATCTTGCATTTTAAGCTTTCATTGGGTAATTTACCTTTAAAAAGCCCGTGAGATCTTGATAAGTTGTCTTCTTGCTGCATTCTGTGCTCTGTGCTATGTCTAAGCCATGCCAGTGGCTTGTACTCCTTATATAAGAATTAATAAACACCTATCTGGAAACTGAGAAGCATGAAGTCCCATTCACCTCCTTTTTTCTCCTGGGAAAAATCTGAACGTCTCCCCCATCAGGGAAGACAACAATTAATGACGTGGACAGTGTTAACTGACTACTAATAATGGATTTGTTGGATTGGTAGTCTGCTAGCAAGTGACTACCTCTGCATGCCTTACCCACAAAGTATGGTGCTCATCTGACCCAAAGCAGGCAGAGATACTGGCCCAAGACGTGTGACAGAGAAGGATGACAGCAGATGAGTGTTCCAAACACCAACGGCCAGAGACATTTGCTATCCTGCCGGCAACCGAGGGAAGCATCTGTGCTGTTAAAACAGAAGCACTGTTACATTACCCCATGTGAAACCATTAGCAGGGCACATAGCAAGGCCCATCTGTTTACTCGGGCCTCTGCGAAGGGGGAGAGCTGCTGTTTTGTTGTTTTCTCAGCATGAATGGCACATGCTTCAATGGGGAATCAGGGAACTTTTGGTTGTTGCACCAATATTAAAGCTGTGAGGAACTGCATTTTAATCTTCCAAATAGGCAGAGAGGTTAACTGATAGCCTTCGTATTTCACAAACTAGAAAGCAAATAAATAAATCAGCTAGAATGAGTTTGCCTTATAATAAAGAACTAAAAATATACCTTCAGCCACTATGTAACAAAAAAAGAAGAAATTATACTTTTTAGGTATACATGCACACCCCATTTATTTTAAACTAGTGGTTCCCCAAACTAGAACTAGAACTAAAACTCTTCCTGACTCCAACAGGGGTCTGCATCAGCGCATGCCAGAAGGCAGCTGTTTGTGCTGCAGTGGGAAAACTGGGCACTGCACAGCTGGGCGCTGCACAGCCACGCATGGACCTGATAACCCCTGTCCCAGAGAGCTTACATTTCAGCTGCATGACTGGGGGTAACAGATGGGTCGAGATGGGAGACAAAAAACAGTGGGATACTGGACAGTCTCAAATCCCAGCTGCTCACCCACTCTCTAACATTGCCAAGTTAAAATTTCACAGTCTTATTTTCACAGCAGAGTTTACTCTGCTCTTTCTCATTGAGGAAGAGGAGCAGTGGGACCTCTGTGCATGCCACAAACGAGCTTCAGGCTGGAATTTGCTGCTGAACCAGACAGTATTGTGATAGACACAATAAAACCTCTGCTTTCTTCATGTTTCTTTGCTGCATGGAAAAGTGTTTGCAAGGCTGAGGTGCTCAGTGATAGGGAATGGCGGAGGCCGGTGTGCTGGGCACACAGTTCTGGAGGTCAGCCTTTAACCTCTGAGAAGAGGCTGACACTCAGTTGGGCTTACATGGGCTTCGGGAAGCAGCCAGGACACAAGCGACACATTTCCCTTGAGGAAAGGGAGTCTGAGGTGCAGCTGATGGCTTAATGCAACTCCCAAGAGAAGGCAGCAAAACAAAAGTAAACTCCTCTGCTGAAACGGCCTCCACACCCAAGGACGCTTTCAAGTGAGGGATTCAGAAATAAAAACCCCAAATGCCAATACAGGGACAAGCGTGGTTCAGGGCACTCTGCAGCTGCTGCTAAAATTGCCCCAAGGCTGTGACTCACACTGAGCCACCACCGAAGCGGGGTGCACGCCTGGCCGCCGCTCCACCCCACGGGCCGCCCGCCGCTGCCGCGGAAGGATGGCGGGCGACTCCCGAATCGCCGTCTCTCCGGACCTGTCGGAGCGCGAACCCTAGGAAGCTTCTTCTCGGCATTTTCCCAAGCACGAGGCCGGCCCGGGCTGGGCGGGACACGGCACCTGGGGGCGGAGCGGCAGCGGGGCGGGCCGGCCGTGGCCGGCGGGAGGAGCCGGTCGGGGAGGGGGCGGCCCGGAGCGGCGCTGCCGGGATGGGAGCGTGAGAGGGGGCGAGTCCGCGGCCGGAGGAGCTGCGGTCTGTCGCGGGGGCTGGTGCCGGCGGGCTTGGACTCGCCATGGAGCCGGTGACCAGGTGGAGCCCGAAGCAAGTGGTGGATTGGACTAAGGGTAAGAGGGAGCCGGGGGAACTTTCCGGCGGCGCGCTGCGGGTGCCCCGCTGCCGCCGCGGCTCCTCTGCCCGGCGGGGCGGCTGCGTGGGCGGCGGGGGAGCGCGGCCTTTGCCAGCGCCAGCCCCGGCCGAGCCCCGGGACTCCCCGGTGTGGTGCTCCGGAGCTGGCGGCTTCCCGCGCCCTCCTGCCGGCGCTCCGTGCCTGCTTGTGCCTGCTTCTCCCTGCGGGATTTTTGATTTGGTTTTGTTCTGCTTTTTTTTTTTTTTTTTTTTTTTTTGTTTTGTTTTGTTTTGTTTTGACATGGGGAAAGGGAAAGTTTTGCAGCGAGACTGGCTGACTCGAGGTTCGTGTATATATATATATATGCGCTGCGGTCTCTACCCATGGCTCGGTCCCGTTCTCGCTGTGTTCGTCCTGGCCAGCCTGCTTGCATGGAGAGAGGGGTTACCATGCTCTTTCAGGCAGGTAGGATCGTGAAACCACGGAGTCGTTTAGGTCGGAAAGGTCCTATGAAAGTTAACTTTCAGCTTCTCAAGCGAAATCCATTCACGGTTCGGAAAAACTTCAGGTTTGTAAGTTAAGCAAGAAGTTTTTAAACTAGCTCAAGTAAGTAAGAAGTCTTAATCCTGTTCAGCGGTGATGGGACTGAAGCGCTGTGCTCCCTCTCGGAGAGGTGAATAGCGGCCCCTTCGTCCGCCAGTCTGTCCATCCATCCATCCATCCCTCCCACCTCTCATCTCCCGGGTGTGTGCTTGTGTCTCTCCCTCTCCCGCCTACTAAAACATCCTCCTCTGCTTCGAGGTTTGTTCGCAGTGCTGACATAGCAGCGAAAGCCTCGGCGGGACCGCTGTGCGAAGCCCGCTTGCTCCTGCGCCCGGCCCCGGGGGTCTCTGGGGGGCGGGATGGGCTGCGGGCGCCCCGCTCCTGCCGCCGGCGTTTCGGCAGCGCTGGGTGTTACCGGGGCTTTTTCTGCGGGCAGGTTCAACCCCGCCTTGCCATGCTCCGCTTGGACCCTGCGAGTGCTTTCCGAATGCCGACCGGGGCGTTGATGTCGCAGTTCCCGCTCTTCAGGGAATGAATCAAAAGGGAAGTAGAGCTATGAGTTAGGTGAGGGATTTATGACTTCTGGAGCGTACGTCTCTTTTTTTTTTTTTTTTTTTTTTTCTTGTAGCATTACGTTTTAGTGTGATCCTCTTTGGTTACATAAAGTGCTTTCACAGGCTTAGCTGGAGTTTAAGTTGATGAGAAGTTAGGAATGTTCTGAGAGGTGAAAGTTTGCCCGGATAAGAAGCGGCATTCGCTCCCAGCAGCCATTACCGCCGTGTCTCAGGACCATGATGCTCACTGGACTGCGTGCCTGTGGTCAGCACTTGGCAAGAGCGCGGCTCAAAACTGGGGCAAATTTGGAAAGCAGACTCGTGTTTTCAGACAGCGAGAGATGGATACTCCCAGCCCTCCTGAGCGTGAGCATGTGTGTGAAGGGGCCGGTGCCAGTGAGGGACTGTCCAAGCAGCCTTTGTGAGGAGAGGATTCCACGCAAACGTGCTGTGCAGTTATGCGTTAACATATAAATAACTTCCACAGAAAGATCTCTCCTTTTTTATGCTTGGTATTGGTTTAAACAGGAGTGCATTGTTCCAATGAAATAAGCCTTTTGCTTTGGCATGTGGAATACTTGTATAAAACTTTTCCCTCATTGTGTTTTTTTCTCTTTGGTGCTGAAAGTTTGTTACCTTGCCAGATTAAAGAGTAAACCTGCTAATCACTTTAAAAGCCTTTATTATTCTTAAGCACGCTTGGCTTCCTTTCTTGCATAATTTATTTTACTTGCAGGTTCCTTGAACAGGCAACTCTTCAGCTGGACCCTCAATTAGTGTTATGCAGAATAATTTAAGGGCTGGCTGTAGCTGGGAGGTGGATCTTCTGACTAATGCAAACACGTGTACTTTGAAATGTAAAGGAATAAATTAAAGACTGCTGGTGACTTTTGTTTGTGCTGTTGTTTTTCAGTTTCTAGGTAAGCGTTCAACTTCTTTAGTACACAGAGTCATTTTATGCCACTCCCTGCGTGACAAGACCATAATAAAGAAATGACATGTGGAAAATTTTTCTTTATGGTTATACTTTCATCTCTGCACATGAAAATAGACACTTTAATAGCTAGCTAACAGCCTTATTAGCACAATGTTTCATAGTTTATTTTCAGTCTGAAATAGTTATTTACTGTGTAGTTCGCAACCACTGGGTTTCATGTTTGACCAAGACCAATTTATTTTACCTTATGATTACATTTAATTCTCAAGATTAGTTTTATGAAACAAGTGATTGGAGGGGAGCTTGTGCTATTTGTTTTCTTACACATGCCTTCTGTGAGAAGTGATGCCACGATCTTTACTGAACTGGTTGAACTCTTAGGAAAATTATTAGGCTGGTGATATCTGCTGCCAGTAGTTAGTGCTGTGGTGCCATGGAGATGTATTTTAGGAGCATGACGTAAAAAACTGCTGGGAGATGCCAGCTCTCAGTGGGGAGATTGGTTTTGCAGATGATGATTCTTACTTATCATACAACAATAAAAAATGTCTTGGCAAAATGTAGAGAATGGTGGACGTAAGAGGTCTGATTCAGTCCATTTTAATGTTCAATGTGAAACAGAATATTTGTCCAGGAACATTTCCCCTTCTCTCGCCCCCTTCCAAATTTTTTACAATCAAACTTTGATAAATTAAAGTTTTTAAAATAACTTTTCCAGATCAAAAGGAATCTTGGAAACATCCCCTTTTCCATGAAACAAACCCCTAAAAGCAAAACCCCAAAGTGGGCAGTATGACCACTGCTGGACAGCTTATTTAGTCTTGGTCAACTTACTTTTTTTTTTTTTTTTTTTTTTGAGTTGCTTTTAAGTAACTTTTTTAACAAGGTAACTCTAGTTCTGAAGAGTTTTGCTCTGTGAGTTTGAGTTGTTCAGTCCTTGGTAAATGCTGTAAAAAGCATTTATCTAGAATTTAGAATAGAACCTATCAAGTAGTAGTAAGCTGAACATAAATATTTTTAGATATTTGTAGTCAGGTTTTAAATAAAAAGTGCTCTGTTCATTGTTACCTACAACAGCTGATACAAAACACAGTTGCTTGTCTTCTCTTGCTAATTCAGACTAGAATGCTGCTATTTTTTGTGAACAAGTGTGTTTTTTCTGGCACAGGGCACTGTACTGTCAATAGTTGGCTATGCAGCTAATAAGAGCTGGTCTAGTTAAACTGAAGCTGCAGAGGAAGACTTGTGCCTTTATTGCTAGCAATTTTCTGTGTACATGAAACATTTCTCAAGCTTTGACCAAGGATAGGATAACTTTTTAACTACAGCATCAATGTTTGAAAACAATCTGTAGGTTTTTTTTTTATAAGCACCACCCCTATTTTTGTCTGGAAGGAGTGATGGTGTAGTTTTAGGTTTCTCTTACAGCGCAATGAATTTGGGTAGTATTTGGGGGCCATATTCAATCACGAAAAGGTATGTATTTGCCTAGGATGCTGTGTTGATTTACTTGTGGCTGGGCTGGCATGGAGTTTATGCTCTTTGAACAATATTGTCTGCACTGTTTCCTAACTAGGCTGAGAAGATGTGTTTGGGGTTTGTTTTTCTGGGTTGTTTTGAGTTGATCCTTGTTTGGTACAGCCTAACATCTGGATAGTGTTGTAGTTGACCTGTGATCTTGCTTTTGTGCAGTGTTAGATGTTCAGGGGCTCAAAGTCCTCACCTGTATATTACAGCACTCTCTTGTGTGCTTGAATTTCTCCAGAGTTCCTCAGGAGGTATTCCTAGAGTTATTCAGGTTGTTGCAGGGCAGGTGAGTGGCCATGGAAGTTGTAGCACATCTGCAATACACTATATAAAAGTGACTTTATTTTACTGGCATAACAACAATTTGAAGGAGACAGAGTGATTTGATGGTATGGTGAAACTTTTTCTCGTCTCAGAAGCCCCTGGTTGCTGGAAACCCCTCAGCTAAGGTCATTCCTCAAAAGATGTGAGGAAGAAGAAAGCAGCGTTTGGCATAGAGCTCCTGTGTGAGAAATGTCACTGTCGTCTTGGAGAACATCTCTGTGCCTCCTCTTTGTTTGCCTGACAGCCTGATCTGCCTCTTCCCCCTTTCCCCAGGCTTCACATACTTATGTGAGTTGTGACTTTGAACCAAATTTTACACGGTAAAGACAGTTTGCCATGCTTGTGGTTAGTTAGCAGCCTCTGTTGTGAGGCTCCATTGCAGTCTGGCCTTTGTCGCTGGAGCTGTAGACTCAGCTGGGGATCACGCGTCTGCTTTGGGCTCATTATTGCACTCCAGGTTCAGTTATTCCCTTTCTCAGTAGTTCATGGACATTACTTATTCTTCCATCTGTTATGTCATGAAGTACTCAGATTTCCATTCCTGGTAAAGCTGTTGGGCAACTACATTTATAGATATGTCTGGGAGAAGAGGGAGAAATATGCTAATTTATTAATAGTTAGCAATTAATCGTGAGGGCCTGGTGTTCTTTTTTTAGAGCTATCTTGCTTAACCAGGGAGATTTCAACAAGGTCAGTCTTGTTAATTGTGTGTGCTGGGAGCTGCAAACCAGAGCTGGGTTTTAGAAACAAATATGGGTGATGCTTAGCACTGGAGTTATTTTTTAGCTTTCCATGTTAGACACTCTCAAGTGAATGCTGTTGTGTTCAAATTGTTTGGGAAAATCTAATACTAAGAAACCCCTGGTTATTTTGTAAGACAAGGAGAATATTTTACTTTTAGTGAGGACTAGCAGGGAGAGCTGCCCATAACTGGGATACAGAAGAATCCCTTTCCTCTTTCCTAATGTTTACTTGGTTACCTAAAAAATACTCTGTAATAGTATTTGTTAAATAGATCAGAAAATGGTATTGAAACTTCTCTTTGCAGAGCTGAGCTTGCCCATAGAGTTTTACTAGCAAAAGGTGGAATATACTAAATACATCTATTTATATTTATTTGTGGGCTGCAACGAAGTAAAAACTTGCACAACAAGTTTGTACTGCTGCAGTCTTAAGATTATTCATGCATTGTTGCTAAGATGAGTGAATGCGTATGGAAAAATAAATCAAAGGTGGCCTCTGTGTTCATGTGTTTAGATCAAGTTTTCATGGTTGTTTGCTGTGTTGCACTTTCTTGAGCTGCTTTTGGGTTGTGATTTTTTTTCCCCTTGATCTTTTCATATTCACAGTCAACTCTGTTTATTTGCCATTAAGTTGCTGTTCAAACTACTATAACCAAACATCAGAAAGTCTAAAAGTTGAATGCTGTCAGCATAATGTCTGGAAAAGCAGCATTTTAATAGCTAAAATCACAGCAGGCATTAGTGGGAAGTTGATTGCGACTTTATAGAATGTAGTGAAACTGCCTAGTGAAAGGTGCAGAGATTGGCCAGTGTGTAGGCTGCTTTTCTCCTTTCTTTGAAACTTTTCCTTGAGGGACAGAAAGTAATTTGTATCTGTTGTTGGAGACTTCCGAATATTTTTGATGAAATATTGTGTGGGCTCCAGATTCTCAGAACTCTTGTTATGTGTTCTTCCCTTGCACTTCTTGCCTGGAACCCTGTGTTTTCAGCATGCAAATCTTCTTGAACGGGAGTCATGCCTCTCCCTGTTTTTACACTCTTTAGCACATTGCAAGAGCTACAGGAAGACAAAGTACAGGGCACTGGATAAAAATGTATGCTGAAATTTGCCATGATGATTTGTTTTCTTTAGTAAATGACCCCAACAAAAAGCTGCTACTCAACACGTGTTGCAGGATGAATTGCAGTTATGAGTGATGTGTGCATACAGCCTGTTAGCAAGCACTCAAAAGTATGTGGGGGGTTTTGGGTGGTGTGTGTTTGTTCCTTTTTGTCTCTTAAATCAAAATTTCTGCATTGCCTGGTTTAAGTCCTGGAGCACAGATGATGACTAGTCACAGAGAACTGCAGAAGAGGTGGCAAGACTGCTCAGTTTTTGGCTTGCTGTATCATCTTAGGACAAGATTTTCACTGATGCTTCACACAGAAGGCATATTAATGAATAAGTCTAAACAGTGCCTCTGTGAATTAAGTGAAAAATGTTGATTTCATCTGTGTATTTTCCATAGAAGTGATGATATTGGTCTGAATTTGTACCTTGTCTTTTCCTGATAGTATCACACAGTCAAGTCTTGCCTTTGTGGAAGAATGATGTATCTGCAGTGTTTCTCCTTGCTCTGTCCTCCCCACCCGCCAAATATCTAAGTCCTGTCAAAAGGAGGAGGTAGGGAGGTACTGACCAATGGCAAGGCACATTTGAGGAGAGGAAAGGAAGGGTGGACAGGTGTTAATTGAACTGGGGTCTCTATAGCAACCTCTCACAAGTTTATGGTAGCTCTTCAGGCCCCTGCTGCTTGTGGTCATGGGATAGCTCAAGATTTTAGTGTGTTTGTTCACAGGGCTGCAGTAAGAGACAGGAGATTCAAATAAAAATGCTGTTTGACTGTGAGTCTGTGACTGATGTTAGACATGGTATAGAGTCCTTGTGCCATTTGGGTTCTCATTACCAGCATGAGATAACTTCGGAGTCTGAGTCTATCATTCAGATCCCTGGGCCGTGCTTCCTTTGCGTGAGGAAATTGCCTGTGGGTCTCCATATGCTTGCCTCCATCTTTTCAGACTACAAGCAATAATGTTTCACAGCTTGGAGGATCTGCAGGAGGTACACTGAATCAGCCTGATCTGTTTCACTGGCTTTAAACATTCATTACCTATTAAAATAGGTATTTATGATATTATGAAATGTAGCTAATTTTCATCAAACATCACACATGCTGGACAAAACCAAGCATCTGTGTTTGATTTGGTGAGATCAGATTGCTGACCTCTGTAACTCTGGTCTACAGTTATGCATTCAGCATCTGTCTGAATTCTGTTGTAATACTGTATCAGTGCTGTGTTAAAGTAGTTTCTTATACGTGCTTCTCTATGAACCCTTTTGTATGAAGAGTGTTCTTTGTCACTGTAATGACAAATTATTTTTTTGGACTGTTGCTTACACTGGTAGTTAGGTGTAGGCAAGCAAAGTGTATGGTGTGCTGTTGCAATCAAAGCTTTGTGGCATAAATGTGATCTTATCTTTCACCTTGATCAAAGCAAAGAACTTAATTGGTGCTCATCAAGGGCTAAGGCTTCTGCTAAGCAAGTGTTGGTACACGCTTCTGGGCTAATCAACCTGATGTCTCTGTCTTGGGCGTGCAAAATGAATGTTGTTTAGGTTGCCATCCTTTTATCATTATGTTTCTTTATCTCACAGAGTCTTGTTTTAGTGAAATAAATTTGGCTGGGTGAATACTCTATTAAAAGCTCTCCAATAAGCCCATTTTGTCATTAAATATAAGAGATCATCTCTGGTACAGGTGCTTTTCAAGCCAGAAGAGAAGGACTCAGGGTTTTGCAGGAGGCAGAACGCTGTACCTGAGCAGGTATCTGAGCACTGCACTGCTGAGATGTGTGCTTTGCCATGGGGGTGGCGAGGGAGAAGGGAACAAAAAGAGATGAAGACTTATTTTCCCTCCTCTGCCCCCCTTAAAAGGACTTGCCCTGAGTAGGGAGGGCTCTAGAAACAAGTTCAGACATGCCTGAAGTATGTGGCCTGAAAAACATGTGTAGTGGATGGAGATGTGTCCAGAGAGTATTGCAGAGGAAAGGTTGAAACCTAGTGAAATACACATACCTACTCTGGCATGAGACTTGTTTCTTCCTCCCTGTCTGGTTCTAGTCACAAGGTGCTGGATTCTGTTTGTATTCTGTCAATTTCACCGAACAGAATTATAAAAGTATTATGGCAAAAGTTACACTTAGTAATTGTTGGCATTCCTAAGGTGAGCTGTAATGGAAACTTTGGAAGAAAGAGGAGACAAAAGATAAATGTGCTATAAATTCTGTATGTTTGTATTCTTTCTCACCAAAATTTGTAGTATTTCTTGTAGTATTTGGACTTTGTTTTTACCAGATGGTGTAATATACCTCTTGTGAAATATAATCCCTGTGTCAACATAAAAGCATTGTAGTTGCTTCCTTGTATTTCAAAAGAGTTCATCTTTTCTCTTAACTATACCTACTTCACACTATTTCAGACAGTAACATTGGATAAAGAAATCTATGTGTTTGAAACAAGGACTTGGAAATCAAACCTGCCAATAACATTGTGATATCTTACTGGTTTTGGTTTTATCTCCTCATAACATGTCTTCTCAGACCACATCATGGTGCTTAGGTTCCAAGCTAGTTAGCATCTTTGGTGTATAAATCATCTCTTCAAACAAGACAATTGACAGTTGGACAATCCTGTTGGATGGGGCCATGGTACCAGTAGCAACGATGTGTGCCTGCTTTTATTGTAGTAAGATTATTACTGTCTTCTCAAGGTGATGTATCTGGAGAGGAATTCCAGCTCCCAGTAGAGTCAGTCCTGTGTTAGACGTGTCTGGAGACTTTTGTTGAGCTGCCCTTCATGTAAATGATAATTTCCAAGATTGTCAGGTTGTGTGCACACTTGCAGGTTTGCTCAAATTAACATGGCTTGCTGAATACTGAATGGACTGTGTGGTTTCTAACACATGTATAATTGAGCATAATGCATGTAAATTTTATTGTCCAATATCATCCTCCCTTTTCCAAGGGTTAAGAGAGTGTTGAAATGATAGTTGGAAACTTAATTATCTCTTGTGGCTTTATTGAATTATATTTTACTCTTTAATATTCTTCCCTGTCATTGAGTGTTCTCAAAAATGTGTTAACTTCTGAAAACTAATTTTCTGTTAAGATTTAAACTATTTTCGTTCTGCCTACATTAGCCCCCTAGCAGCTTTCTTAGCCATATATGCATGGTCCCTCCCTTGAAATGCTTTTTCCACCTTGGAATTATGCACGGTCTGAAAGTTGGACCAAAAAAACTGTACTGTGTAACAGATTTTTAAAAAAAACCAAAACCCACACCAAGTTTAGCTGTGAGAAATATGCAAATAGCCATCAATCAAATTGCCTGTCTTCCCTACAAATATCTGATGGTGCTTTGTTGTGGCTTAAAAGTATCAGGGAGACTTGTTTGGAGCTTCAGCAGAGGGTCAGAAATAGCTTGACACCACCCCCCCACTAGGAGGGTAGAATATCTGCTCACATATTGCCTCTTCATCATCACAAAAAATGAGGATGTCAGATGGAGTGGCTGAGGTACTTGAAGGGCTCTTCCCTGCCCTCTCCTGTTCTACTTTTCGTGTAGGAAGGAGGTAGGTCTCCTGGTCAGTTTAATGGTATTTTGGACTTGTGTATGATTCAGACAGAACCCTCAGCTTTGCCACTGGTGATCTTAAGATACCTTTGGCTTTGTTATGGTTGGGATGTTGCACTTGAACTCTGAGGTCTCTGCTAACTCAGGCTGAATGGTGTGAAATAAGGAAAATGGGTCAGGCAGCTGATTGTTTCAAGCAATTGCTTTAGATGTTTAAAGTGATTATAAAATTATGGAGAAGCTGAAAGGTTTGGTGTTCGACTGCTCAGTTGATAAACGTTTTTTGATCCAGTTGTGATGTGCTTTAAAATGCCTGTTGTATTGGGTGCCTCGAGGCAGTACATCCTGGTTCGTGGAAGGCACTCCGAGGGCTGCGTAAAGTAATGCAAACAGTAACTTTTAAGAAGATAGTATTCCTGATGGAAATGTTGTGGGGCTTTTTGATATGAAATGATGTATGCATCTAAGTAATGACAGCATCTCCTAGGAGAATCCAGTAGTGACTCCTGGGGATCTATGATGGAAAGAGGTATGCACCATCAGCATATTTCTGTTAATGTCATGTCATGCAGCTTGTTATGTCACTCAGCTTGTCATTCATCAGCAGGTACTGATGACTGGTGATTCTCATGTGCCTGCGCTTATTTATTCCTCCCTGGTGACTGTCAGACGGTAAGGTGCTAGGCATCCATGTTTTGTAACCATGGAGGAGGTTGTCATCCAAAAGCTTGACTATCTGGCAGCTGCATCAGCTGTTGCCTTGCAGCAGGCTGCTCCCTGACTTGCTCATGGGTGGAACGGTAATCACAGTGTTTGCGAGGGTGCACACACAAAGGAGAGGCAGATGTGAGTAATGGACCCTGCTGCAATCAGCCAAAACACTTCCACATGGTGCTGTGAGAAGGCAGCCAAACCAGATTAAAGGGATCATCCCATTTCTTCTTGGGAGACAAGAGGCAGGCAGTTTTGTAATATTTCTTTTTGTTTCTACTGTGGGAACAGGCAACAGAGTGTTAATTGTCTGAGTTGAAGAAAAGGGGCTCTTGTGACTAATGAACTACTCCTTCAACCACAGAAACCTTGCAACTTTTGAAAGACAAGCTCTTAATTGTGTGGTGGCCATGGGGTGGGAGGGGTTGTTGCTTCATATTAAGCACATAAAGTTATCAGGCACACAGGGTTGATGTGCTAGACACACAAACAAGAAATGTAGAGTTTACTGTTACTGCTTTTGGAAAATGAAATAGCTTCGTGCTTGACCTCTTGAAGGATGGTATTTATTTTAGGGCCAGCAAAGACCAATAATGAATATAAAAATTATTCTTGCTGCAAAGACGTTGACTTATTGTCCTCGTGGAAGGGCCATAACCTATTACAGCTGACAAGGCATGGAAACAGTCACCTTAGGAGGCATGCTTTGAAGGGGACAGTGCTTTTGTGTTGCCTGCAGTCATTGTATAAATACTGTGATTAACATTAATATTGCATGTGATTGAATAGTGTGCTTGTAGTTACTTCCATTTTATTAATTTGGAAGTGTAATTCTCTGTGCTTCTGTGAAGTTCTTTGCTACAATAAACCAGATGGGCAGAGGCTTGGTGATGAGATGTATGTGTGGGCTGATGGAAGCCCAACTCCAGATAAAATGGACTGAAGGTTGATTTTTGCCTCCAGGTGGGATGGGTTGTTTGTTTTTCAAGTTGAGTGTGGCTTTGCCAGGAAGTTTTGCCATGCAGTCATCTCTAAAGACTTCCCTTGCTGGGGGTTTTGGCATGGAGGTGGGTGGTGGTCTGGCCTGTCCCCTCTGTCCATAAGCTCTCCAGGCCTGAGCAGTTTCCTCTCTAGGAACAGGGATTGAGGAGCTGCTGTTAGCTCTGGCTTGCAAGTAAATACATATTTTTGGTTTCTGTGGCTCTTGATTCCAGCATCTTTTCAGCAGGATTAGTGTGTGTGTGTGTGAGATGGGTAACAGCAGTTGAAGTTTAGTGTCTGCAGACCGAGAGGTTGAAGACAGTTTTGTATCTCTTAGAATTGAAAACATTGGGGTAAAATAAATGTCTGTTCTATTTTGCATGAGTGGGATGGGATATCTAGAGGGAGTAACTTTGGGATAAGAAGACTTCTATGTTGCCCTGTTTATTATATGCTTGTAATGTTCTCCTGTAGATTGCTTTTGAGATATTGCTACTTCTGTCAATTTAAAATAAACATTAAGAGGAAAAAAATGCAAAGACATTTTTGTACTTGTGCAGTTGAAGCTGTGTGACTGTCTAAAAGTCAGTTAAGTGGTCTCTTTGGGGTGAATGGCTGCAATGAAAACTTTCAATAGCAATTTCTCATCAACTTTCCTCTTGTGGCTGTACTTCCCTTTATTCCTTGTATTTTCTTGTTAATGAGATCTTTCCTAGACGATATTCTGTCACAATGGTCTTACTTGGATAACTTGTCACTTACTTGACATAACTTACTTGTCTCCTGGCTTTTTTATAACAGTTTTCAGAGGTATTTGGACTTCTTTTCCCCTCAGTAAAGAGCATGCTTATAGGTGTGACAAAAGGCAGCACACATTTTTAAAAAAAAATTTAATTGTATTAGCCCATGTGGGGAAAACCCTCATTCTTTTCCAGCTAATGGTAAGCAGAAGACAGGAGTGTTTGGTGGCTTCTGTGATGACAGCTTGCAAATAAGTTGTTCACAATTTTCTGCTTACGAGTCTGTATTACTGGTGCAGAGGGCACTGCTGGAGCTGGTGGGTTTCCTGGAAATTTTAGTAGAGAGAACATGGGGAAGGTGTTGCTCTCCCAGCAGCGGTTTTGGTTTGGGGATGTGCAGCCAAGTCTGAATAAACAGACAGTTGAGGCACTTGCTTTGCTGTTTCAATAACTACTAGATATCACAAATGCCTTTAATTTAGAAAGTAAACCCTCTTCCTTCCTCTTCTGCACCCCCTTCTCTTCCCTTCCCCAACCATTCTCCACCTTCTGTAACACCTAATGATTAACTCGGGTGTAAATAAGGTCACTACAGTGCCTGTAGGAAAAGAATAAAGAATAATCAAACAAGCTTCCATAAATCACCATCTTAAAAGTCCATCTCCATATAAAGTTAACAAATAGTATAGTATTACTTCTGAATTTATGTTTCCAAGTACTTACTTCCGGCACAGTGAGCAATTTCTTACGATTTGGGAGTTTAAAAAGTCAGTCACTGACTGGAGATTGCTACACAGTACTGACCATGTGGCAAGTTGATTTGCAGAAGTCTGATCTGAGGACTCAGAGAGGTTGTTTGATCTCTTTAGGTAGCTTGGAAATAAGGCTCTGTAATATGTGAGATACAGTATGCAGACAGGAGAAAGGCTGCTCAAACAACTTGTTGGTCAAAACAAACAAAATACTGCATTTAATTAAAACTTTCGATAGTTCTAGATTGGGTGTAATATCTTTTTATTAATGGGCAAACATCTGCTTCTAAGTTTTCAATGCCTTCTGGTTTCAAGCAGCCCTTATACCCATCAGATGACATTGTTAAAAAACAATGTAAATGTTAGGATAAAGTGTCTAGACTTCTTCCAAATCAGTATTTCAGGGACCAGAAAAGAGCTGAAAATTTTACAATGCTCATGAAACATAACTTCATTCTTCTTTCTACCCCATTCTTCAAGTATAATGTTAGTCACAGCTCTACAAGACGCTCAGTTTCACACGAAGCCTTGCGTTTAATACTTCTCATTACTTGTATTCTTGGTACTGGTTTGCCAAAAAATCTGAGCACTAAGGGGTTGCTTGTTTGTTTTTTTTTTTTTTCTTTGCACTGAATGCTATCTGAAATGTAAGTGGAGCAGTAAGTAGAAGAAAAATAAGAAAATGTCTAGGTGACCCTCGAAATAGAAACTGGGGAGGAGAGCATATTGAGTTTAAAAAACAGGTGTAAAAATTATTGCAGCCATTGTTTTTAGGACAGCATTTGCATCTGTGTGTTTCTAGCCTGTTTTGCACATGTTTAATACAGCAGGAGAGCAGTAGGTTATTTTTGGTGTTTAAAGTAATGTTACAGGTTGAGCATCAGGGCCTTATTGTGTAACATTGCATGCATGTACACATGTAGTGTGCTCCCAAAGGACTAGATTGTGTCAGACATTAAGAATGCAAACCATTTATGAGATTTTCATCCCTTTGTGTGTCTGTTTTGCAAATACAGAACTCAAAGCTTTAAGGGGAGATTGTCCACTTGATAATCTCTTAGAAGAGGGGCTGTTAAGTGGTTTTGTACCACTTTCACAAATGTTATCCAATCCATCCAGCCTTATTTAAAATCTAATTTAGAAAATCCTTCCGCTTGGTTACTATACAGCAGTAGAGTGGCTGATGTGAAGTTTGGCATAACTGAAATAGAGAATAATCATTTTTAGGATGCAGGAGAAATATGGTGCTTACAAGGTGAATCAGCCACTGGATTAACACATTTTCTCCATGAATGTCTTGAAGGTTTTAGGTTGTGTTTTTAGGTCTACCTGGTTGTGCCTCTTGTAAGGGTTTCCTTTATCTACCAGTTCCTGTCCTTTCAGCTATTGAATTTGTGTTAACTGACACAAGTGTGGGAATGATGATTTTTTTTTTTTAAATGTTAATTAGTTTGGTATGAAAGCCATCCCTAAGAAAAAAAGTTAACCTACAAAGAAGGTAATGTTTTGCTAAAACAAGCTCTAACTGTAACATTGTTCTTAAAATAAGAAAAGCCAAACAAAAAACTCACACAAAATCATAACAAACAGAAAAACCCCCACCCAACTGTATAGTGGCACAGAAAAATCTCAGTATGAGGAAAAATTGATAATTCCATGACATGTAGACAAAGAGAATAGTTAAATGCATGAAAATAATGAACTGAAGAAGCACTGCTTTGAAGTGTCAGTAGGTGAAAGATAATGTAGGTGAAAATACAGGTGACTATTCTGCTGAGGTTAACTCTCTGTGCAGCAGAAACACTTCCTCTTTCAGACACCTTTGAATTTTTGACATCTTGAAGTTTCATCTTGTGATGGTGCTGGTGTAAACTGCATGTTACTGTGAATGCATTAACATTACAATTGAAATTCCAAGACTTTATGAGGCAAAAGGCTCATTAAGTTGTCCATGAGTGTTCCTATGTCTAGTGCTGTTGTGAAAATTGTTTGAATTTGATTATGAATTACTTGATAGTAATAATGAAGTTAGGTAAACTGGAAAAGTACAGTGGTAGGGAGCTGCCTTTTTGTGAGGTTAACTTCATATGTCTGCTGCTTGGAAAACTGGATTAAGGAGGATGTGAGGGTTGGAGCGAAACCTGCCAAAGGACATACCCCTTTGTAAGAGGTTAAATGTTTTGTTCACATTTTATACATATTAGGTCACATACCAAATGATGTTAATAACATCTGGGTCCCAGAAGACCAGTCTGACCAGCAGCCTGGGGCATTGATGTGACCCAGCATAGCCAGTTTTGAACACTTGGGCAGTAAATGCACTTGGTGTGTCTTGAATATTTTGTATCTTGGGATATGGTGAGAGCAGTGTCATGCAGGAAGGACTTCATGTACTGACACTGCTGAGAGCTTCTCTATCTGTGTTGTCCTCTGGAAACAAATGTTTAGAGGGTCAAATAGGATTGTTCAGCTAACCAGTCTGTGTAGGACCATGTATTAATGGGCAAGCTGTGCGACCCTACATCCCACACCACGCTCACTGTCCTTTCTTTTGTGGCATTCACTGTCTTTTTCCCAGTGTCCTAGCACTTATTAAAGAACCTTATATTCCTTAAATCCATCGTCCCAAATGCAGTCCTGCAGATGGTTCTCCCCCATATGGCACCTGTATTTCCCCAAACCTGTGCCTTGTCTGGTGTCATTTGCTGCCAGGTGGCACACTGGGGAATGTTGGTCCAGTCTGCTGTTTGCAGTGTTTCTCTGGTGCCCTGGCACACCTCCCAGAATATGCTCAGATACAGCCAGGGCACATTGGGACCCCATCATCACCTGTGGTTTTCCTCGCTTTTGCTATGGACCTGGAAGGTTTTCTGCAAGGGGCAGGTAGTATGGTGCAGGTACAGGGAGGTTGGATCAGAAGACTCCACCGTGGTGCCTTCCAACTTTACCCGTTCTGTGAATCAGAGGTGAGAAAGAAGGGGACCAGGGCTGTTGGAGAGAGGAGTGAGACAGGCAATGGGAAGAATGAGACTAAAGAGGTGGTCTCAGCTATATATAATGAATTACAGACTTGAGTCCAAATTCCATAATTTCCACAGCTTCTAGAGTTTTTGCCTCTGGAGACTGAAACAATTTCCTATTGCTGCTATGGATTAAGCTGCAATATGTATTTCACTTGAACAATAAAACAAAATTAAATTGTTTCCCTTAAAAAAAAAATCTGGTTCTTGTAATCTCATGAATGACTCCATAGCTAACATTGGAACTATTTTATGTTCAGTGCTATTATACTTCTGTAAGCAAAATGGTAGTGTTTTAACGACTTGTTTTGAGTAAAAATTCTCCTGTAAAATGTGTGTGTTAGAATAGTGGTATAAAAAAGAAGCCACGCAACAAATTCATCATAGTTGTGTGAGTTGGAAAATTCTGGGAAATGTATTTCCTCTGCGGTTGCATTGATTTAATGAAAACATCTGTATCTGTTAGAAGCAGCAGTAAGATTTCTTTTGGGCTTCTCTTTCGGGCTGTTAATGGGTGTGAGGAAGTACACATCCCTAAGTGAGGTCTGCAGCCAGTCTAGTGAGGAGCATGTGGGGGTCTCACGATGCACGAGTCTGGTCGCAGATAGAGGAGCTCTCCTGGATAGTCACGGATGAGTCAGTCTGGTCTCTAGGGAAGCGGGTGATACCAGTGAGTGTGATGGCACCAAAGCCACACGGGGTTGTGGCCTAGGGCCCCACAGCTTTGCACAGATATCCAGTCCAGTTCTGCTGGTGAAAAGCATGACTGCATGTGTCTTCTGATACCTGCCTTCAGACTGGTGGGAATGCAATAAAACAGATTTTTTTTTTTTTTTCCTGGTGTGGCCTACTTTTCATGCCTAGGGGGAATGCCTTGTCAAACTGGAAAAGCCTTTAGTTCCTTTCTCTCTGGTTCTGGCACAGTGATCTATTTTTCAGTGTAGTGAAGTGTGTCTGACCTACTGTCTTCATGCTTGTATCTTTTTTATAAAAATACTTTTTTGGTTAAACCTGTATGGTGTTATGCTGTTTTAGGCTGTGTTCTGGTTATTTTTTCCCCTTTTCTTTTTAGATACATGACATGACATCACAACTCACTTTTCTGTAACATTACATTTCAATTTTGCCTTTAATTTGAAGTCTTAAAGCTATAATCATAAATAATAATAAATAGTCATAATAAGAACCCCCCTGTGGAAAAGGGTAGAAATAAGTTTCTCTTCCCCTACCCCCTTTTTTTTAATGCATTATCTGAAAAGGAGCTATTAAAAAGAAACAAAAGTCAACTCTGCTTAGAGTTTTAGTTGAAATTTTGGAATTAAATACCATGAACTTCTCAACTATTATAGAATTGCCTTTTTCACTGTTTATTGTATACTACCATTTCTCCATGTCAAATCTCTTTTTGGAGTTCTGATGCAAGTTCACTCATTGTCAACCAAAGGTTACAATTTATAAATCAATTCACTCTAGCAATTTTCCATTTGATGTTAATATCTCAAGCTGGATTATTAAACCCATGAGAGCAGCTGTGTGATTCATGTGATTCACTGTGATCTGTTTCCTAGTATTACCAGGGTCTATTCTTTGCTGTATTTTTTTGACCAGTTGGTAAAAGCTTTGGTTCTATCTTTAAATCAATATTGCAATTCAATATTAGTGTATAGCTGTTTCTTCTTCCCCCCTATCTGCTGAACTCCAGTTACTCTATATAGAGAGTTTTGCCTTTTTGGGAAAATCTTGTGTCACTATTACAGAAAATATTAAAACCCAGAGTAGCTTTCACTTGTGAAGAGAGACAGTTTTCTTAAGTCTTAGAATAGGAGCTCACCATTGTCACCCTTGAGAATGGTGAGGCACTGGAACAAGATGCCCAGAGAAGTAATGGGTGCCTCATCCCTGGAAGTGTTCAGTGACAGGTTGGATGGGACTTTGAGAAGCTGGGTCTAGTGGAAGGTGTCCCTGCCCATACTGGGGGGTGGAGGGAGGGATGTGGAAATAGATGATTTTTAACGTCCCTTCCAACCCAAACCATTCTATGGTTCTAAAAGTAATTAAAAGGGAAGCTGCCATCTACATTTTGGTGCTGTGTATGGCACAGCTGTGATAGTCCTGTGTTCTGTGCTGCCTAGCTAAGTGTCCCATCCTGAATGTTTGCCAGAAAGGGGTAACTTAAGTAGTGTAAGAGGAAAGATGACACATTGTGTTTCCTTTTGTAGGCTTCCTCAAGCCTTAGACCATCTCTGCTTGAGTCTGTCAGGGTCAGACCTGACTTCTGTGGCACTTTCTTTCATGAACCTCTTCACCTTTCCCTGAACCTGTGTATGGATGTTGAACATTCATTGCATACTGCTGTTTGAAGAATCACTCCTTTATTGCTTGTTTGGACCTGTTGCATGCTTGCTTCACTGTCTCTCTGATTCCTGTATTGGAAGAGATGATGTGCAATCAGTGTTCTTTCTGGCCACTTCTGGCTTTATAGGCGTTTATCATGTCCTTCTCCCCTAAGTATTTTCTTCTGTAAAACTTATTCCATGGCTGCTTAGTTTCCTAAAAATATTTTTGAAGGAAAATATTCAGTAAATTTTTCTGGTTTTTGTAGAGAGAAGTCTTGCCTTACAAAACTTCTGAAGTATTGGAAGCGTTCAGCAAGCTATTTGGACTCTTCCTGAACATACTTCATGACTGTGAAGTGCTAAAGCTTAGAGTTGTCCTCAGATTTACTGTCTGGACCTAGGTAATAGGCACTGCCAGAATGGTTGCAATCAGTGGCTTTGTAGGGAGGACTGATAAAAAGTGTAGCATAACACAAGGGCTGTCAGTCTGAGATTGTATCTATACTGAGCATCTAAAAGCTAAACTGTAGTCTCTGTTTCCCTTTTGGTCAGGATAGCTTACAACCCAAATTTACCAACAAATTCTTTTATTACAAGGTAAAGCTTTCAATTTTGTGTTCAAAAAAAAAAAGCTTAGGGGTTTATGGATGGATTTGAATGGAATGAATGGATTTATTTTGAGGTAATGTGAATGCATGTGTACGGAGCCTGTTTTTGCAGGCTAAATATATTAGTTGGAAATACTGAAAATAGAAACAAGTTGCAGAAGCCTTTCTGTGCAACTGTCAGTCGGGGGGGCGGGGGACAGTAAAGCACTCATCGAGGCTGAAGGCTTCACCATTTCCCTCTGTCCTGCTGTGACCTTAATGAGAGAGCTGCTCCTTGCATCCTGGCTGGCAGGCAGAGCCCAGCAATTTGTCTGGTACCATTCCTGTGTGATGGGGCAGACTGACAAGAAACTTCTGTACCATTCTGCCTGCTCTTGGCAATGCCTGTCCTCAGCAAAGCCGTACCTAGTGCCTGGTGAGGCAGCACATTGTGCCTGCTTCATTAGGATGCAGGTGCTTAGACAAAACCATAGAAGAGTTGCTTACAGTTGACTACATGAGGAGAGCTTACTTTGTAAACAACCCGGTTTAGGCAGGAGACATTTTTTCAGGGTGATAATAAGCAGCTCTTGCTCTTTGATTCTGTGTTGTTGTTTGTTTTTTTTTTAAGTGATTGATACTTCAGATGGTGATGGTGTTATGACTAATTGTGAAATTACGTGAGAGTAAAAAGTGGAATAAGGAAGTTTTTTCACATTTGTACTAGACAATAATACAAAGATCTCTTGAAGGCATCTTCTTGGAAAACGAAGACCTTTGAGCTGTTTTCTGGCCCTTAAAAGTGGCTCACACCAGTTGATAGCTAAACTTTTGTTTTGGGAACTTTTGGAAAGATAAATGTGAAAACACTGATGATAGCTAACTGATGCCATGAAGATTTTTTGCCTTTTCTTTTATGCCCGTTATATCTTTTTTACAACTTCTGTATTCTTAGTGCTTTTTTGCCTACATTCTTGGACTTGTTTGTCAAGCTGAGAGACTAAACATTTTAGAAGCTTTGTATATAGGGATCAGTGTGCCCCAGACCCCAAGGTCCTCTCCAGAACGCATTTTGTAAACTAAGAACCATCCAGGGGAAGGCTCCTTGGGAGGGGGCTCACTTGAGCCTCTCATTGGGGAATCTTTGATAGATATGCTAATTAGTAAGACCTATAATGTTATACCAGATCTTTTAGGGTGTGCATTTCGCAGGGTGCATCTCGATGCATATGACCTGGACGTGTGCAGCTAAGGATCCTTAAAATAAATACCAAGGTAAAATCCCTTTTCCCTTTCTAACCATGTATGACTCTTGATTTTAAGACCAGGAAAAGGCATCATAACAATCAGGCATGTGGATCCTAGAAAGTCAGTTCTTACCTAGGCTCAAATTATTAGTGAAATAAGTTTCTACTGACTGCTCCAGATTTAATTTTTTATCCTCCTTTTATAGAACCTTGAATTCCGTTGTTAAAGTCATCCCTGGTTCTGTTTATAATACTGTAGGGGGAGAATGGCATCTGATGTTCCTGTGAAAAACCTTCCCACTGTGTCCTAAATTAAAGAAAACTGTATTTATCTTCTTCTCCTTGAACTTTTCTTATTGCTTTTCACCCTGTATCTGTCCTACTGAGCTGCTTCAGCTTTTGGCTGCCTTGCAAACCCTTTTTCCTTATTTTCATTTGCCTTCTCAGGTGCTGGTTCATCTGTTTATGAAGTAGTTATTTTCTCTTTCTAGTGTTCATTTGCTGCCTTGATTCCCTCCTGCTTTTTCTTTGATTTATTTCTTCCAGTCCTGGAAATAGAAGAAATGATGGGAGGAAGCTATCACAGTGACTGTTATAAAATGATGTGGAATATGAACGATGGTATAAGGGCACATACCGTGGGGTATGCCGAAGATTCTCACAGAACAGATCATCTTTCAATGCTTGGGAGGGATGAAGTTGATGTGTGCAAGGAATCTTTGGATACTAAAAGTGGCAAGTATATAGATCCTGAAGAGGAGACCAGAATAAGAGTGACTTTTTTAGGTGGGAAGGTCAGTTTTAAGGTGATGAGGCAAAGGTTACTTCAGCAATCCTATTCTAACCGACTGTCCAAGGTCCCAGGGATCCCCTTAATGGGATGAGGGTTGTAGTTGAACCTTGGTTCTGCCCTGAGATGCCAGGTGCTGCCTGCTTGTTATAGTCGCCCAACAGAGAGTAGAGTACATGATCATCATAATGCTTTATTTCCTTGAGACAGTGACCTCCATGTTCCTGCTACGTGAAGGAAAAGGTCTTGTACTTGTGAGTTCTTCCTCTGTTCAAGTGGCTTGTGCTCCTCCCATTTCCTGGTGTCAACTTTTGGCGTTTTATGAGCTGTCCTGAGAATCTGTTCAAGTTCTTGAATGTACGGAAAGTAATCCCTGTCACATTCCAGCTTCCCCTCCCCGTGCCTTCCTCAGTTCCTTGCCCTATCTCCTCTTCCCTGCTGTCCGCCCCCTCTGCCCTGCTATGTCGGAGTGTATAGACTCTGTGTTGACTGTGGTATCACAAGAGAAGAGAGTGAGGGAGGAAAGAAGTGGTGAGTTAGCTGTGCTTGCAATACATTAGTTAATTGCTGCTTTATGGTAGGTCAATTGTTTTGGTAAACGCAGAAGTTGAGCAGAAAGCGTGAAAGTGCTTAACGACTCTGCTCACAAAACACATCTCTCTAGTTCTGGGGAGTCAGGTATGTCCTGCTCAATGGCTGACATCTCTCGACAATAGAAATGTTAATTCTTCCTGAATAGAAAACCGATAGTTATGGCTTGGACCCAAGCCTCACCCTTAGCTCCCTCAAAGTTGTTTCTCTATTCCCCTCAATTCTTATACAAAATAACTTTCTTAATCGTGGAAACCGATTGCTATCAGTTTAATCAGAGATTGCTGTCGGTACAAATCTGTAAGTGTAAGCCCTGTCCTAATGTTTTTGCATGAATGCAAGGTATTGAATGTCTTCTGGGGTGCTTTTCTTCGTGGTGGTTATTTTAGACAGAAAAGTCTAGGCAGTTCTTAGGATCTATTGCACATCTCTACACCTGCCAAAATTTGGGAGGGAGTTGTGTTCAAATTACACTGCTGTTCCTCAGAAATGTTTTCACAACATGCATAACACTAACTGGACTAGTCTGCCTCTCGCTCTTCTTCCCCCCAAAAATCTCTGCTACTAGTGTTCTAAAACTTGAATAATATTCTGCAATTGCTATTTTTATTTCTACCTTTCCTCATTCTCTAACAATTATGTAAATAGGAAGGACATACTTTTGTGCATGGTTTTGTTGTATGTCAAGAAAAAATGTGAAGATTTCACGTATATGATTGAGGCAAGTGCTTTTTAAAAACACTTTTGAGTCTAAAATGAATAGATTAGCTTTGAGAAAGGCTCTTCAGTGGATAAAGGAGATAAATATAGATACCTTTTTCAATGTCAGTCTTAATTGTATTTTTTTTCAAAAATACAGAAAACTACTTTCTTGCTTGAACCTGCTAATAGTGCACTTACTGGCATGTAAGAAAGTATCTTTCTAAGTAATGTAAGAAATTATCTAAGTAATTTCGACTTGCTTTTTATAGTTTTTTTTCATCTAAGTTCTTCAGCAGTATCTGGACATTGCAATCAGCAATACCAAGTCTCCATAAGGCTCTGAAGTTCATGGAGAAAATACATGGAAACAATATAGATGTTTGGAATAAGGAAAAAACGAGCTACTAGACTACTAGTGACATTTGAAGGCTGGTTTTAAAACTTTGCTTAAATATTATTAAAATTTATTGAACTGGGTCATGAGTCCTTTCTCCTCCTTTCTCCCTTCCCTCTTTGGAAGTGTGGTTTGCACACGATGCTTTTGATTTGCGTATGATGTTTAAACATTTCATTCATATGATGGAAAATTAAACGATAGGCTATAAAATGTGGTTGCAATCTCAATTAAAATGTTTAATATTTCCTGCTGTGTTTCTCAGTAAAAGTAATAACAATGTTTCTAATTTTGGTAAGCTCATCTTAAACTATCTACCAATACATGAGTTTATGGGTCTGTCTTCACTTCCTGTTTTGCATAGTTTTGGTCACTTAATCTTAAATACTTGTCTAGCTGAGCAGCTGTGCCACTGTGTTGGCTGTTCTGAGTCAAAGTTTGTGCAATTTTGCAATATCTTATTTTATAAAATATAGTCCTACAGTTTGATTGTAAAAATATTGTTTTTAAGGACTCTTAATTAAAATTTTTTATAAAAGTAGCCTTTCAAGTTGTAGTAGACCTTCAAGAATGGGCAAGCATGAGTTAAAGCACAGGCAGCTAAAAGCCACAGTTGTGTTTCTTGGGGAGGATATATACATCTGAGTCTCCATGTTTTAGTAGAGAATGGAGTTCTAGAAAGGATAGCAGGCAAAAACTACACTACATCAAAAAAACCTTAAAAAGTAAAATCTTAACTGCATGCTGAGTGAAGTTTTTTTTATTTTAGGTGTTTGTGTAGTTTGTACTGGAAACTATGGGCTTACAAGAGCAAATGATGGGAAACAGTTGTCTGCAAGGCAGCAATAAAAATTGGGAATGCCAAATATGTGCACTGTATGTCAGCCTTGGTTGTGAATTTCTTTGACAAAATAAATTGTTAAACAATGAAGGCCAGGTTTTTTTTATTATTTTTCCTGGGAAAAGAGTTTGTATAGCCTAAGGGGGAATTTGGTGCCTGTGGGAAAGAGAACAGTGGGCTCAATTTACAAAATTTGTGCAGCTTTGTGAAGACATAAGGGAAGAAACAAGAGTGCACCCTGAACAACTGTAGCCCTGGGAGACTCTGCTAGTCTTGCATGCGGGTTTTCCCGTTCATAATTGTGCTTAAAAATCAAGCTGCGTGCACTGGTAGCTCTGCACTGGGAGGAGTCGAGCTTGTTCAGCCAGATGTTGATTTGCTCTAATAATTAAGCTTACCCGACTCATGTAAAGGGGTGTCTCTGTCCTCATTAACTTGAAAAGGCAAGTGGTGTGCGTTCAGCCAGCCTGTGCCTTTGGGAGCCCATCCTCTGCACATCTGCTGTGAGCAGGCACTGCAAGGGAGCAGTGGCTGCTCGTGCCGCTGTTTGGAAGTGAGTATGGGACTCCTCAAACCCCCTTTGGGATTTGTATCAAGTGTTTTCTTGGTGGTAGTGTGTGCTGGGAGTGCTTGTTTTGCAGGCTGCTGCTGCGGCTCCACAAGTGGAACTGAGTGCTGGTCTTTTGGCTCTCATTTCTGTGTAGTTCAGGATGCTGTTCGTGTTTCTCATCTGCTGTGTTCGGTATCCTGTCCATCTCAATGGTTTCCTTTTGAGTCAGCGTTGTGCATAAACATCCTTTATTCAACTAAAGGCTCACCTCCTTTTAAAAAGGAATGGTGAAACAATGTAGCTGTTGTGGAGCATGCAAAGTAGATGTCAAATGTGTAATCTGAATTTTTGCTCATGTCAACTGTTTTAAATGAATGTGGTGTATTCCTATGAAACAGACCTGACTGGGGCTGTTCCTTTTGCTCTACCCAGTATGTTGAAGGGGAGCAGAGTAACAAGAGCACCGCAACATCTTTAAAATGACACATCCATCCAAATTCCCCCCCCAAGATTGTTGCTGCTCGCAGGCTCTTAAACAGCAGAGGAAATAAGAATACACAAGGAAACAGGATTAACACATGAAGCTTAGTAAAATTAGATGAAAACCAGAAACACTTTCTGTAATCACTTGGGAAAACCTACTGTAGAGAACAGGATCATAGAATCACTGTTTAAAGTGAGGATTTGGGGGATATTACTGGGACAAAATAGTCTAAACTGTTTTAAAAACACTTCAAGATAGAAAAATGAATTAGATTTCTTACTGGTGTGTGTTGTTGACCCTTAGCAAGGGGAAGCAATAGCTACTTCAGGAAGCTACAGGGCCTTATAAATCAAGGTAATAATGAGACTTGAACCAAACATCCTTTTGATTGCTTTGCCTTTGTGTTTTATTTTTTTGTTAATTTTCCTTGTCATTTTATGCTTTTGTTTTTTTGCTTGATTAACTAGGCTTTGGGCAAGATCTTTGCCCTTGCCTTGGATTTTTTTTTTCTTTTTTTTGACAGTTGTTATTTTTTTGTTGTTGCTCTGGATGCCTCTCAGGGTTTGGGTTACCCTGATGTGTATGTCCCTTGGTCACTTTACCTGTGCAGACAACAAAGGTACATTCTTACTGGCTGAGCTTGATCCACAAGGACCAGGCAGGTTGTGCATTGACTTAGGTAACCTAAAGATCCCCATAATTTATGTGCCCTGTTTCTGTGCTCCTGTGGTACAACCTCAGTCACACTGCAAATTTATTTCATAATTTTGCATTGTACACTGTACGAACTTAAAATTTCTTCCTTTTGCAAGGTGGTTTTTTTGTGGGTTTTCTTTGTTGTGTTATATTTTTTTGGTTGTTGTTTTTTTGTGGTGGTGATTTTATTTTTTTTTGTGTATGTGTGGTTTTTTTTTGTTTTGTTTTGTTTTTGTTTTCCTTTTGTTTTGTTTGTTCATTTCTGATGCCCCCTTGTCTCTCTTTTGTGTTTTGGTAGGCCTGGATGATTGCCTGCAGCAGTATGTCCATAAATTTGAACGGGAGAAGATAAATGGTGAACAGCTGTTACAGATTTCTCACCAGGACCTTGAAGACTTAGGTATCTCAAGGATTGGACACCAGGAACTGGTTCTAGAGGCTGTGGATCTCCTGTGTGCACTGGTTAGTTAAGTAGTGAATAGAAATGCAAAGAATTCCTTAAAGTGCTTTTTTGGGTGAATAACCAAAGCAAGATTGACGAAACCAGAATACCTTTGTCTCTTGCTTTCTGTTACACATCACAATAGAAGAAAACAGTAAGGATTCGTTTAATTCTTGCAAGTTTTGTATTAATAGCTCATTAACTTTTTCCTGATAAGAGGCAACTTTAATTCATTTGGTTGCACTTCCAAAGGAAGATGTCTGAATGACATTGTTAGATCTTGTGGCTCCTGTCAGTGAACAGTTTGTCTCAGAAGACAGAAGGCACACTGTTGAAATGACAGGTGATAGAAGTTCCTCACATCAGTTGAAATGGGTTTAGGGTAGTTCTGTAACAAACATAGGAAGTGAAGAAAAACTAATTCTTGAAATGAGGAATGTTTAGCCACCTCAGTTACAGTCTAGTTGAACTCTCATTGGATTCAGAACTTAAGCTGTTCCTTTGTCCTACTCCTGATATATAACTGCAGATACTTTGAAAACAAACATTTTCTGAAAAGAATAAATATATATTGGATTGTTTTACTAGCACAGGCTTTATTTAAAAGCCATAGTTTGGTCACAGTCTTGAAGGCGTGTTTGATGTAATGCAGTGTAATGAGCACCAGAGGTATATGTAATTACATCAGGGAGGAGGGTGGGAAAGCCTGCCTGATGCTTCCTTGGCCAGCACTGGCCTGTCTTCCCTACATTAGGCAAGGCTTGCAGCACCAAGCATATGTTTCTTAAATGGAGAGTCTTTATTGCCTGTGTGATATGTGCTTTATTTGCTGCAGAGAGGTGCTACAGGGAGTGTTCCTACTCCACAACCTGCAGCAAATTGTACTGAAAGAGGCATATGTAATGAAATCTCTTCAAATGATCTAAAATGATTCTCAGAGTTACTCTTATACTTGAAAGACATTTTATTTCCTTTATGTATTTGATTTACCAAAAATTTTTAACATTAACTTGAAAACCTAATAGAAGAATGTAACTGGACTGAAAAGCAGTTAATGGTGTGGGAAAGAACTTGTTGGGCAAGTGCAGGGGTCTGGTGAGTTAGTAAATGTAGTGTGGGCTGTCTGTGGTCCTGACTGAAGTAATCTATGTGGCAGTCCCCAAAGGCACTATTTTATTCTCTTAAAAAAATTAGAATAAAGTGAACAAAGCTGGACAACTGCCAGAACCTAAAGCTGTCGTTTATCTCCTACAATTTCCTTCTAATTTCCTTTGTAGACAAAAGTTTTGACCTCAGACCCATTTCTGGAAATCCTTTGTGAAATGCAGCTCAAGTTAATGCATTGGACAGATACTGCATATTACAGCTGAAATGTCCTTGTTCCCTTTCTAAGAGGTGAAGGAAGAATTCCCGTGTTTTCAGTATGCCCTTTGCCACCTTCTTGATGCCTGTTCCCTTGAGTTTTTGGAATTGCATAGAATCACTACTGATTTTGTTTCCAAGGGGTTACTAAACGCTAGTGACAGCTAATTTTTTTTGTTGTTTCTTCTTTTTGTGCAGGAGAGAGTTTTTCTGATTCCACTGTGTTAGTTCTTTGGAAGTGGGAATGTTTATTGTTTAGTGACTGTTTTGTACGTATGCTGACACTTTCCCAACTTTTGGGGCCTTGCAAGCAAAGGAACTATTTTTTTGACTTTTTCTTTTTTTCTCTTTTTTTTTTCTTCTTTTTTCTTCCCCCTTTTTTGACCCCACTGGCACCCCCACTATTCTGTAAGCTCACACAGTGGAAATGTGGCATTGGCTGGGCCAGCCTGATGTGACTCTTTGAAGGTTGTCATTCTTGGCGGACGAAGGCTGAGAGGGGGTTTTGGTGGTTTCCCAGTCCTGGAGTTCTCTAGAAGAATTTCCTTTTTTATCTAGTTTTGCTTTGGCAGTTTCCCAGCTGAGTTTCCTTCAGATCAGTGCTTTGGTTCCCTCACACCACAAGAACACATGTGGCTCTAAATACAGTGAGGAAACTCTCTTTGGAACATCTTCCTCCTGCAGTATCTCTTTTCAAGCATTCACCACCATTCCAGCCTCAGTAATCAGTCACTAAATAAAAAGTGAACATAGTCCTTTCCTTGAGAAAGGACACCAAATGCACCTGATTTTTAAATTTAGGTTTTATGGGGGTTGGATACTATTTGGCAGCACTGAGCTAAAAATATGACAGTAAGTTTCTGGTGTGAAAGAGAAATTAATGCATCTTTCTCTACTGCTTTGGTGATGAAGCAGTGTTCCCTCATGTCCTCGTAGCAGTGGCTGCATATGCAGCGTCCTGAAGAGTCAGCAGGAGAGTGTGGACTGGGATAGAAAATGAAGGTTTCCTCTGAGCACACATTTCTGTTACTCTTGAGCTGGTCTAATAGAGTTTTCTGAGCAGGTATTGAAGACTTTTTTGAGGAATTTAGAGGATATGTCAAAGGACCTGAATTCCCCATAGGGGGAAAAAAGTCATCAACTTTCAGCTTTTTGTGGGTAGTATCTGCTTGGTGTGTGGGGGGGAAAGGGATAGAAGAAAGATCATGTTTCCTTATTGATTGAAGTATTTGGGGAAGGGGGGAACAAACATACATAACTTTGCTTTTCAAACCACAAAAGCAGGGACAGAAAACAAGCCTTTGAGGGCTCAATGAATATAAAACAATGCAAGCAGGAAACTATGAAAATATTTTCACTTTTAATGTGTTCTTTGGATTTGATTTCTGAATCTTTGCCTACACTGTATGATGGGAGCATTTGGAAACAAAAAAGCAGTGGATTTTTCTTGAAGTTAGAATGAAGACCTACTAATTGTATACAATTAAAAAAACCAAACCCTGAAAAAACCCATAAACCAAAAAAGAACATAGTCGTGCCTTTGATAATTTCACTGGTAGTAATGTTCTGCCAGCATATTTGCAGTGTAACAAAATATAACATCATAGCATGAAATAAAACATGCATATGTGAAGACTTACCCTTTAGGCCCTAATCATTGTCAAAGGGTATCTGTGCACTGACACATAAGATTTCATTTTTTTTGAGGTTTCAAATTATGTGTTGTTTATTAGGAAATTTGCTACTCCAAAGGATTTTTTAGAACACATTTTTGTTAAAAGGAAGAGAGCAAGAATGGGTGACTGTGACAGTACCTTGTGTTAACTCTACTGTTTATATAGGCCTGTAGTGACTTGGATCAGCTTCTGAGCCAGCATTTGAACTGGTTTTATTCATTTTTTTTCCCAGAGCAGGTTTTCAGTTCAGTCAGCCAGCATGTCCAACTCATAACATTGCAGCATGTGAACATGGCTGTGAAAGGGAAGGGGATTCTGCCCCTGGGCAGTGGCAGAGCTCTTCATCAGGCCAGTTCATCTTTGAAATAACTGCTCTGCTTTTTTGACTTCAGTTAGTGGTTTGTTTTTGTTTTTTTTTTCTTGTTATGTTGGCTGCCCGACCTTGAGCCATCATTTGGTTAAATTAGTTTTTCTCATTAAATGTGATGGAGTTTAGAAGGAGTGCTCTCATGTCCTCTCTCCTGCACGTGTGGGTGCTGCCTCTCCTCCAGCCCTGCATGTGGCTCCCCAGGTTAATGAGTAATAGCCTGGGAATGTTTGACATTGGGTGCTCTTGACCGCTGGCTTCAGCCTGTGTTTAGATTAAAACAACTTTGATGTTTAAAATCGGGAGCGATAGTAAAATGTAACCTCTTCTTTGGTTCATGAGCAACATCTAAAACCTTTTGGTTGCTTAAATAATAATTTGTTAACTCTTGTAGCCTTAGTCCTGTGGAAATATTTCAAGAAAAGCCTGCTAAGATTTTCACTTCAGCTATGTGTCACTGAAGGCTATTTGGTGTGCTGCCACAATATCAACATTCCTATCTGTTGTGAATTGGGGCTACAGTTCTATGACAAGTTAAATTAATCCAAGTCAGCTGCTGTCTCCACCCCCTCCTGTCCTCTGATTAGTGATCTTTTGTGCTTGCACTCACCTGACCCTGAAGTGAGTTACTTCAGGGAGCTAAACCAAGGGATTAGATTTCTTTGTATTGTTTAGATCCCCAAGCTAGCCCTCCCAAGAGACTGGACCTTGCAAGTGAAGGAGCAGGAATAGTTGGTGATATGAGAGCTGGTCAAGACACTTTCAGCTTGGATAGAAGCATTGCTATACCTGGTGAAGGGGCAAAATGCTTTATGTGTATCAGAGCAGACAGGTGAGGAGACTGGCTTGCCCGTGGAGCAGAGGTCACTTGGGTTGTGATGATGCATATTTCCAGGAAAGTTCATCCATGAGGGATGATGCAGAGTTGGATAATTTGGTGTCCTGGTACTGAAGAGCTGCATACCCTGTCTTGTGCTGCATAGGTGTAGTGCTTTCCTAGGGCACAAACTGCTGGTTTAGCAGTGGACGTGCACTCCGTAGACTCCTTGGGGGAAGCGTAGGAGAGCTTAGAGCAGGGACCTAGAGCTTGGCTGTGATGTGGCTCCTGAGAGTCTGTTGGGGACACCAGTTGCAGTTATGAGCTGGCATCCCTAGAGGCAACACGTGTTGCTGAAGTCTCCCTCAAAACTCAGAACTACTTGACAGAATTATTTAAAAACTACCTGAACTGGAAGAGTCGCACCAGGCTCACCTGTGGTATGAATAAAGTGAAAGAGGTGTGATAAGGGGTATGTGAATGTTTAAGGCCAAGTCCAAAATCTTACCTGGTATATCAACACGTGTCCTCTTAAATGCTGGTGCCATCTCTAATCTCAAACACCCACAGGTAGTTGGCACAGTTTTTGCACCTGAATGACAGAGGGAATGATCTGGAGATACTTAATTATATGAAAACTTTCAAGTTCTGATCAGAGTGATTAGGTGGTTATACCTCTGCACAGGAAAAATATTTTCTGTTTTCTGTCCCTTTGTGAAAGCAGGGACTCAGCATCCTCTACTTCCCCTCTTTAAGGGGAGGAATTCTGATACGTGGCTGCTTTCTTGTGGTCGTAGGAATTTGCCCCACATCCAGATGTGTTTGTGGAAAAGTATTCCTTCAAGTAGACTAATATCCAATCCTCTGAGAGGAGGAAAAAACTAACTGCAAGAAATGCATCCAAATAATGCTCTGTGGTGCTGGGGGTCTTTTTGTGTTTTGTTGTTGTTTTTATTAAAATTAAAAGGTGGTAAGTTCACACATCTCAGTGTGTGAGTACTTTAAAATTGTTTAGTAATCCAGATCTTTCCCTTTCTGTGATCCTGGAAAATTTAAGGATATCCTTTGCATTTTTTAAAATTGAACACATCCTTTCAACCCCTACTCCTGGCTGCACATGAAGGGTATTTCCTTGCCAAGAGGTGGAGGAGGGAGGCACTTTTGTAACTTACACCCACTGGGATCTTATCCATAGGAGGTAGTAGTATTTTAAAGGTAGCTGCATAGCTGAAACCTCTCCGTACTCTGTGGAGGTGTGTTTCTTTGGGTCAAAGATTCTGTCTCACATTTTGTAAATGACTTAATCTGAAATATTCCAGCCTGTTTTACAGATGCTTCACCCTGGAGGGAATGGAGGCACAAGCCAGCAGTGTGCCCTAGCAGCATCCTGGTCTGCATTAATGGGAGAGGGAGGGGACCCTTTAGTCTCATTCATTAGTCTAAATAGGCCCCCTGCCCCTAAGTACAGGAAAGGTAAGAGCAAGCTCAGTGGAGGGCTGGAGTGAGCTTGGTGAGGGCTGGAGTACTTGCCCTTGAGGAGAGGCTGAGGGACTGGGACTTCTTCAGCCTGGGAAAGAGATGGCTCCAGGGAGGTCCAGCAGCAGATCCCCAGCACCCACCATGGTTGGTAACAGTTGTCAGGATGGGCTGTGCATGGTGGAAGCTGAAACAAGAGGTTCAGGCTGGATATAAGGAAACATTTTCTTACTCTGAGGACAGTCAGACCAGGTGGATCAGGCTGCCCAGAGAGGTTGTGCAGTCTCTGTCCTTGGAGATTTTCAAGACCTGAGAAGACAAAATCCCGAATAAGCTGGTCTGAGCTCACAGTTGAGCCTGCTGTGAGCAGGAGGTTGGTCTGAGACCTCTGAAGCTCCCCTTCAGCCTCGGCGGTGCTGTGATCCTGAGTGGAGGTATTAGGAACTCCTGGAAAATAGGAATTGAATGGAATTAAAATTTGCTTTAGTTGGTTTAGATTTTTGAGTGGGAAAGTAGAAAGAGTAGTTATTTGTCTTGGTTTGGTACCCAAGGCAATTGTCACCCCAAGACAATAGTATATCTGACTGAACTATGGAACTTGGAGGTTAGTTGCAAGGATCTGCAGCGGCAAAAGAGTAGAGAAGCACAGGGATCTTATATTTTTTTCTGTTTGTTTTGTTCTGGTGGGGGTGGGGTTTTTTTGTTGTTTTGTTGTTGGTTTATTTTTCCCTCAAGAAAAGTAGGAATTTGAATTTATGAAGTTGAAGTTGTAGGCAAGAGTCAGATTTTTTTTTTTTTTTTAGATTTTGTAAATGAGTGAGAAATATGATGTCTAAAAATGGGTTTAATTACCATGTATAATGTTAATGCTGTCCTCAAACTTGCAAATAATTGCACTGTTGTAGTCAAGGAGCACAGCTACTGAAAACTTGTGATCCAAATATTTACTCAAGCTTTTGATTGCAAAATTTCATTTGCTTCCTGTTGGTGTTTTCATCTCTTACCAGATTTAACTTACGTTTAGTTGTGAATGAAATGTTCCTTCAGTGTTTATTTACCACAGGATAGAAAACATTTTAAGAAAAAAAAAAAGCTTGCTCTTCTTTAACAAAAACAACACAATCCTGTTATTAACAAGTAAGTGATATCTGTTAGGATGTTGGGACTTCATTCTGATGAAAAAGTGTCCTTAAATCTTATTAATGTCAGAAATTGAGGTTTGGCACCCACAAAAGTATTCTTTAGTGGCTATAGTGCAGAACAAATCTTAGAAGGTATTTTTGCCAAAACCCATGAGAAAGTTGTGCAAATCCTCAAGACTTTTTGTCCCATATGAGCTTTTAACTTGTGGTATGATAAATAGGAGAACTCAACAAGGATATTTATCAAGCTTAATAATATTCCTTGCAGAACTATGGCCTTGAAACAGACAATATGAAGAACCTGGTTCTCAAGCTGCGAGGGTCATCCAACAATCTGCAAAATTACATCAGCAGCCGTAGGAAAAGTTCAAATTATGATGGAAATACCTCTCGCAAGCCCCCGACTGACTTCCTTACTTCTGTCGTAGAGCTTATTGGTGCTGCTAAGGCCTTGCTTGCATGGTTGGACAGGTAAGAATAAAATGGTCATATTTTAATTTGCTGCTCTAATGAATTGCTTCTCCTTGTAGGGCAATTCCTAGATGCTTGGGTGGAAAGATCTTGATGTCACTAACCCCCTTTTTTGGTGTTGCTAGAAGGCCTCTAGTGGATAAATTTAACCTAGGGTATCTATTCTTGCACTTCCACTCTTGCTAGAACAAATAAATCTGTTAACATTGCACACAAACTGGTATTTATAAAAGTTTGAGCGTTCCCTTCTAGGTCAGTTTCTCATACACATGGTTTTCCCAGCTTCTAAATTATTTGTCATTGGCAAGTCCCTTCCTGAAAGATTTTTTAATGTTCTGCTGAAATCACAGCCTTAGCTATGTGATTTGAAAACTGAACAATGGGAAAGATTATCCTTCTGCTGTTTTGTCTTCTCTTTTTTTTGTCTTATTTAATTGTTTTTTTTGCCTGGAAAGAGCCAGAGTTATTTTGTTACACCTGCAGCAGGTCAGATGCTGGCAGGGGTACAGTCCACAGTAACAGATGAACACAAATTCTCCAAGCCCTTGCTAGCTCTCCTGAGAAGGGAAGTTAGGAGGATAACTGCGCAGGGACTGGCAGCAAGGAGCACTTTTATCCTTTATCCTGCTCTCAAGTAAGGAGTTGGTCTGTGTCCAGGCAGTGATGTTAACAGTTTGTGCCTCTCACCTGGTCCTCTCCTCTCACTCTGTTGCTGGCAGCTCACCCTAAATTTTTTTCTGAAACTCACAGCCAGCAAATTGCTGGCTTGTCCATTTTCAAACTGCTGTAGTTACTTCTCAGCCCCTCTTCTAGGTTTTGTAGCTGTCTGAAGGGTCAGATGTAGGACTCTACAGGCCCTAAAGCTGCCCTACCTGTGATGCTTCTTCTCTAAGTCTTGCTGCACCTCTGTGTGTAAAATGTGAAAACCATTTTTCTTCTTCTGGAGAATTGTTTTTTCCTTGTCCAGTCAGAAAGTTGGAGGTTTACTCACTGGTAAACCCAAGGGTGTGATTTTTACACCACCGTATCATTTGACTTCAGCTTGCAAGTGAGAGAACTGCAGTTTGGCAAACCGACCATTTCTTCTGGTTCTGCTCTCTGAACTTGCTTACCACAGGGCTAGACAATTCCCAGTTTTGTGAGTGGAGCAGGACTATGCAGTCAGGAATACTTAAATTGTAAAACTACCCTCACACTTGTGCTAATGTCAGAGTTGCAGCACTTACTCCCATATGCTCTTCCTCACTGATAAGATGGGATGGGAGAAGGCTAGTCCCTCCAATCTAAGGAGAATTTTCTCTTGTTGTAGGACCCCATTTACAGGTATTGCTGACTTTTCATCAATGAAGAACAGAATCATTCAGCTCTGCTTGGACCTCACTACTACTGTTCAGAAGGTCAGCTGATTTCTTTTCCTTTCTGCTTTCCAAAAGGGAAGGAAAGGGGATGTTTGGGGAAGTAATGTGCTTGCTTTGTGCTGAGTAATAATGAAAGGCAGTTCTGGGAATGACAGCTTACTTTTAACTTGGAACGTCCCTGAAGGTCAGTGTCAGTTGTTTGTGTTTCTGAGTTGTGGTGTTTTTTGTTGTTCCCCCTGCCCCTGAATTTAATTACCAATTTTGGTATTGCTGGCTGTATGTTAAGTGACTGCAGCTTAAAGGATACTCATATTTTCTTGAGCTTTACTGGAAAGAGGGTTAGTCTTTGAAATGGTTGATCTGCATGTGAAGACTTTCACATTCCAAGCAGCATGTTGAAAAACAGTTATCAGTGCTAACTCTAAACAAAAATGTGGCTCTATTGGTTTTTCTACCTGTGCTTGCAGACTCCATAGATCTTGTCCCATGCAGAATGTTTTAGCCATCAAATGGGAAATGCTGCATGTAATGGAAGGAGCAAGTCCCACTAGCCTGGCTGTTTCTGCCACTACTGCAAGACTACAGTATTTTTAAAAACTTTATTTACCAGCTGTATGATGAGTGCTTGTACAGATAACATCTAAAAGGACATGTAGCAACTGTGACAATCTTGGCAATTGGCATAATTTTGCTGTCTGATAATGCTGCCTGTCTTTGAGACTGTTCTGAGAGCGTGGCACTGCTTTGGCTATGAAGCACTGTGTGCACACTTCAGTGACTGCCAAACTTGCTCATAACCATTATTCTGTGCCCCTACAATGTTCAAACTCTGAAGGACCATGCCCTGTGACATGCGTAGTTCCCTCCCCATGCTGAAGGGATGATGTCAAAGGACAGAAACATCCTGAGCTGTCAAGCTGTGGTGGCACCCAATTATGTCAGTTGTGTCATTGTGAAAGGATGGTGTCTGGGTGCTCCAAGGTGCACATACCCACTGCTCAATGCTCTTCTTGCTGGGGTGTTCCGTGTGCAATGCACAGCCAGTGATTTACAGCTACAGATATGCAGATTGTGCAGTAAAACAGTGTTTCTAGCAGCAGGTGGTGTTCACCCAAGAGTGCTACAGGAACTCAGATATGAGATTGCTGAATGTATTAATAAAACTGCTAAAAATGGTGTCTAATCTTTTGGTTAGATCAGCCTTTGATGGCAGGGGAATGGAGGTTGTGAACACAACCCTGGCCTTTTAAAAAATGTCAGACTACTTCTCTGCCAATTTGATATGAGCTATAATAAAGAACGGGGTTGGTGCACAGGAGAAAAAGCATTAATGAGGGAAGAACCAGCATGATTTTGTCCTGGGATGGTGCACATATGCTCACATAGTCTGAAGGAGTCTGCTGATGTGGAAAAGTGATACAGTTGAAAAATCTTTAGGAGGATTTTTAGACTTCAAAGGAATTTCTTATTAAGGTATAGACTATAGGAACAGGTGGTCAGTCCTAATGGTGAAGAAGAGGCCAGAGTGGCTCTCGTGGAACCAATGCTGCTCTGCATCATAAATGGTGTATAAAAGTGAGTGAATAATAAGTAAGGCAGGAGTGCAAGAAGATTCTAGTTAACTTTGATGATGGCTATATAGATTCAAGGACAGGACTTTACTCCACTTAAAGTTCTATGTCAAACTTTAAGATTGAAATAATTAACAGTGTAAACAGAAATGAGTAGGAGCAGAAGGACGTTGCAATATTGAGCATTTTGGCTGCATGATGATAGGTGGCATTTGCTATTGATTTGTGCAGATGTATTTAGCAGAGAAAAGCAGGGGAAAGCCTTCCACACACTTCTCCAACATGACTCATTCTTAAGCTTATTAAAATGCTTGGGGGTTTTCTCCTTGTAGATATTGTAAATCTTGTTTTATTATTTATGTGCTGTTTTAACTTTTTAATCTGAGAATAATATCATTCTCCAGTTCAGTACTTCTTGCAGAAAACAGTGATGACTTTTGTAGTTTGTTACATGAACAGTAGTTTGTAGTTTGTTTCAGTTCAAAGACTTTTATACCTGGGCTGTGTAAATAATGCCTTTTGCGCAGTCCTCTGCCCTTCAGGAATGTCATTGATAGCATATTTTAATAAATTCACTTTCCCTTCTATTTTTAACAATATGCTTTAGATCCATTTTGATGCCTGGGACAGAGGAGTACCTGAGTTGTGGTTTATGTAAGGCAAACACATCTGCCTGGCCTTCTGAGAATCTGATTTTATTTGTGCAGGGTTCTGCTTTTCTGGAAAAGTCAGCTGCTGTAATTGAATCCTACATTCTCTCAGTTTTCAAGGTTTATTATTGCTTTCTACCAGGGCCAGAAAATAGTTGCTTAACAGTCCTTTTGAGCCCTGCTGGGTGAAACTAATCTGACTAATCCCTGCAGCATGAATAACTATTTCTATTTGAGGTTAAAATGGAAGTTTTGCAGAGTTTTCAGAGATTTGTTTCCATGTTTATTGGTTAATATAGGGGTTTTGTTCTTGTTTTATTTTTAGGATTGCACTGTGGCTGACATGGAAGATAAAGTCCAGACTGTGGTAAGTTTATGTTTCTGTTGAAACTCAGCTGTCTGCAGTCACATTCATTTCGGTTGCTTCTATTGTATTGACAACAGCGTTTCAGTCCCAAATGCACAAGCACATCATGCAAGGAAACATTACTATGGCTTGTTTTGTGAATATTCTTTAATGTAGAGGAAATCATTGACATTTCAGCAGATGGATCGTGTGTATGATAATACAATAGTACAGAGTCAAGTATTCCTAAAGTTTCATTACACAGCTATTTTTCCAAGAGAATTTAACCTCAAATTTTCAAGGGCAGAGTAGTACTGTAAAGTGATCACAGGCTAAATAAACCAATTATGCCTGTGAAGTGCATTTAGTGCCTTAATAGGCAGACACTCTGCCTTATTGTGCTTCTTCATGTAAAAGACCTGCCCTGCCACAGGACTGAAATTCTGGCTCTGTACTTGAGCTCGAGTTACCAGGGTTGTTTGAAGCAGCCTTGTGACCAAACACAGAGTGTAATGGAATGCTTTTTATATTTTGTAACAGTTAATCATCGCTTCCTGCTTTTGACATGAACCAGGCTGTGCTCTTTGATAAGGCCTTCCGGTAGCTCATAGATGCTTAGGAATTTAGTAGCACAATAACTAAAAATAATTTTGTTCATAAATAATGAGACCACGTAAAAGGGAGTTTTCTGCATCTTTCTTTTTCCGTTTGTGCACACCCACACTGGAAGTAGGCATTGTTGTTTGGAATTCCCTTGTTTGAGCAGTTCCTCACATTCACACTTAAACATTGTTTTCATTTATTTTATTGCTGCTCTATAAATCTGACGTAAAACAAAACAGAAAAGGTTGGAGCTATTGTTTCCAGGGGCCATTATACTCCAAACCAATGTCTTCCTATGACACAGCTCCCCCCCATTCTGTAATTGTGTGTGTCTACTTTGACTGAAGGATTCCAGCCCCTTGTGAAAGGTGACTTACCTTGCTGGTTCCCAAACTATTTATACCTAAGTACTGTTAGTACTGATCAGTACTGTGTACTAATCCTCTCTCTCTCCTCGTCTCTAAGCTTTTGTAACCTACTCTGAGTGTCAGCCTTGCTTCAGTTGGTGCCAAGACAGAAAACACAGTGGGACATTATGAAACCTGTGAGTGTAGAGAGGGCACAGATTTTTTGACTGGTTTCTTTTTCTTCTTTTTTTCATGTTTAATTAGACATTCTGATAGTTACATGTTCTACAAAGCAAAGCCATTCTGCCTCCAACTTTACTGACACACATGCCGAGGTCAGAATTAGCCGTTAGTTATAATGTTGGCTTAGGATCAGTTATGTTTTGGTCAAAAGAAAATACGAACCTTGCCTGTGTAAGCATTCCAGAAGAGGTCAGTTCAGAGGCACAGTGGAGAGAAGTACTGCAGAAGCACTTAAGTGCTGGATGTCCTACCTTATACTGTAAGGTTTTGTGCAGATATGCTAGTGGCCAGCACATCACTTTTTGTGACACATGGCCAGCTGTATTCTCATAGTAGAAATACAGAGGAACATGAAAAACTGTCAACTGTTCCCACAAGGAATCATCAAAATGTTTCAATATTTTAATGAGTTGTATTTTGGTTAAAGCAATCAAACCCTAACCTCATTTTTTTGCTGTATTTTGTGTGTTTATTTTTTTAGACAGAGGATGTGTCAGCATCTGTTAGTGATGGTGAGGTGGCACTGATGGAAACACGTTGTTTGTACTGTGTTACAGTAAGGATGTGAACATGCTGTAGAATAGATCAGTACAAATGAATCCTCTATTTCAGTGGTTTTGGAACTCATTTCCTTTACATCTTTTGAAAACTGAAAGAGGAGGAAGCCAGGAGAGAATTTTCATAACTGTTTTTTGTATGTTCTCATTGCAGGCCAAGACTTTAAATGGCATTTGTGATAAAGCCATCCGATCAACTACAGACCCACTGATGAGCCAGTGTGCCTGTCTGGAGGAGGTCCATTTAACCAACATTAAACCTGGGGAAGGCCTGGTAAGAAGCAATTCTGGAGTGTCCTAATGTTCCCAGTGTTTAATAGGTAGTAGCCCTGTGGACCAATGCAAGTGTGTGTTTATAATAAGGCATTTCAAAACGGATAATAGCCTGTGGGGAAAAGAAAGAGGCATGGAGGAGGAAACCTAAAGGTCAATTGTCAGATGGAATGGCTGCCAGAGACAGATATGCACATTAGTAGGTTTGATCCCAAATATAATTTCTGATTCTAAATTGTTAAAGATTTCTGTGTTAACCAGGATACTGGAGAATTTATAAATGCTTGTGAAGCTAGTAGTTTTATTTTTTCAGGTTACTATAACCACTTGTTTTTCTGGGGGAGCTTGGAGAGGGAGAAGGTAATGAGAAATGGTATTTGTGTTTTGAAAGATGCGTGTTTATGTGTGTTTATAGCAGGATTGAAAGGAATATGAGATTCTGGAGGTTTGCTGTTAGCAGGAAAATGAGAATTTTTTAAAGTGTTTGGTGGCCATGTCACATAACTGACTGTTGTTCATTCAGTGAATTCTACTTAGCTGAGTGCTGGTTATGAGAAACTTAATTTGAAATTTTGGTGGATTTTCTGCCTAGGGAACAGACGTGTTAGAATGAGTTGGAGGGAGTTGAAATTGTTATGTGCATTTGTATTCACCCCTAGCCCTGAAGGCAGGAGAGATGAACATTTTTAGAGAAAGCTTCACAGTCTTACTGTGCTACATAGTTTTACCTAGACCAGTGGATTTGACTGAATTAGTCACACATTCTTGAAATTATGGGAACCTCTTTGTTAATGCACAAGCTGCATCGAAGCAGAGTCAGTCTAGCTTGACCTAAGTAAGAAACAAGGAAGTGGGTGCACACAGTTGGATACTCACAGGGAAACAGGCAGGGAATTGGCTGGAGAGGAAGGGTCAAAAAGATCATCTAAGTTTCCACCTACTTTTAAAGCAAGTGTGGTAAGCTGCTTTCAGCTCCTGAGTAACATCCAGTTCTGTACTTCTCAGTGTGTTTCTAACAACAGATGCAGAAAGGAAAAGTAGAGATGTATTTATTCATAAATGATGAAACCAATGTGCGGGTCTCCTCTTGTGGGGTCATCTGTGTAATTATTAGTTAATAGCCTGTTTGTGATTTTTGATTTGGTGCTCTTACAGTCAACACCCACTTAATCGAGTTTGTCCTTGTATTCACACTCAGCATTAACATACAGAGCCACAAATACTCTGCTGGAGCTTTTAGTGCTTATGTAAGCGTTGTGGTTATGAGGCAGTCTGTATATTGACTTAGCAAGAGAAGCTGTAAAAGAACATGTCAGCAATACTTGTAGTCCAGCTGTGTGAGTCTGCTCTGTATGGAGACAGCTGGTGGCCACCTAGTAAAACCTTGTAATTCTCTAGTGCAGGCTGAGTAGTAGGGAAGTAAAGTTCTGTTCAAGGCCTAAGACCGACAAGGCAGCAAAACCAGCAGTGTTTGGTATTACCAACCAGACAGTGTTTCTAAGTCTCATTCCATATACTAGGTATTTGAAGTCATTATAAATATTATAATTAACTGCACTAAAAGTGATCTGTGAAGAAGTTTAGAGTGTTGTAATATTAGACCACACACTTTTCTAGGGAGCATATACGAATTGTTAACTGGTTTTAATAATGTTTTGAGTCTGTTGCCAATAGTGCTTTAATCAGATAAGTTATGTGGTTTGTTTTGTCTTTAAACTTGTGTTTTATTTTTTCCTTATATTCAGGGAATGTACATAAAATCAACTTATGATGGGTTGCATGTAATTACTGGAACTACAGAAAATGTAAGTAAAGTAAATGTATATTAACTCAGACAGTAGCTTTGATTGAGGTAGTTTGACTTACTACTTTTTGTTGTTTTAGATATGACTTGCATGGTATTACCTGCTTTAAATACTGTGTGATGCATCATTTGTTTATCCACAGTCTGTAAATATTTTGTGCCTGCGTGTTTCACTGTTAGTCTGATTAAACCAGTTTCTGCATGTACACCAAATTAGTTCAAATGCTTGGCATTAAAGTAATTGCTTTAATAAGTTACTGTATCTGCTGTTCTGAGCCCTTATGGTGTCTTGCTTAACAAAGTCTTGGATGCATTTTCTCTCCACCGGCAAAGGCAATCTCCCCTAATGGGAACATTTAGGTGGTAGTGTGCTAAATTCAGTAATGAGTAATGAAATCAATGAGCTGTCCTGTGACAAAATTACCTTGCAGATTAAAAAGACTATGAACAAGTAAGACTTTAAGAGTGGTCAGCTGGAAGGAAATAGTTGGCAAGAGAGGCAACTAGTTTTTACTGCAGGTGGTTGCTTGTTTTATTTGTACACTATGAGTCCTTTATAGTTGAGAGTTTATTAAAGGCTTTTGGGCAGCCCTTGAAGGAGTGGACCTCCAGCCAGCAGCTGAGGCTGGCAGGTGATGCTGTGGTGTTTTCAAACAGGCTACTGTACAGGAGCAGTGACTGAAAGAAAAAACAGCAGAGAAACTTGGTGTTTGCAGCAATGTGTGTGTGGGTTTTTGGTTTTTGTGTTTTGGTTTTTGTTTTTTTTTTTTTTGTTTTGGGTGGTTTTTTTTTGTTTGGTTTTTGTTTGGTTTTTTTTTTTTTTTTTTGTTTTGTTTTGTTTTTTGTTTTTTGTTTTTTGTGAATAGGAAAGAACCAGTGATTCTAGTTGTTCCCCTGCCAGGTCCAGGGACCAGCCAGGAGAGGGTGGCAATCTGTGCTTGCAGTTCAGAGTGAAAGGTTCTATAGCTTTTATGCTATTGTCCTGGAACAATTCTATATAGGATCTGCCACAGAGACCAAGTCCACTTTTGCAGCAACTTTAACATCTGATAAACGTGAAAGAATATAGTGTTGACTGCTGACAACCTGCTTCTGCATGTAGGTCTTATTTGGGGTCTGTATTCCTTCTGTAGCTTTGAGTGTTGACCTAAGTCCCTGCTTTTTATTATCAACACTGGTTCTTCCTTTGGGGAAACTCCTTTTTTTGGAGCAACAGAATTTGACAAGTGACTGAGAGATCTGTGAACAACTGATGTCTTTGTGGTGGTATGGTATCATTTAGGTGACCCAGGCTGGATCTTAGCTCAGTTTTCTTTTTTCTTGCTAGATTTGGAATGGTATTTTAGTAGCTATCCCCAGGAGCTGGTGTATGGGAATGCAATGGAATTGCACCTCTAAATTGACAGTACTGAACAATGGAAGAACTGGGGAAGTCCATTTGGTATGAGTCAGCCAAGAGAATTCCTGAGTTATGCCATCCCACGTGTGACTTTGCATGTCACGTTGGCCTAGAGCTAAACTTTGCTCTTTCCTCTGTTCTCACAGTGTGATCCCAGTGTCTGTGCTGTGACCTCTCACTTGCTGCAGGAGTTCTCTGTGCAAGGGTTCCCCACCCTCCCTCAGACAAGTTGTTGGCCACCCAAAGGACAGCTTGAAATGAGCTTTGTTTTTCACAAACTTGACTCTGGCCCAGCATTTTTTCGTGGTCTTGGTTGACTCCTATATATGCAGCTTTCCACAGAGGCATTTCCTCTCAGAGGAAGCAAGAAGACAATGAAGAAATGGGGTTACTCATGATAGCTGGAGCCTCCCACAAATTCCCCATGTTTTCTTCCTTTGTTGTACTGTTTATTCTTACAGTTCTTTCTCATAACAAAGTTACTTGAGGTCTAAAGGTGTGATGAGGTGGAGAAGGGAGTCCTTAATCCCGGTGCTTAATTCTGGAGTCGCTGGGAAGAGCTGGCCTGCTGCCTGGTAGTTGCTCATGGGGTGGGGGGAATGGGAGGAGTTGCTGTCCTGTGACCAGGGTGCATGTACCAAGGTAGCATGTCTGTGTGCTTTGGGTGTTGTCAAGGCTGGTAGGAGTTGGTGTGTTATAGCAGTGAGAGTGTTTTTAATAACTGCAGCACCAGGTGTTGATAAATGTAAATACTGACATATTTATCTGTTCCTTGCTAACGGCTCCCCCGAGCTTAGGTTTTGTTCCAAGAAAATTGTATTTTAAAGTCTATTATTATTAGGTATTTGAAAAATACCTATCTATGTACATTTGACTTATGCAAACATATTTTTATCTGCTGACCTTGGTGATTCAGGCAGGCAGTTTCACATTAAAGTCAGAAGTTTTTATTTACATTGGAAAACAAAAAGGGAAAGTGCAATGGATCTATCTTGTGGATTGGAGTGGTTTTGGTCCTTTATTCTGTACATTCAAAGTCTTAATGTATTTTTAAAAATAAATATACATTTATTTGAAAGCTGTTTAAGATGGTTGTTGTTTTAGGGCAGAAATCCTCTTCAGTCCTCCTCCATTTCTGTCTAAAACTATAGTACAAACTGGAGGGAAAAGGAGAGTGCAGACTCTCCCATGCCTTAAGTACAATTTGGCCTGTAACAGATGGAGGCTGCGCTTTCTCCCTTCCCCTTTAGTTCCCCAAGTATAAAATAAATAATTCAATTAATTAATTTACATTTCTCAAGTTGTCAGCAGATGTGAAAATTATCTATAGTGAAGAGCATTGCTGATGCAACTTCTGACTTAGCTTGGTGGGGGTTGTTATGGCAGGGAGGGAGACCTGCTGCAGCACATGACTCTTGTTTTCCTCTTTGTAGTCCCCTGCTGATCGCTCTCAGAAGATTCATGCTGGTGATGAAGTGATCCAGGTTAACCGGCAAACTGTGGTGAGTAACTTGCAGCACTACAGACCTTCCCCTATGCTTGCTCTGCACCACAGGTGCTGAATGGATGGGGTCAAGCAGCAGTTCTGGTGTTTGCTTGGTGAAATGGCTGAGGCTTTTTAGCATTTTGTTTTCAAGACAAATTTTATTCTTTGTAGTATTTTGACTAAATATACTGCATTTAATGTTTAAATGCCTTATGTGTCGTATTAAAATAGTTCATGTTGCATTTAAGACCTGTTTTAAAAGGCCTTGTTACAATCCACTGAAATGCAGATAAAGAGCTTTAAAAAGCCCCCCAGTCGTTTGCAAACAATTGTCCAATCATTTGCATCTGGGTACCTGGATGTAATGATTACATTTTTGCTTAGCCAAGTAAACAATGCCTTCCAATGTGAGAAAGAAGCATGACAAAAGTACTTCACTGTGAATCCCTGTGTTAGTCAGTTTAAGCATATCCATGCTTCCTTCTAGGACTGGAACTGAGGTATAAAGAGCACTGCTTGATAGCTCAGTATTTAGTTTGCAGCTTAAGTAGAGAACTTTTTTGGGAACAAAATTAAAAACCTTGCAAAAAATGAGTTTTCCAATTTTTTCATCAATTCTTAAAATGGCTTTATTGGATCTCTTATCTCTTCTAGGTTCATGTTAAAACAAACAGTCTGACTTGGGGGATTTGGGTTTTTCTTGTTTGTTTGCTTTCAGAAAAGAAATGCTAAATAAAAGATGTCTTTATTCTCTTCCAGGTTGGATGGCAACTAAAAAATCTGGTGGCAAAGTTGCGAGAGAATCCTGCTGGAGTTAGGCTGCTGCTTAAGAAACGCCCTACTGGCTCTTTTCATTTCACTCCTGCTCCACTGAAGAACCTGCGCTGGAAACCGCCTTTGGTGCAGGTGAGACCCTGCCAGCTCCGCTCTGATCTCAGGATGGGAATGTCTTGGTTGCAGCTTGAAAAAAGAGAAATCCCATAAATGCTCCGAAGTACTCATGTTTGAGTGTAGGTCAAGGCAGGTTAGGTGAAATGGCTGTCCTCCTATAGCTCCTAGATAAAAGGGAAAATGTTCTTCTCTTTTTCTTTTTTTCTTCCCCTTGCAACCAGATAATGCCCTCTTGGTACACAAAGGGACTAGGTGTGCTGAACATTTTAATCAGTCTGTGTGCCACTAGAAGAACTTACCTGAGGCAAAACTGCTGATATGTATGGAATTAATCAGCATGGAGCAATAAATAAATGCTTTCTCTATCACAGTAATATGTCTGAAATAACTTAGATTATTCCATATATTTGTCCTCTTTTTAGTCTGGTGAAGAGTGGAAAAGAGTGGTTTTTTCAAGAAATTATTTGAACTACTTGTTTAAATAAGATTTGATTGTTGGACAAGTCACAGATTGGGTACTGAGCAGACAGAGAAAGTGATGTTAATAATTCTTAAATAACCATGTTGAGAAATGGCTTGTTTTATTAGAAAGCCTTAGGGCTTAATGTTCACAGGAGGAAACAACCTAACTGAATTTAAACTAATTACCTGAAATTAATAAAACCAGGGAGAGTTTCCCCTCCTCCTCCCTATGTAGGGAGATACAGGTCTCCCTACAGCCATGGGGATAATTTAAATCTCTGAAATGCTGTTGGCTATCACAAGTCTCCATGAAGGCAGATTTCTCTCAAACTGGGTAGAAGATGTATACTACCTGACTACTTGTTCATCCTTACTTTCAGCAATGCCTGTGTCCTGTTTTTGTGGCATCATGCCTGACATGTATCACCAGGGTGAAAAGCTGGGGTGGGCTGGCTTATAGGCTATACCCAGCAGAGTTTCCTTGGGGGAAGGTGTGATTGGAGAAGCTGTTTTACAGTTCTGGGTTTCACCATACTGACCAGTAGAAGGCAGAAGCTTGTGCAGGAGTGCAATTAACTAAGTGGACAGGTCCTTGACAAAAAGCGGAGAGGGCAGTTCTCTTGCCTGACAAAGGTGAAAGTGTCTTTGAAACCTTTTCTCTCCTAGAGGCAGACAGGAGCCTGGAAAGATGCTGAGAATATATAGAAAAGAACTGCAAACATGAGCAATGCCAAATCTATTTTTAATTTGCTTCCCTGGCCCTAGTTACAGCCATTGATCCATGATCCATCCAATTTATGGTGAGCTTTACTATATTCCTGTCTATGCCCCAGGCATTGAATGGTATGGAATAAAGGTGGCCTATGACAGCTTCACAAGGCTTGCAAATCATATCTGTATTTAACAAATAGCATTCTTTTAATGCATCTAAAAATAGAAGAGGTGGGTTTGTCTCAGTTACTTTTTTTGTCTGTGGAATTTACAGGAAAAAAAGAACTGGAAAGAGCAAAATATTCTTGAGCAGTGCATTACCCATGACAGGACTTCTGTAGGAGGGCCTGTAAAGCTAGCCAAAACTGGGGGTGGAGGAAAATGTAGATTCTAAGAGTTTTTAGAGTGTTTATACACCACAGAGATAGTAATTCACTAGGGGATGAAAACAGTACTATTGATTATCACATTAGCTTTTTGTGAATGTTAAATGAATGCTCAGATGTTTGATTCCTGTCTAACTTTTCAGACCAGTCCTCCACCAGCTTCAACTCAGTCCCCAGAAAGCACTGTGGATACCTCACTGAAGAAAGAGAAGCCAGCCATTTTGGATCTGTACATACCCCCTCCACCAGCTGTTCCATATTCGCCTCGGTATGCAAACAAAAGTGCACTACTGAACAAAAACCTCCTTCATTGCACTTGTTTCTGAGCTGGCTTGCTGTTAGAGCTCTGTGCAGATCAGCTTGAGGAAGCTGCAAATCTCAGACTTACTTCTAGCTGCCTAAAGGAGTTGGATTGCTTAAACTTAGGCCCAAGTGCGTGTACTACCAGGATAGTAACAGATTTTATTACTAGAAGATTATTGTGTGCCACATAGATCAGATTTGTTCCCAGAACATGAACTGATGTCATCTCTGGTTTTCTTGTGGAGTTATGTTTATGACACTGTTTAAATCCAACTGCACACAGCAAGAAGTAATTTTTGTCCCTAACATTTTTCACTGTTGGATTTTTTCTTTTTTTAGCAAGTTGAGTAACTGTTTTGGGAGTTAGGATAGAAAAGAATGTCATGTTAAATAATGCCTATCTTGTTAAATTTTTAAACTTGGAACTTGTTTAAAACAAATATGTTCCCACTGAAGGGAAGGGAGAGTCAATACATCAACTTTTATTTTTTTATCCTGCAGTGTTAGCTATGAAAATGGAGACCTGTGTACACAGCAGGAGGGGGAGGGATGTGTATAGTAAGGCTGACTGTTGTTTGTTCTCAAGTCCATGTTGACTCATGCCAGAACCATGCCAGATGATCTGGGAATGTGATGGAAAAAAGAGTTTTCAGGCAAGACGTGAAAGGCAGGCATGTTTCTGGCCTTCCCTGGCCATTTAGGTTATGTGTAGATAGGCCAGCATGGGAACTCTGGCCTTTTGCTGCAGGCCCTGTGGGAAAGCACTTGCCTCCTGTCATGTAAGGGCTTATACAGAGACAGAGGTTGTATTACTGCAATCTTTGGGGCAGGACTGGGAAGGGAGGGGGCTTTCCAAGGTAGGGTCACTTTTATGAAGCTGGACCCACCTTGACCTGCTCTCTCCCTGCTTTTATGGTTACACATGCTCAGTTCTTATTAAAAAGCCCCAAATCTTTTGGCATAATAACAAGCATATAGATTTAGCAGATGAATGCCTTAGTCTTATCTTCAAATCAATAAATTTAAAGCACATTGGTGAGTTATGTCCATGTGCTCAATTTGTTTATTTTTCCTAACAAGACACAAAATTATATCGAGCTTCAGATGTCTTTAGACCTGAATCCCTGTTGAAAAGGAAGGAAATCACAATATGAGCTGTAAAACTTGTCCTGGATGATGTGTGGAAAGGGAAAGGCATCTTGACTTGGACTTTTAAAGAAAGCAAATGTGAGAAGCTGTGGCAGGCAGGAAGAGGAGAAAGGACAGTTCGCTTGCCTTCTGTTTGGCCATTTATTTTGACCTCTGCATGTTTTGCTTTTCTCTTGAAACTGTGGTACATTCGTGTGATGGTTGTTTTTTTTTTTCCCCTCATCCTGTTCTCTTCCTTTCCTGGCATGGATCTCCTTTGGTCCACACTGGGAGGCAGAGAGCAGTGTTTGGTTTCCCTGCCCATGGCACAGTCTCCACATGGTGGTGGTGTAGGAGAGCTCTCCACGTACATACATTTGTGGTGTAACACTTGAGTGCAATTTTTGGTCTCTGCATCTCCATAAATAGCTCCTTCTTATTCACTGAGCTGTAGCATTGTTCTTGCTGGAGAGCGGGACAAGTGGGATGTGCCAGCCAGGGACTGCTATGAATACTGGGCTATATGTGTGCTTAGACAGTCAGCTATGTGTTTTTATGCCTGACTTGGCCAATGGTTGCTTCAAGCTACATGTACAGAGAAGGGGAAAAAACCTCCTGGCAAATCTTAACTTGAAGGGTAGCTTATTTTCCAAAAGTCCTTGCAGAATTTAATCAAAATCATATATATATACACACTATGAATCTGTGACTGAAACTCCTAAGGAGGGAGAGAGAAGGTGGTAAATATTCAGTGGACTCCTACAATGGAGAGTCCCTCAGATGGAAGTGATAGGTGTTAAAATAGCACAGAGATGGATAAATTTATGTATCACTCCTGAGCAGACAGCCAGACAGGTCTCATTTAGCAAAATCTTTTGCAGGAGTGGAGCCTCTAGATTTCTCTCTGTGTTAAATTACTGGCTCGTTAAGAGTGAATTAGCATGAGGGGGGTAGCTTTCTTTTCTCCTTGTTAACTATAATGAAGTCTTCTATCACCTGACTTGTTTGGGGTTTTTTTCCAGCTTGTTTGCAGCACACTGCCAGTTGTCACGAGCATGTCTGGGTGCTACAAGTATCTTTCAAATCTACTCATGTCTTTAGCATTAAACTCTTTTAAGCCACTAACTGAAGTGCTATGTCTTTTCAGAGATGAAAAGGGGAGTTTTGTGTATGGAGGAGGCAACAAACGCAGTCAGCCACTGCCTGGGTCCAAGGGCGCCGAGTCTCCCAATTCTTTTCTGGATCAGGAGAGCCGAAGACGAAGGTTTACTATTGCTGATTCAGATCAGTTGCCTGGATATCCCGTGGAAGTAAATGTCCTACCAGCCAAGATGAGAGAAAAAACACAGTCCTATGGTGAGTTCATTTCTCTCTCGGTATCACTGTTGTGATAAGGGCTTTGGTCAGTCTGAAATGACTTGTCTTAGAAAACTGCATGTCAGACTATTAATGACTCTTAAGGGAATTCTGTGCAAATTGTGAATATGAATGAAATTCTACATCTGAAATAGTTTTTCTTAAATGTTGTTCTTTAATGACTGTCATTCAGCTGGGCTCTGCTGCTATAGAAAGCCATTTCCATGTGTGTTTTGGTTATTAACGTTATGTCCACTCCTGCTCTAAATGAGCAAGAGGGTGGCTGTTCAATCTCAGCACATTGATTTCTTATATGTCACCAGTGAAAGTATCTTCAAATATTCTTTTTTTCTGCAATTTGAACTCCTTATTGCCTATCTCTCCCTTTGTTTAACTGGGAAAAGTAAAAGTTTAAAAACTGTTTTCCTAAACTTTATATCATTCCTCATAACCTCCAATGTTGTCTCTAGGAAAACCTCGTCCTTTGTCAATGCCTGCTGATGGAAGCTGGATAGGAGCTGCAGAACCCTTCTCTAGGCCACGAGGATCAGGGAGAAAAGGCAAGGTTTTAGGTTTCATTCCTCATCCTATTCTCTTCCTCTCCAAGATTTCCTTGGGGTGATGTTAGCAAGAATGACTAGGGCAGATCTGTACTTGTGACTTTACACAAGTTTACTATTTTGCTCTTGCACGCAGCCTTATCCTTTCTTCTGCATTTAATATGGATTGTGAAACTACTTTTTTGCTAAGTCTTTTTGTTTAGCTTACTGTGGAGGCTGTTGTAGAAGCAAGCATTTTGAATTTTGTTCTCAAAATGTAAAATATAGGGCCTTTTAGGAGCTGCTTTTTACCGCTACTGCTGTTAGAAAGCAACATATTCTGCAGACATCACTGAATGTGAGGGAGACAGAAGCTCATAACATTGGGTGTTCAGTTGGATGGCTTTTTTTACCTCCCACACTGTCCTCTTCCCACCCTCTTTTGCATCTGAAAGACTATTTCAGTCATGTTAGAGTGGGAAATAAGGATGACTAGTTTATTCTTGGAATCAGTTATGAAAGCTAATGTCTAATTCTAGGTAAAATCAAAGCTGGATTCTATTATTTTCATGCAAAGCCAGAAGTTGATAACAAGAAGCATCAACCTGGGATGTTAGAAGTGAGCTAAGTAATGAGTGTAACAGAGCAATCACCAGGTGGCAGGGCTGGTTTTTGTGTGTATGGTTTTTTGTTTGGTTTGGCTTTTGGGTTTGTGTTGTCTTTTTTAATACTTGAAATGTACCTAAGTGCTGCAGGCTTGTATTTAAGCTGTATTGGATCAGAGCCAAAGGCCTGCCTAGTCCAGTAGGATGTCTTTAGCAGCAGCTGCCTTGGTCAGGTACCTAGGGAAGAGTAAAAAAACTGAAAGCATCACAGATCACTGGTCAAAACCAGGGAGGGAAGGTCTTACATCTTCACCTGCAAAATTAATTTCTCTTGTCCAGAGTAATATTTGTAGCTTTTAAGTTACTCATGAGTTACATTGAGAAGTACATGGATTCAACTCTGGTCTCTTCAGGATTTTGAATAACACATTAGAAGAAGGTTTATTACATCTCACCCATGATAATGATTTGCATGAAGGTAGTCTGTACCAGCATTTTTGGTGTGTGTGAATCCAGAATATAACAGTCAAACGGTATCTTCCCTGTGTATGGATTTATTTTGTTACTTATGTTACTTAAAAACCATTAAAGATGTAAAAAGCCATTAATTTATTGACAGCTGCGTATGTCCAGGTGTTTTATGAACAAAACCCCAGATCTAGGTATTTGAAGTGTAACCAGAATACTTCTATAGAAATAGAAAATGTTAATGGAGGGTTTTGAAGTCAGCAATAATTGGTTTTCCTCCTCCTGTTTGTACAGATGAAGATGTCCTCTGCAGGTACTTCAGCAATGAAAGGATACCCCCGATCATTGAGGAAAGCCCCTCCAAGCAGCACCCCCTCTCCAGGCCAGTGTCTGACAAGCAGTTGGTGAGGGGAACAGATTATATTCGAGGCAGCAGGTGTTTTATGAATACAGACCTCCACAACAGTGCAACAATTCCCTTTCAAGAGGAAAGTGCTAAAAAATCATCGGTTACATCGTCCACAAAATCCTCCTCGGCAGAGCCCTCGCTGCTGGTCAATTGGATGACAAGACTGAAATTGTTGACTCAGTGACTTGTCCCCAGTGCTGTTACCAAGTGCCTTTGCTCGTTGGTCAGACTTCTCTGCTTTGCAGCTTAACTGACACACAGTGACTAATGCGGTTTTCTTTTCCTGGAGAATCTTACACTTTTGCCTTTTTGTTTGTCATTTTTGATGGATCAGAGGGTTTCGTAGTGTGAGGAGGGAAGAAAGATAAAGATCAAGTTCCTCTTCCTGGCCAAAAACTGAAGGCATTTATTCCCATGGAAATGAGTAAAATTTCAGTGAGGTGGAGGCCACACGTGACCTGGAATATGCATAATGACTCAGAGGAAGGCACTGCATTACTGTGAAGTCCAGTGGCACTTTAGTTGCCTGAATGCTCAGAGGCTGGTGTGACTGGCTGGGTGTCAGAGTATGCAGAGCTCACAGAAGTTGTCACTCTCCTGACTGGGAAAATAAGCAGGGAAACAGCAGTTTTGTGCAACTTCGTGATGCTGTTTCGAGTACTGCATGAGATCAACATTATGAGGAAGAAGTAGTAGTGTTACCATTCTTTCTCTGATCTCCAGAGTTCCTGTGAAGTCTTAGGAAGAGAGTTCTCTTATTCAGAGATTTTAGGAAGTTGGACTAATTTAATTATAAATCAATCCAACCTTATATATAATCTATTTTATTGAAATCACAGTACAAATAAGGAGCACTGAACCAGTGCAGTGCTCATCTGTAAAGGTATACAGATTGCTACAACATGCCAAGGAAATGCATCTGTAGAGGTGGTAAAAGAATATATATTTTTTCCTTAATTGTTTAAGAATGACTTGCTGTTAACCAAAGTAACCTTTTAAAGACAGTCCTGTTGGACTTATGAGAACTTTTACAGTGGTTCAGTTTTTGAATGATGTGTTCTTTTTATGAAAAATATGTGCTATCATACACTACAATTGTAAGACATCTTGCTATTTTCTATATAGCTCTAATTTTTACCCCTCCAGAATTTTAAAGTAGCATTGGGTATTTTGGGAGGAAAATAAAACTTGTTTAACAAAAGAGGAGGATATTAAAGAGATATTGTTTAAGAAGGAATGTATATAAGATTGTTAGTATTCAAACAGTTGTGTTTAAAGATATTTAAATGTTAAATATAGTTGTATATATTTTTACATTTAAATAGATAGAGTTTGTATCTTCCTGTATTGAAGTGTTGGGCACAGCTTAGTCAAATGAAAAGAAAATAAGATTTTGTATTACCTTATAATTATAAGACTAACTATTTTTGTAGATGATACATTGCCAACAGCCTTTACTCCTTTGGTCTTGCTGAAAAGAAGGATTTATATTTAATAATTGGTGGGGAAAGAGGGAAGTTAAATGCTAGTTTACACTTAGGACTGGGGCAGGAATCACATGTGATAACAGGAGTGTTAAAAACACACTGTAATCCCGTTTGTGAAGATGTGACCATTCTGCTGCAATGAGCTTATGAAGCTGTGCTACAGCCCTGCAGAGAGAGACAGGGTGTTTGATTCACTTCTCAATTAATTTGATTGTGACTCACTGATGACTGGGAGGGCTGGTTTGGACCTTTCTGATCAAAGCAGGTTATAAAGTGTCTGTCTTGTGCCACTCTCCTCCATTCCCCAAGATGGCTGTCTATACTAGAGACATGACCAGAACTGCTGCTGTGCAGTTGAACCCTACAACTGTTTGGTCCTGCCTCCAGAAAAAGGGCTGAAACTGCTATGTTGTAGGCTTTGTGGTGTAGTATAGTCCAGCCTCCAAAAGGCTGAGCTGTTCTAAAGATGTTGTTTAAACAAGACTTTTAAAATGGAAATTTTGTTCATCTTCAATGTTGTGTTTTCTGTACTTTAAAAATAAGTGGGGGCCATCATGCTTAACTTCTTATTCCGTATAATGAATACAGAGGATGCTCTACAGTTTAGGGGTAAACAAAAAGGTCCCACAGATCTAGGAATAAATCACAGCTGCTATCTTTCTGGCTTAACCTGAGAAAAATTCTGCTATTATGCTAAAACTTGGCTCATCTCTTGATGTTGAAGGTACATATATCTGTCCTATCAAAAACTATATCTAGGCTGACTTCCCTAATGAGTACAACATACATTTCCAGATATCCTGCCATGGTACAGTACTCCACAATACTCTGAATACTCTGTCACGGGGGCAAAACAACACAGTTAAGTGGAAAAGATCATAAACCCCACAAAATTGGAAAAGAATATTTAGTACTCATGCATATATGTATAGTAAGGAATGTGTACTTTTGAAATATTGAGCAGGCTTCTGTTATAGACTGCAGAATATGTGAAAGCCAGTACCTTTAATTTTCCCTTACATAACCATTGCAAGAAAATTCTATTTTGGATGGTAATGTGTGAGAGGAAATAAGACATAAAAATGAATACTAATGGCTTGTAGGGACAGAGTGCAGGGCAATTCTCCAAGCAATGTGTTTCCTCTAGTATTATGGACAATTAAATTAATCAGTGTCTGAATTCTGGATGACCAACAGTGGTGGAGACAGTATGGAGAGTATTATACTAATTTTGTGCTAATCAATGGGCTGATAAACTTTTCTTCCTCATAAGCAGGGCTTGTTTTAAAAACGACATGCTCCATACTCTTGGTGCTCATTGAACAGAAAGGGGAGAAAATAAAAGTCCAAGACTTAGCCAAACCAGGAAAAACAGATGGTGAAGACTGGTTTTATAGTTGGAGGGGATAAAGAATTTTCTTCTTGCATAAATGTTTATTTTGTCCAAATCTTACATCCTGTTTTATTACACTGCCAGCATGTAGTCTTCACAAAGTGCTCTGTACCTGCAATCACATCCTGAATAGATCAAGTTAAACCCCTCATCAGGCTTTAACTTAGATCTTGATGAATTCAGCTCAAATGTTTTTTTTTTTTTTTCTTTTTTTTTTTTTTTTTGCAGGATTTACTTCCCTAGGAGCTTTCCTGCATTCATCGTTCAATTTTTGGAATATCTTACACATGATCTGGGCAGCAAGGCTTTTATGTGCATGCATTCTCACAAATGCCTTTGCCAGCAGGATTGGTATCTCGGAGGAGTGTGAAAGTTGGCTTCTGCTTGTGTTTTCTGCACTTAAGTATTGTTCCCCCAATGTCCACTGTACATCCTAGTGCACCATTTCAAAGTGTGAGATAGAAATGCTTGTGGACAATTGGAAAGAAGTGTTGTGTCCTTTGGAGAAACCTTTGTCCTGCTGTACAACTGTGGCTTCTCTTTTCTCTGTAGCCTGAGCTTTACTTTGCACATGCTGTGGTTATGGAGCATGTGCTCTTTGTGGCCATCACATAGGAATGCTTTTGTCTCCTTGCAGGCTGCAAGGTTTTTATAGTGGACAAGAGCTCTTGAGGAAGCCACTGACTTAACTTAGCATATTTTGTGATTCACTTAAAATGTAGAAAGAGCACTCCAAAAAAACTCAGTTTGGAGAATGAAAAAAGAGGGGCCAGGCTAAGCTAAATGCATGGGTCTGTGTTGTGTTGGATGCTGCTTCAGCTGTGTGGCAGTAACTGCAAAGAAAACACCCCACACAACTGCAGCATGCACATTTGTTTCCACTGCTACATTTGTATGATGCTGGAATATGAAAGAAGGGCAGTCTTTCAAAGTAGTTATATATAGTTCCACACACCACACTTGAGCTGTAAGATGTATGACAAAAGCAGTCAAGAGCTGCTGTCAGTATGTAATTTCACCAAATTCTTCTGCCTGTGCTGCTGCTGCATCAGTTTAAAATAGTAACCTCTCTTTATCCTGTTACCTGCACAATGCAAGTCCATAACCATCAGTTTTGTCTTTTTTTTGTGATAGTTAGCAACTACTGGTCAGATGGTGTCATTTGCACAGGGCCTCATGCAGTGGGCCAAAAGCTTAGTTTGGGTTATTCCGGACTTTGTCCAAAAGTGGAAAGTAAAATTTAAAAAAAATCTTACTGGTCCAATATCACTTAGAGTTGGGATTTCTTTTTTATACATACTAAATATGAAACAGGCAGGAGTTTTCTGTTGCACATACTTTGCCAGTGCGAGGAAAAATGAGGATTACATACTCGGTGGAGGAAAAAACCCCAGACCTTTGGGTGTCCTCCAGTTCCTGCCAGTGGGAGAAATGTTTGTTTTAGCATGACATAGAATGGATGTAAACATTTCTTTTTAAACCTCCCTGTGTGGTTACCTCAGTTATTCAGGGTGATGTAAGCCACTGACTTTCTCCCTTAAGTGGTTATGGAGTTAACCCAATATATTTTTTTTGGGAGAGGGGAAAGATATATTTTCTTAGACAATTATGTGATTGATTAACAGTATATGGAGACAGAGGAATTAAGCAAAAAATAAGTGCCAGAGAGCGCCAAGTTATTGGGAGAATTCTTGGGGTCAGTTTATGATTTGTGGTTGCTGTTTGTTCTCTGGGCTCTGGTGAGGGTGAATGCTCTCTATGCATGGTGACAGCTAGACAGCAGCCAAGGAATCAGGACAACCAGTCCAGCTTACTGTGCCATCTTCAGCTGAGTGGGGTAGTTGCTTGGACTTTTTTGGTTGGTTGGTTGGTTGGTTCTGACCCCCCACACCCTCCTTGGTAAGTGTAGCCCTCCTTCTGTCCAAGCGAGCCAGAGTAGGAGCTGTTGAAATGTACCTGTGGAGCAAACCTGCCAAGATCCTGATGGAGCACTGGGCTGTGCTTGCCAATGGTGCTCAGCCACCATGTGTTTAGATGTGCTCTGGGAGTGCCTTTGCAGGTGAGGAGCCTCAGACCCACGTGACCTTTGCTTAGAGGTTTTTAGTTTAGGCAATATTTACTGTGAGGTATAAAATATACAAGTCTAAACTGATATTTAATGTTTTGACTGTGTATTTAATGCTTTTTTTCCCCCCCTCACTAATTGCATGTTTTTCAGTGCTACTTATTAATGTATTTTTCTCTTTCATTCCCCATTAGCTGTTTTCAGTACAAATGTCCCAGATTTCCAGTGAAAATGTTCATAATGCCAAGTAGACACAAATGAGCCATAAAATTTAAATCTGTAAACTGTAAAAGAACCTCAACCAAACAAAACTCCATAACCAAAACACAAGAAAAACCACTTTTTCTACCTTGTGAATAAGTACGTCATGAATGATATGCAATAATAATGAAACTAGGGATTTACATCCAGGTAAAAGATCAGCCAAACTTTAGTGCCTGCCTCTTGGGTGATTTGTTTGATTTTATTACTTGATAGCAGAAAGTGAGGGCTGTGGTTCAGGTATTGTAGATTCTTGCAGAGCAACTGTGGTGTTTAAGTGTGCCTCCACAGAACATGACCAAAGGCTTTCTTAGGTGTAACACAGCTTTAGCTGAAACTCTTTCCCAAGCCACTGAATGTCCCATTGAACACAGAGAAGTCTGAATATTGTCTGGCATAGTTCTTGACCATTTGTTTCTGGGGGGAAGTTGGTATAAGTTCCTATAAGTGAGTAGGATGAAAGCAAAATAAATTATGTCCAAAATTAATTATTTCCCTTTTCCTATGCCCTTCTTCCTCTCTGACCTTTTCCTCCATGTATTAAGGCCAAGGGACTTTCCAAGAATTTATTTCACAAACAAACAGCTATAAAGCCTTTAATATTTATAGCATAATCAGTTTGTTTTGATGTCTGAGATAGTTTTGGTCAGAGCCTTCCAGCAAAAATAGCGCTGCCCACAAGACAATATTTCCAAGTTCTTGATTTGTGCAAGAATTCCTCTCTGCTTAGTAAGCTGTTGGATAAGACTCTTGCTTTGAAGTTACTTAGACCACCCCAAGCAGCCCTAGGTCCAAACACATCAGCTTCTTATCACTGGATAGGAAGAAAGGTCTGTTTTTTCTCCTCTTTCAGAGTTTTGTAATGCTGGATTCATAGGCTGCATTGGAGAGATGAGTGTGGACCTACTGCTGCGGCCTCCTGCCTGCTCTCTCCTGCTGTCTGTGCAGTGGCTACGTGGGGTGGAGAGACAAGGAGGTAAAGGGGAACCCAGCAGCTAAAGCAGCAGCCCCTCTCTTCCCTCCCTCATGCTCAGGAGATGAGTGACAGGCCTCTGAATAAAAGGCTAGTGGGACAAGATACGCGATTTGCAAAGTTTGTTTTCCCGTAGAAGTGTGGGAACATTGTGGAGGGATGATGTGTCACACAATGTTAGTGCAGAGGTAATATGAGGGAGTCACTATTTAAAAACCAAAAAGTTTTGGCAGCATATGAGCTCCTGGTATGGCACAGGCATGTTTCACCTAGTGCTGCACAGAGACGCCTTTATTAAGGCAAAGTGAACAAGTGAGCTGGGGCTGTCTGGGAGAGGCAGTGAGGCAGCACCCCAGGGTGCTTATGCCACAAGAAATGCATTTGACCTGCTACTGACTGTGGCTGGCTGTTGTGCTTGGAATGGATGTGGTCTGCGTGGGAAATAAGGCTTTTTAGAAGGATGTGGAACAGGCTCTGGTTTTGGCATCGTGACTCATTTTCCCAGTGGTTGACCAAAGGTGGGGAGGTTGTGATGAAAAGCTGTGATGAGAAGTACTCCTGCTGTCCTTGCTATCAAGAAATGTCAGGGAGTGAAAACAAACATCACTAGAAATTTGAAGTTTTGACTTCAAAAGCGCATGACTTCTCCCACAGGTCACTCTTGCAAATGCAGATTTTTCATCTAGTTTGCAATGAAGTATTTGGTGTGTTTTCAAAATGCAGAAGATTTCAGGCACCCTCTGGTCTCACACAGTGTTTGCTGCTCATGTAGCTGGCTGTGAAGAGAGACATCTTGGCTAGTGAGGGTGATTCTGGCAGTGTTGTCTCAGGGCAGGAGCTGTAAGGTGAGAATTGCATCCCTGTGACTAGTTTGATACAAGCTTTTTGGGTTGGATATGCGTAACATGCCTACATTTTAAAATGAAGTGGAAATCAGTTATAAAATCCCAAAAAACATCCAAAAGCCATTAGTGGAAGAAGCTGTCAAAACATGGTTCTCTGGTTGCTTTCCAGTACTCTTGCCTAGTTTGCACCCCTAAGACAAAATTCCAGGTTCTGCCTCAGTGGAAGGCAGCACTCTAGGTGACCCCAAAGGCTCACTTCTGTTGTTCAAAGCACAGGCCAAGCAACATTTCTGTTGTTTTTCTCTAGGTATTGAGTGATTTCCAGTGATGACCAGTCTATTCAGTTTCTTGCCACCTTCTCCCTTTGCTCAAGGTGCCCTTGCTGAGCACCTCAGGCAGTTTCAGCATTGTCACACTTGTGTGCCTGCAGAAGGCAGTGTTGTGTTCAACATTCTTGTGCTGATTTGTACTTGAGGACAAAGAAGAAATTCTGCTAAGTAAACAGGGCTTGTCTGGCAAGAGGTTCTGTCCAATGCAGCCACTAGGTCTGATTGTTCCTTCTACTTAGGTGTCAAATCTGAGTGGTTGATTAGGGCTGTTCTGATTTATGATTGTAGGGGATGAAATGAAAATAGGATCTTGTTGATGAAGAGGATTCAAATGAACGTTTGAACAATATGATAAAGGCCAAAGAAACTAGAGAAGTAAAACCAGGCATTAATTCTTTATCTGAGCAGTGCTAAACAAAAAATACACAAAGTAAATGTGTATGTGTTTTGCATTTGTGTGGGTTTTTTAAATGTCAGCCTACAATATAATTCTACAAGTTTCTAGACAATGACCTGCACGTAGCTGTGGGATACTTAGGATCAAGCTGCTGCTGTATTATTGTCCTGTTGTATTTTGGGAGAGCAGACTGCTTGCAATACCTGGCTTTTCTGTTCCTTCCCAACCCTCCCACTCTAAAACCAATGCACATCACCTCAGGTGGCTTTCAAAATGATAAGCTCATGACTAGATCTTCTTTTCATTGCCCTATTCAGTCCAACTTTTGAGAACAATACAAAATATATTTTTAAAGGCTGAATATGCTGCAATACATAAGCACAGGTAGGTGTAGTTATTGATAGGTTTGAGAACTGGAGCCATTGTAAGGTAACAGATGCGCTGCTGTATTTAAGATGAAAAGTTGTTCTTCAAGTAGAAATTGTTATGTACTTGGACTATTAAATACAGGTTTGATTCAGAAATGCACAAAGCACCATTTGTGCCACTTAAAGTTCACATGGAAAAGCTGAATCATCCAAGCCATCTGAATGATGCGCACTATTTGGTAGTTGTTTTCTTCAGCAGGCAGCTGGTGATCTCTCTTCCTGTATTCAGGGCTTGGGTGGGGGAGGAAAAGGAAGAGAGAAAGGAGTCTCCGGGGGTGGGGGGAGCTCTATTGCTTCATGTGTGCAAACTTTATGGTTTTCCTGAGATCTCTCTAAATTTGTGGTAAGTTAAAACTGTATTCAGAGGATTCAAGAGACAATATATATTGCAACTAGGTTATAAAGTGTTTTTATTTTAAAGTAATGAGGCTTTATGAACATTTTAGGCATGATTTGTTTATTGTAAGTTATATTTCAAGCAGTTCTTCATCAAGACATGTGATATGTGCTAGGGCTGGGAATCCTTCAGATTGGTAGCTCCTGTGTCTCCTGCTCTTGAAATGAGGAGGTGAACTGTGAGATTTGTTGCCTCAGTCACCAGGCAAAAAATGGTAACTCAATTTTTCTTGTGCTGCCCGTGTTGTAAACTTAACACTGAATTTGAATGTTTGCCTACTGAAGCTCAGTGGTAGTGAAGGGCTGTTTAGTGCTGGAAGAACTCCCAGCTGAGGAGTGGGACAGAGATGTGACAGGGTTGGGGGGAGCAGTAATTTTGCAGACAACCCCATATGTAGTCCCTGCAGCTACATCCTCAGTTTTCCACATTTAGGATGTATCTATTTCTCTGTGGATATTTTCTTTATATTGACATTGGTGAATAAGCTTTTTTCTTTTTTTTTTTTAAATTATCTATCTCTTTATTACAGTCTGTCTTACCTATTTAGATTGTAAGATATTTTTTTTTTTTTAGCAAGCCATATCTTGTAGTTTTAAATTCCTGAGTGTGCTGGGTTGGGGATTTAATTGTCCTCTATTGTACTTACTAGTACAGTTGAAAGGGTCTAAAGAGCAGCAGAATGGAAAAAGCAATGCAGAGAGGCTTTGCGCAGATCTTGTTTGTCTGACTTTTCTTTGGGTTTTTTCTTTTTGCCAAATCTGAAGAGGGACACAACCAGCAGGCATTCAAATCTTTTGAGTCTAAACCAAAGTGTGTGACTCTGTCAGTGAGAGTAATGAACTGCCTGGGAACTGATGGCAGATTACTTGTTTCTACCAACACAGAACAGAAAAAAAGGCTGGGGCTCTGCTTCTCAGCAGATTCTTCAAGAGAGCCTCTCATTAACTGTGCTAGGGGGGCACCTCCATTCCTTTTGGTGACTGTCATTTTAGGGCTGGCAGTGCCTGCAATAACCTGAAGTCCTTACCACAGCAGGTAGTTTAAGCGAGGGGGCAACAGTCCCCCTTGCTTAGAAAACATTGGCCTTTGAGAAAATATTAAATCAAACTAAGTTGCATAGTCTTAAGAAAAGATGACTGCATTGGTGTCATAAGAACAAACATTAAAGTTTTATGTAAGAAATTTATGGGACAAGAGACAGTAAGCTTAAATTACAGCACAGAGCTTGAATTTGGTGGAAAAATCTGATGTCAAGGAGAGTTAAGGACTGGTTTAAGATGCTGAAGGGAGCTGTGGAACCTCCATTATTTGATGTCTTTAAGAACGGGTTAGGCAGCCTCTGTCAGAAATAGCCCAAGTATAATTGATCCTGCTGGGAGGGACAGAATTAATGATCTCTTGATGTCTCTACAACCCTATGAATTTGCAGAGATGTGAGTAGGCTGTATGTAATTGCATCCTGGTAGAGCTCATCAAGTGCTTTCAGGCCCTTCTGGATAAAAGCCACTATGTACACTTCACCATAACCCTAGTGAAATTTGGAGGTTTAAAGGACCCTGAAGCAATCAAATGAACGCATGAGAAGATTCAGTTCAGGGGCACCCCACAGGAAAGAGGGACAGGGAGCAGTAACATTCAGAATCAGTAATTTTGCAGTTTTGTACTTATCGAGAGTAAAATCATAATTAAAATTACCACTGTCATTCCTTCAGTTGAGGCATTTGCAGGACATTGGAAAAACACGGCTATTTGTTTTGAAGAGCTATGGAGCTTTTCCTCTTAATAGAAGGAAAGTATTAGGAATGGTGCTACACTTCTGAGTTTTCAAGGGAAAGCATATTGATAGGTCTAAAATATAGTTTGGCCTTTTAAAATCAAGACAATAGACCTACAAAATCTGCTCTTTTATACTGCTTCCTGATAGAGTTGAAAGACACATCCCCACATCCCTGCCATTTCTAATGTAATTTTTAATTTTTAGAAAGGAAAATAACATGTGGTCAGGTAGGGTAGCTCTGTGCTTATGGAAGTGGCTTATTTCTGTATATAAGTTCCTTGTTAAAACAAGCTGTGAAGCAAAAAAGTACCCACCTTCATCTTCTTTCAACCAATGGGTGGCCCAGGGGTATGAATTTATGGGGAGACACACAGGTGGCATGATACCAATAAATTAATTTCTCATGCAGTGCAAATTGTGTGGCCAGAGTCTGCAGAAATCAGCACCAGATGTACTGAATATTTTGACATTCAAGCCTGTAGAAAGCTCCAAAGAGGAGGAAGTGGAAGAATGGTGGCAAGTCTTTCGCAAGCAGTTTTAGGGATGTGGGACTTCATTTGCACATGAGTGTGACAGCTCTCTTCAACAGAAAGCATGGTGGGAAGTAGGATAGACCTTGTCTTTACTACCACTCAAAGGAGTGAGCCATCTGCTTTTCCACGTCATCAAGGAGCAGTGTCTGGTCTGCTGCCTCCTGTGGACTATTAACTCTTTCCATAAGTAACGCACATGCTTCTTCAGACCTGCCAGTATTGCCCTCACTACGATTCCAAGTGCACATAAAGCCAGTAGTTATTTTAGGAAGCAATAGCTGAGTCTCTGCATCAGATTTCAAGATACATTTTTGGGCAAGTTTTCAGATAATCTGTTTATATGCAGTTAAAGAGCTTTGAAGATGTAAAGTTACTGATAAGTACTGATTAGTCATGCAAATAAATGGAGATATTTTAATTAGGGCAATTTCAACATGATTCGTACTGTGGAAAAGAGCCTATGTAAACATATTAAATAGGTAATTTATTAGTGGGAACAACCTGTGATTAAGGGCCCTGGGTTTTAATTTTTTGAGGGGGATAAAATACTTAGCAAAGTAGCAATGCAAGAGGATAACAGCCAGATAAGCTAAAAAACCAATAACCTCTGTTTTTCAAAGTGTGCATAAAATTATAAACGCGGTATTTGTATCACTTCATGTCTGCTTGAGCCTCAGTACAACTCCAAGTAAGCTGGGGATGTTCAAATACGTACTGCCTGGAATGTGGCAGCCTTGCCAGCTGGTCCATCTGAGATTACCCACATATCCTGTAGTGCTATAGTAGCTTTGTTCTAGGATTTGCCATCACTTTTCTGCCAGGACCCTTTCTTCTTGCAGTAATTTTTTTTGTGTGTGTGTGATCTGCCAGCATCCTGACGGGGAGTGACAGCAAGTGACTGGGGTGTATGCCACGAGGCCTTCTGGTGTTATGTAGGAGGTGTGTGAAGTGTTGCTGGGTTATGCTATATCTACTTCAGAGTCACTTTTGTATGTGTGTGCAATTATGTGTGAGGTGGATAGAAATGGGGACCAGGATCAAGGTGCTGTTATGCTGTACTTGCTCAGGAAGGCTTCTGAGAGTTAGAGCCAGACCTTTCATGTTCTTGGATATGGTTGTACACTACCCTTTTGCTTTCCTTGGAATCAGGATAGGGTGCCTCTGTAATGAGGAATGGAGCAGAATATCAGGCTATTGTTATTGATATGTGTGTGTTTATCACCTTTGACAATATATATGGGCAATGTAAGTGATGACTATTTGATGAACTATGGGAATACATCCATGAAATGATTCTTTGTCTCTTTGTTTTTAGTGCCAGGACTCGTTTATAGTGGAGTGTGCCAAAGTTAACCTCCAATTAAAAATCAGGAGAGGCAACAGTTTACCCCATGGTAAACACCACGTAGTAGCTCAATTTACTCTCTGTCAGTTAGTCACAACACCCACAGTCTTTTTAATTTGACTAAAATGCAAAGGTGTAATGTAAGTGGATTTTCCAGTCTGGTTTCCTAGTTTCAGTGGAATTTGCCTGAGCTTTATATAAGTATAAAAGTATTTACATGTGTGTATGCCTGTGGGTGTATGTATATACCCATGCACTGAATTCTGTTTAAACTACTCAACCATAATATTTATTGGAGATGGAATGGCATGACTTGTCAGCTCTGTCTTTCATATTCACTCTTTTACCTTTGTTAAAAACCTTCCAAAGAGCTTAGACTTACAAGCTGTAGTCAAGGAACACAAGTCTGCTATTGCCATATTTCCCTATCCATGCAGCCCCCTTACCTAGAATGAGGAGAAAACCAGGCTCAAGTGAAAGCTTTAGTGAAACACCTTATGTGTAACTTCCCACTTTATGGCTATGTGAGAGGTGTATTTCTCTTTTTTGTTTTTTTTTTCTTTAAACTGAGAATATGCAAGAACAAATTTTGACAATCATTGAGGTTGTAATGCCTACTCAGTAGATATTTAAAGTACCTACAAAAGCTCAGTGCAAAAGCTATTTTTAATCATTGCTATTCTCCTTCTAGTGTGTTACGCTTACAAGTACAGCTGTGTCTATCTCTGCCTTTTTAAAAAAGAAGTCAAATTTCATTTAGAGTTGCGCTTTGAAAAAAACCCCAAACAACTGCTGCGACTTTGTGACCTTTCTAAAATGTGTTCTCTGCCTTTTAAATAGGGACTTTCACTTGAAGGAATTTACAACAGATTTTCCTCTCAATCCTTCACACTTAGATCTTGGCTTCATTCCAGAGTGTAGAAACTAGATTTGTAATTGCCTTGTTTACAAGGTAGGGTTTCCCCTTCTCCTTGTTTACTTAACTTGCCAGATTGTAGACTATCAGGCGCCACTTAACCTTCTTACAAAAAAGTTTTATTTCTATTCCTTTTCCGATAAATATCTATTTATTCTCCTGAAAAACCATCATCAGAATGAACAAATAAAGTGGCTTATTCTGAATGTAATTTGTGATAGCAGAGACTGGGTTTAACAGAATTTACTCTTCCCGACGATCCTATCAGCAGGTCCCAGACCCAGCATTCTCTTTAGGAAGAGAAAGTTAATGGGTGGGATGGAATGTAGTCCAAGTGTGTTTTGGGATAAAAGAGAGATCCTGGGGGATCTGGTTATCCTCCCATTGTCTGTCTTCTCCACTGGGGTCCTCCCACTGTAGGAAAGGGCAGCAGCAGCTCCAGGTCCCTCTCACAAAGGGTGCAGGAGGAGGAGGAATGATGCCTCCTCCTTGCAGGGGTAAGGCTGTACCATGACTGGAGGAGCTGGGGTGTCTGTCTGATTATCCTGCTGTGCCAGAAGCACTGGTGTTGCTGAAGATCCCTGAGGATGATTGTACTTCACAGCAAAGGGAAAGATACCCCACACCAGAGGAAGTTTGACATCCGCAGAGCTCATCCACACAGCGCTGCCGTCGTGTGAGGTGAAAGCAGGCACAGTGTGTTGCCACCACTGAGCCTCACTCCTTCGAGACTGGCACTAAGTAAAGTCATTGGTGCCCTGGGGCATTTGTGTCTGTGGCACTGGTCAGAAGGTCTGTCTGGGACAGGTCTTTCCCTTGGATGAAATGCTCTTTGGTGTGTGCCTGCTAGAGTCTCCTTACCCTGTTCACAGAGCATATGGGGATGTGAAAGGTACAGCTGGAGAGGTCTGGTGCTTTTCTGCAAACTGAAGCATCTTCTCTTGGAAACCCTCCCAGACCCCACATCAGTCTCTGTTGGTTTTGGCCAAGATGGTTTTTTCATAGTTTGGGAACATCTTTGAGAGCATGCAGACAGTGCCTACTGAAGTGTGTATTATTTATACAGCATATTCTCATTCCACATTCTCTAGATTTATATCAAACAGATCCATGCAAAAGGCTAGCCCTCATCTGGAATTTCTGGACGATGTTTTGTTGGTGTGTTATTGAACCTGTTTTTTCAAATATCATTGTGTGAGCAGCTGGCACTTGCAGTCTGACTGGTGTGCTGTCAGGCTTTACCTGTGTGACTCTGCTGTAGGAGAGCACCACAGGAATTACTCAGCTGTTTGGGCTGCTAAGGGCTTGTCAGTGGTGACTAACCCTGGTTGGATTTTCTAGTCCACTCAGCCCTCTCTTTCTTCTTATCTCAAATAGATTGTGAAAATACTCTGAATGGTACAAACTGACTTGTTTGTAACAGTGCAACAAGCAGATTATATATCACAGCCTGATGTACAAGTCCTTCGGAAAATGTTTGCTTACATGGTTTCCTATTTGGATTTTTTTGTGGCATTTGACTGCCTGGCTGAGCTGTGTGGGTCTCTGCTCCCTGAAAAACTCTTGCAGTGGGAGAAAGATGTTTTATTGTTCTCTGTGGATGAATGCTGGTATTCATACAAAACACAGACTGTCTAGTCATGCACATAAATAAAAATCCCTTCAAGATAATGATGACAAAAAGGGAACATACATATGTCAGATCATATGCTGTAAATACAGACAATAATGAGGTTTGTAGAATCTACTTAACTTAGGTCTTGGTCCTGCAGGGATTTATCAGTGTGTAAATACATTTATGTAGCACTGTTGACTTTTAGGACTGCTTAAGTTTATAAGATTAGTCCAAAGGCTATGGAACACACATAGTCATTTTGTTAAACTCACCTAGTTTAAAGTGTTACCATCAGGCTGTGGTCATATGCATTTTGTATTTCCTCACTGGGGGAAGGCCACCCCAGAGGTGACTGTAGCTGTTAACTGGGAACTGGCAAGTTGTGAGTGCAGGTCCCAGGGCTGCTGCAGCCAGCCTGCCTTACTTCTTGCATCTTGGCCTTAGGAAAAGGAAGCTCGTGGTGGAGAAAGTAATGTTTAACTTTCATACTGTAAAGTCTTGTAAGAGTGAGTACTTCCAGAAGCATGGGGCAATCAAGAACTAGCCATGGCTCTCTTTGTGTTCCTATTTGGGGCCAATAGGGTGACTGACGTTTTATACCATGTGTAGCTCATTGCAAGATTCAGGTGTGAAAATTCTTATCAATGCCTTCAAGTTTGACATCCGGGGGAAAATTAGAATGGCTTGTTTGGCCTCATCCACAAGCTAAAACAACCAAATTAAAAAAAAAGGACTTTGGAGTTAAATCACTGTTTAAAACCATTCTGGTTTAAACATTAGAAACAAGATTGAATTTATTAGGTGTGGTCTCTCAGCAGACACACCATTCCCACACCATTGCTGCTGTTGAATTGACTGAAATGTGAAAGTCCAAATATCTCCTTAGGGGATTATCTCATGCTTTGTCATGTGCATTTGTGTTATCAGAATTCAGGTTTGATTGATTTCATGCCAGTGAAAAGTAATATATAGCTGAGTGGTAATGGAAACCTGGATAGAATGAATAACAAGAGAAGAACTTGAAGGGAAAGAATGAGAACAGGAAGCCTAATCTTCAGCTTTTCTATATATAGAAAACACCTCAGGGGTAAGCACATACTGTGTTGTATAAATACATTTAAAATGTGTTTTGTAGGCACATATTTTCAATGTGTTGTCATGATCAAAAACACATGTAGACTCTGAAAAGTTATGTGAAGCATGCAGAACCCTTGCTCATGCACATAAGTAAAAGCTGTGCACACTGTATATGTGTGTAAACATTTAGCTGGAAGAACAGCCACATAAGAACTACTTCAGAACCATCCCCAAGTCAGGAAGCCACAAATTATGGGTCTGAAATTTACCACACTGGCATGTCTACATAAATAAAACCAACTGGAAAGATAGGAGAGAGGAAAAACACATTTACAAATAGTATTAGATTAGAGAAGAGGAAAAATGCTAAACCCTTTTCTTGGCTCTAATCAGAAGGCAGGAAGATTATTACAGGCAGGAGCTTGCAGACTTCAGCTAAACAACTTCCTGGTGCTGAGTATGAGTCTTGATTTTTACTTATGTGCATGCATACAATCAGGGCTTTACACATAATCATTATTTTGATAGAGGCCAAGAGGGGGCATGGTTGGATTTCTTTTTTCCCTTTCCAGGTACTTTGTCATCATCTTATTCCCTCTTTATCTCTGCCAAGTCTTTGGGATGGGATGATGTCATCTTCTTTATCTACCTAGTATCTACCATGATGAGCCCTTGATCCTTACCAAGGGTGTTGGCTGTTTCATGAATGTTGAATTGAGAAGCAGCCATAGGAAGTCTGAATTTCTATTGCAGACAGCAACACTTCAGCTAGAGTAAATACAACTGATACTTGTAAAACCACTGAGACAACTGCTAGTTGTCACAAAGCCTTATATAGGCCTCATTACATCAGTCCTCTTCCAGTCCTCCCACCCTTAGCCTGTGCCAGAGCAAACTCCCGGAGCTTCTCTCCCCACTTGGTCATCACACTTGCAACTCGGACTCTGCTGCAGCCGGGCTGATGGAGGCTTGGAAAAAGTAGCTGCCCTGAATGATTGGTTGCTTCTCTGCCCCAGATGTTCCTGGGAGTGAAGTAAGCGCAGCAGGTAAAATGCAATTCTTGGAACTGAAGAGTGAGAAAAGGGGGTGTCAGTAGATCGGAAGAAAGAAAGCAAAGTGACCATTTGTGTTTGTTTGGAGTTGTTTCTTCTTTCTGTCTCTGAAGAGACTTGCTGAGCAGAAGTGTAGTTGACTGATGTGGAGCATCCCCACATGGTGGAGAAAGTCTTGTGCTCGCTTAATCTCCTACTTACATCTGGGAGGTCTGTAGGACAACTGGTGAGAAGGTAGCAAGAATCACTGCTCTTCCTACTGCAGTCTTCTTGGAGCTGTGTCCATGTCCTCTGCTTCATCAACTTGGAGGATATAAGGGAAGAAGAGAAGGGAAAGCATTATGTAAGTGGAGGAAACTTCGTTACTATCTAGCAATATCTGACATTTTTAAATGGGGATAAAAGGAAGAGTTTTCTTGAGATGGAATGTTATGAAACTAGAATTGAACACGCAGGTTCAGCTCCATCATCTGGCTTCTCCGCAAACAAAAATGAGGAGGTTACTTTGTAAATGCCTGGAAGCTGGAGACTTTCTATAAGAGAAGGATGGGTAGGTTTAAAAAGTTTTTCTCTTTCCTTAGGCTCTGCTGTCAGACATCATAAGCAGATGTGGCACATAACCCTAAGGAAAATGACTGTCAAGAATGTATTGGCACTAATGCTGTTCTGTGAGAACTGGAGCACTGGGAGCCCCTGGACCAGAGATGTCTCTGTGGGAGGGTACCTCCTGTTCTTGCTCCGAGAGCTGACTTTTGTGTCATTGTAGCTATGGCATTGCCATCAGCTTCATTAACTTAAAATCATGAGAGCTTGGTCAGCAATTTCAGTCTTTGCATATTTTTATTTCCTGTGTTGAAAGGCTAATTGCTGCTGTTACTGAGGTAGATCTCATTTGGCATTTAATAACAAGTACTTGTTTTGGGTGCTGACTGGGGACTGCAATCCCCACATCTGGGGAGAGAAGTTCCCTAGTGCTTTGTGGATTTATATCTGCCCCTCACAACACTTCCATCTGCAGGAGAGAACAGCCGTTGCTTTCCTTGGATGATTTGAGGAACTGAGACAGGTAGACCACTCAGCACTGCAAAGCAAATGGGGGAACTGAAAGGCCTTGAATTGGAAACCAGTGCTCTTCTGCAGCTGGACTATCTTCCCTGCTGTCAATCTCCTAACTATTCAGTTGCTGTGGATAACTCAGTAGTGCATGGCAGTGGTCACTACCAGTTTTTCAGTCTTTGAAATGACCTCTGCTTGATGGGGTTTCTGTGCCTGCAGAGGATTCAGCTGAGCTGTATTAAGTAAAGAACATTAAAAAACTAAGTCTGCAAATTAGCCCTGAGAAAAACATATGCTGGATATTTCTCTGTCCAGGATGAGTTTAAATTTTCTTTCAAGATTTTTAGTGCCCACTCTGATCTGTTTGGAGTGATTACACTTTCTTTTTGCAGTAACAGAAATGTTAAGTGTCTAAATTTTATTTGTCGAATTCTTGTAGATTAGAATGCACAGTTTTCCTTACTGGAGAAGGGGGAGGGAAATGGTTTGAGCTGTGGTATGGAAAAGTTGTGTAAAGAGAGGCTTAGGGTTTGTGTTTTGTGGTGTTTCCACTGCCTGCTCCACTGTGTGTGTACAGAGCACAGTGTCTTTGGGGACAAGATGCCTGTACTGCTGTCACCTTCTGCAGCAGAAGGTTGAGCAGTCAGCTGCAGGAGGGGGAGCCTCTGATGGGTATAATCATTGAAATGAACCTATTATCTCTTACATATTTTGGTAGAGTCAGACTTATATGTGGCATTTCTTCTAAAATATCTCCATACCTAGTTCCTAAAAGCTTTTTAGCTATGTGTAATGCTTCCTTTGAGTTTCTCCAAAAGAAGAGAAATATGTGATAAGGCAGGATTGGGAAAGGACACTTAAATATTTAATTTGACTACCGTCTGTGGGATTAAAAATTGGTTATAACTAGTGATTTCTTGAATACCTTGTGTATCTGTAATCTCTAACATTTTACACAAATGAATGCAGTTCCACATAACCAACTTCTACCATGTCTTGGTTAGATAGAGTTCAGGGAGTCATGCAGAGAAACTAGGTATTGTTTTAGGCTCTCCTTATCTCCTCTCAGAGGATAAGAAGTCCCAAGGAGCATCCCACTGAATCCTGAGTCTTGCAGGCAAGCCTAGATCCCTGCTTAGCTCTGCTGGAGCATGGCACTCTACCAGCTGTCACATTCTGCTCTTTAAACCAGCACTTCATCCAACCTTAACGCAGTTGCTGGACCAGGAAAAGTGCTGCTGATAGCAATCTGCTGTGATCCAACAAGTAGTTAATGGTGAAACACTCCATGGCCTAAGAAGGCTGGGTCATACCGGTTCAGATTTTTAATGTGTAGAGAAACCTACAGCTGAGTGTTTCTGGCAGACAGCCTAAGGGGTGGGAAAGAAAGGCTTTTGTAAATTCACTGCTGTACAAATGTATGCTTAATGTGTGCATGCACCTAGTATTTATTAAACAAGTAGGTTTTCCTAGCAGGAGAGATGAGCAGATATTCTGCACATGGCTGGGGCATGGTGCTGCTTCCCAGCAGAACCCGACTGCCGTACTCTCCTGCCAGGCGTCACCAGCCCCAGAGCGTGGGGCAGCAGTGTCCTGGTGCCTCCTGCAGCCTCCCTGGCCCCTGCCTTGGCTTTGGGGCAAAATAGTTATTGTTGTTTTTTGTTATTACTGTTAATCTTCTTGCTCAGGATTTCTGAGAAAACTAACATCAGTACTTAATATATAGGGATTTTCCTTTTGAGGATGGACAAAAACTTTTCAGTTAAAAGGATTGTTTAGTAGGAAGTGTTTATCAAAAAAATCCAAAAACATAATGGATAAAATTTTTATTTTATGTTAGAGGTCAAAAGGAATGCAGAGAAAGCATCATATATCTCATTAAGGGAAACAAATGTAGGAACCAATTCAGCGACTTCCAATTCAGCATCAATCTGGTAGTTAAGAAACCAAGTAAAGTAACTTTAAAAAGTAGCCCTAAATGATGTGAAAATGTGTGTTGAGAGAAAAATAGGAGCTGTTGGAAATGGCATCAAGGCTGTTTAATTGTGCCGTTAGTAGAAGCTAGGAGTAAATATGTATCACTCTCAGGGAAGATTTAAAAAGTTCAAAAAGCAAAGAGAAAAGTGTATGGAAGGACAAGGAGTTGAGAAATACTTCATACAATGAAGCTGTGCAAATCTTCCTTCAGGATGTGCCCAGACTGTGGAATGGCAGAATTCCTCATGGAGACCTCTCTTGACATTGTCTCTGTTCTTGTCTCTTTTCCACTTTACCTTTATTCTGACACAGTTTGAGCACTGAATAAAAATGCCACTTTTATTTCATCTCAAAATCTGGGATGTAATTAAATAAGTAAGAGAAAATAATAATCTATGACATCAAATTTCTTCAGCTTGTTATTGAAGGTGCAAATACTTTCTCTCTGCACCCTCTTGGGACACCCAGATTATCCACACTTCTTATGTAGCAGTCTTGGGTCGAGCTCTCTAGAAAGCTGAGGATGAAATTGGCACACATACCTTATTCACTAAGAATGTTGCATTGTCTTGCAAGCCAAAGGGAGCTTGCGTTAGTTCTGGAGATGCTGCTTGTGCTGTGAAGGCTTGCACGAGGCTTCTCAGCCTTGTGCACCACCTGTAACCTCCCTAGCAGAGTCCTGCTGTAATTTCCAGCTTTGGGAAAGTGGCTTGCATGTACTGTTTCTGAGTCAGCCTCAGGAACAACGTTGATGTAGGTATTTGGGACAAAGCTCAGGGTGTACCCTGGCAGCAGGGAGATGGCACAGGGCAGGTGGAGGGGTACTGTGCTAAGGACTAAGAGAAGCAAGAACACCCAAAGGGTGCTTTGGTAGTTTCTGGCTGTGAGAAGCACCAGGGAAGTTACAGATGTGGTTACAGATGTTATAGCAGGCTGTAGCAGAGCAAGGGAACTTCTTTTAAGTGGTGACACTGAAGAAAACATGTAGAGCTTCTTAGAGAGATGAGATTGTAAGACCAGGTGGATGGGTGGCCTGGTAAGCAGAGACTGCCTGGGAAGCTATGGAGAGCTCCTCAAGAGATATGGTGCTTTCCTAAGTTTCAAAGGTCCTTTGAACTTTTCAGCACAGAAGTGGTGCCGGCTCTTGGAAAAAACATGTGAAGCAAAGCGGGAATCTGTGCCACTTGCTTGTCTAATCACATCTTATCTCTTATCTAATCACTTGTTATTTTTCACTCTTTCTGTAACCATTCACCTTTGTTCCCCTCCATCCTTTTTTTTGAGAAGACAGGGAATTCCTCTATAACAGAAACTGTTGGAACTTTTAGTACTTGAATGTGAAAAGATTGTTGCAGTGCAGCTAAGCCCAAAGCCTCACATAAAAAGTTTTTTGGGTTTCAGTAGTTGTTTATAATGGTGGAACAAACGTGTAGGAGTAGCAGTGGGATTGGGGAGCTCCAAGCCCTGCTTGAAGTGTCAAAGGACGTGTGTGGTAATGTCACTGAGTCATGTTGGCCACAGGGGTGGAGGACAGTGGAAGGGCTCTTTATCTGCTTCATTTCCAATGGCTTGAACCTTGGTGCTTTCACAGAATAAAATCATTAAGGTTGAAAAAGACCTCCAAGATTGTTGAACCTAACCTTTGACCGAACACCACCTTGTCAACTAGACCACAGCATTAAGTGCATGTCCAGTCATTTCTTGAACATCTCCAGGGGTAGTGACTTCACCACCTCCCTGGGCAGCCCATTCCAATGCCTAACCACCCTTTCAGTGAAAGAATTCTTTCTTCAAGAATTTCTTCTTCAACCTGAACATCCCCAGTGCAGTTTGAGGCTTTTCCTCCTGTCCTGCTGCTGGTTCCCGGGCAGAAGAGACCAACCCTCACCTGGTTACACCCTCCTTTCAGGGAGTTGTAGAGGTCTCCCCTGAGCCTCCCTTTCTCCAGGATAAACTCCCCCAGCTCCCTCAGCTGCTCCTCACAGGATTTGTGCTCAAGACCCTTCACCAGCTCGGTTGCCCTTCTCTGGACACAACCCAGCACCTCAATGTCCTTCTTGTAGTGAGAGGCCCAGAACTGGACACAGCACTCAAGGTGCAGCCTCACCAGGGCTGAGTACAGGGGGGACAATCGCTACCTTGCTCCTGCTGGCCACACTATTCCTGATTCAGGCCAGGATGCCTTTGGCCTTCTTGGCCACCTGGGCACATCTGGCTCATGGTCAGCTGCTGTTGACCAGCACCCCAGGTCCTTTTCCCCTGGGCCACTTTCCAGACACTCTTCCCCAAGCCTGTAGCACTGCCTGAGGTTGTCGTGACCCAAGGGCAGGACCCGGCACTTGGCCTTGTTGAATCTCACACCGTTGGCCTCAGCCCATTGATCCAGCCTGTCCAGATCCCTCTGGAGAGCCTTCCTGCCCTTCAGCAGATCAACACTCCCACCCAATTTGGTGTCACCTGCAAACTGACTGAAGGGGCATTTGGTTCCCTTGTCCAGATCATTGATAAATATATTAAACAGGACTGGCCCCAGCACTGAGCCCAGAGAAACACCACCTGTGACTGGCCTACAGCTGGATGTAACTCCATTCACCACTGCTCTCTGGGCCCAGCCATCCAGGCAGTTCTTAACCCAGTGAAGAGAGCACCTGTCCAAGCCATGGGCTGGAAGTTCCTCCAGGAGAATGCTGTGGGTGACAGTGTCAAAGGCTTTACTGAAATCCAGGTAGGCTATATCCAGACCCTTTCTCTCATCCAGTAGTTGGGTCACCTGCTTATAAAAGGACATCAGGTTGTTCAAACAGGACCAGCCTTTCCTAAATCCCTGCTGGCTGGGCCTGATTCCCTGATTGTCTTGTACTTGCCGTGTTTGTTCGCTCAAGTTCACCTGTCCCATGACCTGCCTTTGGACCAAGGTCAGGCTGACAAGCCTGTAGTTCCTTGGATCCTCCTTCAAACCCTTCTTGTAGATGAGCATCACATTTGCTGATACCCAGGCATCTGGGACCTCCCTGGTTAGTCAGGACTGAGGATGAATGCTGGAGAGTGGCTGGGCAAGTCCTTCCACAAACCAGTACCCTTGGGTGAATCCCCTGCAGCCCTGCAGACTTGTGTCTAAGTGGCTCAACATGTAATTAACTACCTCCTCCTGGACTGCAGGCTTTTTTTGTGCTCCCTGTGTCTGTCTACCAGCTCAGGGGCCTGGTTGCCCTGAGGATAACAGGTCTTTCTGTTAAAGGCTGAGGCAAAGATGGCATTAAGTACTTCAGGCTTTTCGTTATGCTTAGTGACAATGTTCCCCCCGTGTACAATAAAGGATGGATATTTTCCTTGACCCTCCTTTTGTTGTTAATGTTTTTCTAAAATCCCTTTTTATTATCTTTCATGGCAGTGGCCAGGTTGAGTTCTAGCTGAGCTTCCTCCTTTCTCTCTACATGACCTAACAACATCCTTGTATTCTTCCTGAGTTGCCTGCCCCTTCTTCCAAAGGTCAATAACTGTTTTCTTTTCCTGAGTTCCTCTGAGAGCTCCCTATTTAGCCAGGGTGCTTTCAGGGGTGCCAAACACTGGTCAGTTCTGGTATAAAAGGAAAATAAATTGCTGCTTGTGGTGATGAGTTTGAAAATTAGAGTTGACAATACCATAGATAATATTGTTTTCTTAATCAAGGATTGTTTGCAAACCTTTCTGAGAGCTGGTTAAGCAATCACTCTTACTACAAAGGAAAACCCAGTGTAATATCCTCAGTTGTGCCTTCATGGGAGGCTTCAGCACCTTTGCACAGAATTGCTGTCATTAGCAATGTAAAAGTGTTGGTAGATGTGTCTCAAGTTCTTAGGCTTTTATGGTTTTTTTAGTCAGGGTGTAATCTAGTCCTAACAGTTTAACAGTGAGCTGTTTTCCTTATGCTACTTGGAGATTTCCAAGCTTGAGTCTTTACCAAGGTGAAATTGCCTGTTGAGGAACATGTGAACCTAGAAAAAAAAAGACTTGGTAAAAAAGGAACAGCGAGTCCCAAATGCATTTCTTGAAGCCTTGTGCTTGAGTACCTACTCAAAATAGAGGGAGATTTTAACCACTAGACCACAGTGACTCAAACGTTTACTAAGCTGTATTGAAAAATGCTTTTATTCCCTTCTCTCGCCTTATTATGACTGACTGCTGAGGATGAAAAATTCAAATAACCTGGGGGAGTGGAGTAAGGGCAAAAATGATAACTGGCCAGAAAGGATGACTGGAGAGCAGCCTTCACCCTCCTCACCTGATAAGTTTGTTGCTGGGCCTGGGACAAATGCTGTGGGAGAGGAAGAGAGAAAAAGGAAGCAGCAATTGCGAATGCTTTACAACCTCAGCAGAAAATACTGATCAGAAATGGCAAACATGCAGCTGAGGTCGTTGCTCTTCCTGAAGAATGTGTTGGCATTGCTGTGTGACCTCCTTTGTCCCTCAGAGGTGTGAGAGCTCGGCAGTCAGCTTCCCTCAGCCCAGAGGGAATGCCCGCAGGGGAAATAAGGGAGAGAATTTGTTTGGGCAAATTCAGTTAATCTAAATGAATTTAGATGATGTGTATATACCTAATGGTAGTATAATCTGAAAAGCCATTATTTGATAAATAGACATGCAAACAACAAAAAACCCAAACAACCAAAACATAGTATGACAGGCTTTTCTTACCAATGTCTCAAAAATTGACCTTTTGCAAGTTACGGATTTTTAAAGACTCTGAATTTCAGATGGCTGTATCATGGCAGTATTTGAATTTAAGTGTAATTCATGTGACCCCAAAAGTATAATTGAATTCAATGCACTCTCAGTGACTTATATATAAAATAATTAAAGTTTATTGATGAATTGCTGATGAATTGTTGAATTTAATAACTTAAGTCAATAGCTGCATTGGCTTTTTATCTATTTATCTTACAACTGACATGGGATCTCCCTCGTTTGGGTTCTTTACAAGAAAATAGATGCCTTAGTAATCTTAGAGGCCAATCCTAGAATTATTTGAAAAAATAAATTTAATATATGTGAAAATAATATGGGGTGTTTTTAGAAGACTTTCAAACACTTCTAGATGTTTTCATTTTCAAGAAATATAATAGTTTTCTTCCTTTTTCATTTTTGCTTTTGCTAAATGACCTTGCAACTGGAATAGAAACAGTTGAGCTAGAATGCAAAAAATATGCATGTTGTTCATTGCTTTTCTTTTTTAATTTTTTTTCTTCTCAAGTAAGGTGTTACATCCAACAACTCTCCTCTTTTCCTGAATAATTTTTTAAATACCAAATAGTTGGATAAAGGCCTTACCCCTTTTTTTTGTGTGTGAAAAAATATACTTAAAAACTTTTTATGGGTGACTTGGTAGAGCAGCTGAAATATATGAATGAAGGAGAAGGACGTTTGTCATGGTGAGAAAAGACAATGTCTAAAGGAGCATATTTTTTGAAATTACATAGTCTTAGTTCATTATCATATCCCTAACAGTGATATTTTATGGTTGTATTTTAACATAGATTTTTGCATATGTGTACAAGTCACAGGTTGTCCTAAACTTGTGTTTGTGCTCATACATATATTGCTTTTGAAAATATATGTGTCTATCTTCTTCTGGGAAGGCATTTTAATATTTTCTCTTCAGGTTTTTGGATTATTTTCTGGTCAGATGGAGGTTTGGAACTAACAAAGAATGACAGGCTCATTGCACCACCTGGGCAGGAGGCCTCAGTCCAACCTCCAGCTCCCAGCAGGATCAGCTATGAGCTCAGGCCAACTCACTCAGGGCTTTATCCCATCGGGGCTTGAAAACTTCCAAGGACAGAGGCTGCACAACCTCTCTGGGTGACTGGTCCCACTGTCCTCATAAGGAAGGAGGTTTTATTTACATTCTGTCTACAGCTCTCCTGTTTCAACTTCTGTTTCTTGTGTCTCAGTGTTTTCTGTGTACCACTGGTAAGAGCCCATCTCCATAGTCTTGCTGATCGCCTCATAGGTGGTGGAGGGCTGCTGTTAGAGGGCCCCTGAAGCTGTCCCTGCTCCAAGCTGGAAGTGTCATTGTCCCTCAACTTCTCACAGAACCAATCATTCACTCTGACCATCTTGGTGTCCCCTGCTGAGCTTGTTCAGTTTGTCACCATCTTTCCTATATTGGGGTGTGTGCCCCAAATTGGCTACGGCGTTTAGATGTGGTTCAAACCAAGCAGAGCAGTATAATCCTGTCCCTCAATCTCCTGGCTGTGCTTCCCTCTCTATAGCCTGCTGGCCATCTTGCAAATGCACCACATTCCCAGTGCATCTGGAACACCCAGTTTTTGTCGCTGGGCTAGTGATAAGTGTCCATGTCAACATTTACAATGGGAAGCTGTTGCAGGCTCTCTGGCAGGCATTTTCAACATATACAGCCACAACAAGCAGCAGTAAGTGCTAATGTGACTAGAACTGCTGAGGGCTTTTTATCAAAGATGAAAGGAAAGCAGTGGCATAAAGTTGTGCAAGAAATGACTTTGAAGCAAAGAGTGGGATTTAGGATTCTGTACAGATGCTAAAGTCCTTGATTAGTATAGTGCCGCAATAAAACCAGTGTCTAATGCTTAACTTTGGCAACTGTTTGTTTGCAAGATGTTTAAGCAATTTTCTGGCCACTTTAAAGGTGTTTTTCTTTTCTGATAATGGTGTCCTTACAAAGGCAGCTCATATGATTCCCGCTTGTGAAGCAGTTTAGCCGGGAAACGCCAAACACTTTAGAGGAATTAATTACTAAATTTTCATAAAATTCCTCCAGTGTAGGTAATTATTGTGTACCGCCTTTAAAGGTGTGGAGGTAAAGCCGTGGAAGAAGTGTGTTCAAAGTCAAGTGGTAAGTCAGTGCCAGAATCAGGCCTGGAGCCTCTGAGTACTCATTCCCTGCTCAAAGGCTTCCAGTTTCATGTTGTCTCTCAGCACTTTATTATCAAAGTTTCACACTGGGATTTAGCCAAGTGGTAAATATACAGCTGGTTTCCTCCCCTTTGATTTTGCCAATAATGCTCCCACAAGGGTGCCTTGATCTGAGGGAGAGGGAAACACAAAACTGAGGTGATGTGTGTAAACCCCCACCTTTCTCTCAGTGTTGGAGCATTCAATGACAGCTTAATGCTCCCTGTTTCAAATTTACTTCATTAACTGGAACAAGTTAAAATAGAAAAAAAAGCTCACAGGGGAAGCTGGAACATCTTTACTGCTTAGAAGGAAAACTTTATGGTTGTGCAAGTCAGTAGCACCTGGTTTGCCTGTAACAGGTGGGTTTGGCAAATATGAATCATATTGGTTGACAGAGACTCATCTCGTCCCACTTGTGGTCTCTACAGCCTGTGACAGGAGTCATGCAGCCAATAGGTTTGTTGGTAAGTGATATGTTATCTGCCTTCAGCGGCTTTCCCATACCCTTTGGTACATTCATCGGTTACTTAGTCGGCTGAGTAGGCAAAGGAAAGTTCAGGCGATACCTTTTCCTGTCTGGTAAGAAACACTCACAGAGCATTTTGAATAAAAAATACAGTGTCTAATAGGATTTCATTGCAAATAAACTGCAAACTGGGTGATTTTTTTTTCCTTTTTCTGTTACAACTGCTGCTCAGGAGAAAATACATATGTTATGTCTTGAGTTTTTAACCAGACAGATACGTTTTCTGCTGTGCAATTCCCAACTCCAATGGATTTGAAATCTGCTGTAGGAGCACAGTGGAAAAGTAGTTTAACCTGCCTGCTCTCACCAAGTGTCACTCATCTCTGTGACCTACCCTCATGTTAATATGTGCCCTGGTACATATGATTCTGGTTATTCTGTTTCCAACAATCCTTTATTTTTACAGCCTCTATTTGCACAACTACATAAATAATTTTTTTTAACTCTCTGCATCACTTACCCTACTGCAATTTTTATTCTTGTATTGTGCACCTACCTCAAAAGTTAGTGAAGGTCTCTGGCTCTTTGCCACTTCTGTGACCATAAGAAGCTAGTAAAACTAGGATAATGTTTTTATGCTGTGAAATTTGCCATTAATGTTTCAACCTAATATTCCTGGAAACTACTTAATTTACCGCTCTCTGCACATAGTGAATACTATTTGCCCTGTTTCACGGAGTAATATTTTCAATTCTGTACCAAAGTTCCAAACACTGTGCTTGAATCCACTTCCTTCTCTTCATTTTATCACCTTTCATTGTTTGTTCCTTCCCTTTTGTTTTACATTGACTGAGGAGGAGATGTGTTTCCCTATGTAAATTATAATCTAAACTATTTATGTTGAATCCCTTATCAGTCAAACCACACTAAAAAGCATTGTTTATGTTAAAGTCCATGTTTGTATTAAAATCCATCTTCCTACAAGATAGATTCATTTTTTTCCCCTGGAAATTCTTGACCATTCTTTTCACTCTTTTCTCTTTAGTCTTACAGATTCTTTCTATTGTTTGTTGGTGATGGCTGTGTTATGTAATATTCCACACAAAACTGCCATTGATCCAAACAAAAGCATTCCTAAATCCATTATATTATTCACCATTCCCTTCCTCATCTATCAGAATATTTTGTTCTGTTTCTGACCACAGTTGAACAATAAACATAAATTGCCCTTGAACATGTTGTACACCTCCTCTTTTTAAGTTCATTTGCAGCAACAGAGCTATTAAGTAAATCAGTTGAGTACTTTCCACTTAAAATGTTATTAATGGAAATTTAGCTACAAAGATGCATCTACTTTTGTCTTACCTTACATCTTGAAATGATACATTGGAGAGAAGACTTTACAAACATTAGCTATGTTTGTAAAAAAAAAAAACCTTAGCTATGGCTTAGAAAAGTGGAAAAATACTCTTTTGGTAAAGAGGAAAAAAAAAAGGGAAAGCAATATGAAATCAGTTTATTAGTATATTTGGAAGGATATATGAGTGCTTCACAACACTGCTGCAAGGTAACATATGAATGCAATGCAAATACTGGTCAATGAAGTGTGATGCACTGGGTAACATGGTCCATAGTTAAAAACTAAGTTAAGAGTGGAAAAGTTAAAAACAAACAAACAAAAAGTGAGCAGCCACAATGGAAACTCTCCTTAGATTCAAGGGTGATGTCTGTCTTGGCTGGAAGTGGTTGAGGATGTGGCAGATCTCTCCTGCCTGTGCTGGCACAAGCTCTGAAGTGGACTATGAATGTATTGCACAGGCACATTCTCCTTCCACGAAACATTTGTCTTTGTAGCAAAATATCCTCTTCTGGATGTGCAAATGCATGTTGCTCTATGTGAAAAATGCTTTCAAGTAACTCCCTGTAGACTGAGTCATCTGTTTTTTATGTTCCTGTTCTTCTGCCAAGACTATTAGAAAGCCCTATCATTACAAGTGGCATTTGCAGCACCAGCAAGGCCCAAATCATTTTTTTTGTCGATGTCCTACAGGTGGCACTGTAATTTCAGTGTCATGAATAATAGAGCATTTAGATCTCTGTATGTCTCCTTTACCTGACTCTGGACCCTGGAATTTTGCTGTGACAGGGAAAGAGATCTGAGAAAATGCAGGAGAATCCCTAGGCAGCAGCAGCCCTCCATCCTACTTTGAGGAAACTGGTCTGTAATATTCCAGTGAGTCAAAAAGGAAAAAGTATGTGATGGTCTGCCTTATTTTTAGCAATGCCTATCACTTTGAAGAAGGATGAAATTTAACAGAGTGCATGCTCTGTCTTTATAGACTAATGCAATATGTGAAATAAGTAGAGTTGTGTAGACAGAGCAATGAAAAGTTACTCGGTTATTTGTGCTAGATATTTATTCATTCTTGGAGTCCACATACCCTAGGCTAAAACTTGAATACATAAGCCAGAAAACTACGCAAAAATACAGGGTCCTGATTTTTCATTTAGTTTGTTCCCCAAGCCTAGTGAAAATGTAACTTACAGAGGCATCTGTCCCATATTTTTAACAGGGTTATTAATTTTGGCATACCACTCCGTTGGTTAGTTGAAAAGGAAATGTGGTAAGTAAAGATGGTTGATTTGAAACTATTAGATCCATGTGGTTGTCTGCAGATCTTGCTCTCATCCCTGCTTGGATAGGATTTCCTGGGACACACCTTGCAGATGACCCAGAAAAACCAAACTGACAGCACTTCATGTCCTGTCTTTCCTTTTGTCCCAAGGGCTTCCTTGCCTTGGTGTGGCTGGGCTCAGGCAGCCCTGAGCTCTGCCACGCCTTGGGGTTCAGGAGTGAACTCTGGGGCCTCCAGGAGACTGGGACTGGAGTGGTGCTCTGAGGAATGCGTTAGCAAGAGAGGCTTTGCTGAGGCTTAGAGAGTGCCTTTTGTCATGGGGACTTTTGTATACTTTCTTCTGTCTCCCACAAGCCTCTGCTGAGGAATGTATGAGAGTACATCTTTTAAACCAATTTCCATTTGGGAAACAAACAAAAAATATTAAAAATTAGCCATCTGGGAACATTTCTAATATTTTATTCCCATCCCCTACCCTGCTTCCACATGTCTAGGTTCTAGCCTTAACAGTTCTGGCAGGCAAGGCTTTTAGCACTTGCTTAGATGCCTGACTTGTGGTTTGTGTAGTCATGGCTTGTAAAAGAGACATCAGTTTCCTCTTGGGCAATTTCAGCGTTGCAACTGATTTCTGTAAGAGTTTCCTCTCTCCTTTGCAAGGTGTATGGAGCTGATGGGACAAGTGTGGCTATTCATCAGACTTCCTTGCTGGTAAGGTTGTGACTTATTTCTTTTTGTTTAAGTGACAAATGTTAGTTGTTTCTGTCTAGTCACATCTATTTTCTTTTTAAAAGACAGTATAGTTTTAGCTGATAAGAAACAAGGCTTACTTTGTACAATAAAGGAAGTTCACACAGGCAAGTAGCTGCCTGTTTTTAAAGGCCTGTGTAAAAGATCTCGTGTTCTCCCCTCCCCCTCTGCACTTTGGTTAAAAATGCAAATGGATCACTAAAAAATAATGAAATAATTAGAAAAAAATGTTTGTTGAGTGAGGACAAGGGATAACATGTATACGAATAATTCTCTTCTGGACAAGTTTAATTCAGTTATGTTTTAAGATCCATCAAGGGGCACAGTGACAATCTATTCATGACTGTTTCATGTAAATCTGATATTTGTGAAGACAAATGTGTAATATGGAAATTGAAGCAATTCCCTTATTGATTTTGGTTTCCTAGAGTAAAATGTGCAAATAGTGTTGTGTAAAGAGAATTTAGGGTGCAATATGGGAGTAGATTGTATTGTGCTGTGGTGACAGCATTGAGCAGAATTATTTCTGTTTTCATTGTGAAAAGAATTTTTGAGTACATTAATTTTACTCTTTTTCTCATATACATTAAATTGAATGAGTAAAGACATGGCTAAAGTACTATGTGAATGGGCTTACCCATACAAAAGGCCAGCTGCAAGTAAAATCTCATGTCCTTTAAGCTGAAACAGAAAACCCAAACCCCTGTCTTTATCTCTGGATTCGAGTTTTTCTCAACAAAATGTGCCTCTGGAGAAAGTGGAAATTAGCATCTTGTTTAATTGTTCACTTACCTACTTGCTTTCAACAAGTTCTTTTTGGGGTGTAGAGCTCAGTAGTATTAATTGAGTTCCTTGGAAGATTTTTTTATCCCTGTGCAGGAACTGCAGTTCAGTTTGGCAGGATTTTCCTGTCAGCCAGTTATGCCCATGTTCAATGGTTTGTGACAATTCAAAAAGGAGAGAGAAATTGTTTTGTGACTTGCTACAGAATGGCCTTTCTGTACCGTCCCCTGTGGTGAAATTTTCTAGATTCAAAAACTACGTCTGTGGAAAGGAGATTCCCACAGTACCCCTCTCTTGGCGTTGACTCTGGTGGGAGAGCTGCACACAGTGACCAGGTAGATGTCCTGTGGCCTGTGGAGGCTGTGTGCCTTGGTCAGGCATGCTGAAACTGTCTGCTTTCAAATGCTGCATTCACCTTCACTTTGCCCAGCATGCTGCCTTACTGCTGCCCCTTTTCCATCACAGGGTGGTGGAAAGTTCTGTTTCACTTTATAAATGGTAAGAGCTATTAATGCCAGGCTGCTAATGTTCATGTGAACTTTGGGTTCTTGCTGTTTGCTACTTGTCCCCATGCATACTGGGAGACCTGATTTCCTGCAGGGCTGTCTAGCTGCCAGAACACAGCATTTGCATCTCACCTCTTTGAGTGTGTTTCGTTCAGTAGGTGCAGTAGCTGGGTGCTGCCCGCTCAGCATGGCAGGCTCTACACCAGCCCCGTGCAGTACCTGCAAGGTGAGGGGGGAAGGCATCAAGCCAATAGAGGCTGAAGAGCTTCCTCATTTTTTAAGATGCTGTGTTTTGTCCTTGTTGATTCTAGATGTTTCCCCTTGCCCCGCAAACCCATCCCTTACACACTCCCCCATGATCTCTCTAAAGTAATACCGACATGGTTGTGGGTTAGTAGGACAAGGTCTGCTGTGGGTACAGACACAGCTGTAGGGCACTGTGCAGGCAACAGTATTGTGTATTGTGCACTCGCTTGATTAAATGGCATGGATTTACAGCCTGCTGCTCACTAGCTTGTCACAGGGAGGTCCGAGGAGATTCTCAGTTGCTGTTGGATCCTGCGGTAGGAGCAGTAACCAGGGAAAAGGCTATTGCTGGATGACATAGTCGCTGGATGCTGACTAGTTTCAGTATTTTGTTCACAGAACTCTCTTCAAGGAGTCACTTAACGCCCTGTTAACTCACGAGTCCTGTTTACAGGCCAGTGTAGCTACTACTGGTTTTGTGTCTCCTTCCCGATGCGTCACTTAATGCTGATAAAATCATGCTGAGTGTTGCACAATCACTAGACAGGGAGATGGGCACAGAGGTAATGTTGCATGTGAAACTATACCTTTTACCCCTTTCTGCATCTCGGTTCCTTCTTGCCCAAAGCAGAGCCGCATTTTTTTCTCTCAAGAATTTCTCTGGAAAGCAGTACATGCAGTTAAAGACACAGCTCATCAAAGTGTGTGCACTGTTTTTGCCTTAGCAACGTATATTTCTAAAAATATTTCCCTTTTGCAGCCCCCTCTACTCTTTAATTGCTCACTTCTCTTTCCTATCATCAAGTTAGTCTGGCTGTCCTCCAGTGTCTGTTTCTTTTGCTTTTGCTATGGGGCATCTCCAGCATAAATCTTGTCAATAGGCTGTGTCTGTCCTCCTCTAACTCTATCCCCTGCCTCTGGCTTAGCTGAGTCATGCTTTCTCTGTGCCTATGCTTACAGTTGTCCCCATATTCTTGTGTCCTTTCCCTCCAAACAGGTCTTGTGGGTTGCTTCTAGGGGGGAAGCAAAAAAAAAATCAACATAATGACATGGCCTTGCATCACCTACTACTTCTTTAACTGCTTCTTCTGCAGATATGGCTTCCTCATCTAGGCAGAGCTCATCTTCCTTTGACTTCTCTACCTTGCCTTTCTCCAAAACCTCCTCCAGCCTTTCTCTCTTTCTCAGCTAACATGTCCTTATTTCTTCTATTAACTACAATCAATGAACAAACCCCTGTCCATTCTGCCTTCATTTTACCCTGGCATTTACCTTCAGTTTTATCTGAAAGTGATTCTATCTGCCAATAGTTCTCCACCTGTGTTCTGAAAACACATGCAAAACGTCTTTCAGAAGGTCCTGATATACCTCAAATACTGTTTGTGATCTAATAAACAGTGCTGCACTCTGATCCATTCCTCTGCACGTTTTGCCCAAGTGATTTTATTCACAAACATCCTCCTATGAAGGACAGATCTACTCCTCAACACAGAATTGTCTTTTTTTTTTTTTACCAAATATAGAGTTTGGCCTGTTTCTCTGATATGTCGTGGCTCAGCCTTCAGTTGAATCCAGCCAGCATGATCAACTTCTACCTTTCCTAAGTCATACTTGCTTATTACTGACAATAATATCATACCAAGAAAGATATAGCCTAAGCACTTTCTTCAGTTCTTTGTTCTCATTTCCAAGCTATTGGTTAAATTTCACATAAACTTTCAAATGCCTTTACTCTCCATACACAGAATTATACTGTTATCCAAGCTGTCATTAGATAATGTCACTTTTACTGAAATCTCCTATTGTCTGGCCTTGACAAAAGTAATTTCACCACCTCATATCAATTCAGAAACTCACTGCAAGGATAGTTTTCTTACTCTGGTTCATTGATAAATCTCCCATCATATTTATTTATACTTCCGAACAGCATTAAACATACTGAGCCTGAATTCTCACTGTGAACTCCCTGGGATCCTTCACTGCCTGGGATCTCTCTCTTAGTTTTACAAGCATTTGAATGTATACTATCTCATTATTTTTCAAAGCCCTTGCTCTGGTGCTAACAAAAACCTTTGACAATGCGTGTACTCAGGCTTCAGGAGACCCAAAATATGATCCTGGTGGTTGTTGTCTCACTGCTATCTTGGACTCTGCCTGATTCCTGCCTACTTCCTCCTGCTGTAGCTTGTCTTAAACTGGAACCTGCCAAGAGCAGCTGTCTTTTCTTCCCTGTTCCTACAGTACACGTGGTCCATTGTAATGGAAGCAAGCCTACTGCAATCCCTGTTGCTAATACTTCAGAGAAGTTTCTTCAAAAATATTTTGTGTGGTAATGCTGTGAATCACTTTACATATTTCCCTGCTTTGTTACATTGTGCAGCTCTTTCGTTATCCTTGTTCTTTCTTGCAAGGTCTCAAGAGACTTCATGCTCTTATTCTGTGGTGCATCTAAGTCTACTAGGTTCTTCTAGGAGCAGCTTCTGGGTACATGCACCATCAAAATACCACACCAGCTGAGTCATATTAATTGTGCTTATTTTCTCTTAATCTAAAGCAAAAACAACCACTAGGCAATTCAGTTTGCCTTAAAGCTCTTTCATAGTTAATGTGTCTCAGCTAACACACAGTAATTTGCTTATTGCCTGAGCTTTCTGTAGCTCCCTAATACAGTCTTTAAATGATTTGTGTGAATCTTACAAAGTGCAAGGAGAAAGGAGGTGATGTCAAATAGTCAGATTTTCTCAGAAAGAAACAATGTGAAGATGTTTGTATTTAGTAAGATGCAGCATTTCCCAAATTGGTTGTTTAGCATGTCTCTACAGATAAGAGCAAAATAGGGAATTGGGAGGGAAGGGAAGAGGGCTGGAATTAAGAAACAGAAATTATCACTATTTATTTACTTACTTACTTATTTATTTACTAGGAATTTAGTGTGCTGGAATTTCTTTTTTTCATTTGTGGTTTTCATATAGTGTCTCTACCTGGGGTCTTGTGGGTTGTGCCCAAGTGAGACCAGCACACTTAAAGCACTGCTGAGATGAAGAGTGAATCTGTATTCTAAATTGCCATGTAGTACACACCATTGCAGGGGTAAGCAAGACCCTCCAGCAGTTTTCTGTGTTCTGGATGTGCTGTCTGTGCCTGGAATGCACTTCATTTCCAGCAAAGATGTATTGTGAAGATAAAATCCTAGAAACACAGTGAATCAGGTCAATTTAACTCTGGTCTTGGGTTCCTAAACCCATGGAGAAGACTTGGTCTCGTACTGGTTTATTGCTGAGTCTGTAGAGCTTTCTCCAATTCCTCCACTTCAGTGATTTCTGATCAGATAGACTTTCAGGCAGTGGTTGTGTTCTGGCCTGTTTGTCTCCTGATGGAAACCTTGGTACAGCTTTAGAAACAGCTGCTCAGCATGTGGCACTAAGTTGCTCCTACTTTTGGGCCAAAATATAACTTTATACTACATCAGATGATATTATATTTGGGTTCTGTATTGCTGCCTGTGGATGTGCAAGGACAGTGGGTGCTCAGTTAGAGTCCATAGCTGTCCTCTGCTGCTGCTTCCCCTTCTTTTACTTTCAAGGACGTGACAAAGTAGGAAAATATTGGTTGCACATGCAACACATTATGAAATGTGCTGAAAACTTGATTGACATCCAGTTTGAACAGCTGTTCAGTGTTCTGACCTGACAGCGTTCTGTGGAGTTTTAGGCTTGGCTGCCTTGAATTTAGCATTTTCAGCATTCTTGCATCCTATTCCTGTAGTCAGCTCTTCTTCTCCTGCTAAGAACTGGGGCTTAAGCTCTGGAGTGGCAGACATTTAAGAAAAAAACAACACAAGCATATTGAGTCCCCTGAAGTGGCTTGGAATAGCTTGCTTTTTTTTCCATCCTCATTGATCTCAATAAATCACAGATTGATGGTCAAAAGTCCACCCACTTTATGAGAAGTGGGCTTCTTGTGCCAACCTTCTTATGAACTTGGATGAATTTTGTATTATTACTTCATTTTTCATAAGTTACAAAATTGAAATTCAAGGACTTTAATATAATTTGGAAAATAAATATTACTTACTTACTTACATATTACTTACATACTTAACTTTAGAAATTTTATTGTGGCTTAATTCCAGTTATTGGTATAAATTAGAGCTCTGCTGCAATGGGAAATACCAAGTGTGGGGTTGCTTTTTTCCAAGCATTTACCTCTCATTTATTCTTTGTACTACCATGGGGGTTCTGTCACCAATAAGAGGAAAAACTGAAGTAATAAGTTAAAATAATTTATTTAAAGAGAATCACAGAAATAAGAGTAACTATTGAGCCTGCAGATACTGAGATATACATTACCATTAAATAGGTGATAATACTAATTCTATATTGTCTTGATTCCTATTTTTTTATCACTGAGGAGTCAAGAATTTATTTTGACTATTTGCTTTTCCTCTACAAAACTTCAAAGATGTCTATAAGAATTGTTAAAAAATGGAGGTGCTCTATCTTGGAATACCCTCTTCTAAATATAAAAGGATATAAACAGCTGGGAACTTTTTAGAAGAAAAACAGAGAAGAGATAAAATCTCTCCTAAGAGACACGGATTAACGTTGTGTAGACTGTTTTGAGAACCATAGTATGGTGGAATATAAGGACAAAAGTTTGATGAAATAGAGCTTATCACATAAAGAAAAATCCAGATCTTCTGGGAAAACCTTGAAATTGTTCCTGTGAAAGAACAACTTCAGTTTTTAGTTCTATGTAAGTAGTTTTAACATATTGGTTTCTCCTTCAGAAAAAGGCTCACTGCTTTCCTTTGGGATTTTACTATAGTGAGGACAACGCTACAGAAAAGGAGTACAGAAAAGTGTTCATTTCTGTGAGATTTGAGAAGCAAGTGTCTGATGTAGTCAGATCTGCATTTGCAGGAGTAGCAAATGCCATCTCTAATGATTTATTTCTTTGTGCAGATGTTCTGGCAAAGGCTATGGTGTTTAAGAAACAAGAATCAGTAAATCCCGAATGCCTAGAGGCACGGAAGGCTGAAGAACAGTACTGCAGCAATTGTTTACATGCAGCAAATATTTACAACCAGTCATAGGGGGTTTTTAAAGTTTTATTGCAGCTCTCAGGGCCAACGAGCTTGTTATGCCACCCACCTTAGACAAGACGCCCTTTTCACACTGGTGGGGGTCTGTCTTCTAGCAGATATTTCTTACTGTGCTCTTTTTGTGTGGTGAAGAGGCTTTTTCTCTTGCTTGTTGCAAATGTAAGTCAAAGTAAATATGGCTGGTAGCAGTTGAAGATGAGAACTAATGTGTTTAAAAGAACCCCAAATCTACTGCTGAAATAGTCTAGAAGCAGGCAAATCACAGATAATTAAACTGGATTTCAGGGCAAAGTGTTTCTAAGAGTACCTTCTCATCATATTTTTGAGCTTTCATCCTAGAGGTGATTATTTTTGCCTCTCAGCAGTCCATATCTGGTCTAACTCAGACACACTGAGAAGAGCACTTGGTTCCCAGTTGCCTGCTGAGCTCACTGGCCTGCCTGTCCTAGGTCTTGGAGAAATTCTATGCTATATATTAGCACACGAACTTGGATGTTGAATTGAGGAATGTGTACTGGCTAAATTTCTCTGGAGAAGCCATGATGGCAGCAGTCCAGTTTTCTCCGTTCTCTTGTTCCTGGGGAAATGCCTTTCAGCCATGGGAGAAAGGAGGTCACATGCAAATCTGTATGGCTCAGCAGACGACATTGTAGTGCAGAAGCAGTTCCACCCTCTGGTGAAACCTGCCAGGGCAGTTTGTCATTGCTATGCCTCTCCCTTGCCCTATTGCAGAGGTGGTGTTTGAGTGCAGTGCATGTATTTGCTGGGCTCTGATGTGTGGGAGGAAGATAAACTCTTCCTTGCTCCTGATCTTTTAATGAAGAACCAGACAGGACTCTCAAGACTTCAGTTTCTTGAGAAATTTTTGAATGTGGAGTGGAATTTTTGATGGAAGAAGCAGAAAGTCCCCCAGATATTTCGTACCTGTTTCATTCCTTGTAATTGTCAACATAATGATTCTGCTTTATTTTTTAAAATCTGTTCTCTTGAGATTTCCCTGGAAGTGTGAATGTTGTCCTTTTGCATAGTGCTGTTGATAAAACAAACATTGCCTTCGTGGAAGAAAGACTCACATCTGAGCTTCAGAGAGTGCAAACAGTACCAATTTTTTCTGGCCTTTTATTCTCATATGCAGGAGTCAAAAGCATGCTACTGTTATCCTGAAATATTACACTGCAATTGTGTTAGTTGTAATGGGACTGAATTTCCTTGTTACATCTCTTGTCAGGGTGGCAGCTCAGGAAATATTTCTCAGGTAACTGGGTTTTTTGGACAGAGGAGAAAACACCATCCACAGTGCCCTGGAGAGCACCTGTATACACAGAAAAGACTGGTTGGCTTCTGCTCCAGAGTTGGTTTCACTGCCTTAAATCAAATTACTGCTGCCCACAAGATGACTTCAGCAATGTTGTGGGTGGGGACTGATCCCCTGCAGGGGCAGCTTGGCAGTGCTGCAAGAAAGGCCATTCCCCACCTCAAGGATTCCTGCCTCCCAGCTGGGTTTTCATCCCAATGGCCACTGGATGGGAAAAAATAAAAATTCTCCAAAAGGAAAATGCCACAGTTGCTCTGGGCAAAGGACCCTGAAGTCAGTGGGTTCATGAAGTGGCACAGGGCAGAGTTGAAAGTTGGAGTGTGTCAAGCAGCCTAGCCATGTCAGCTCTATCTGGCACAAATTTTTGTATTAGTCTTATTTTAGGAAATCTGATTCATTTTGGCAACAATTCCTTTTCTCTTTCTTTTTTTTCCTCCGAAACTTGTCCTCCAAACTCACATTTTTTTCAATTTTTACTTCCATTGGATGCATAAACCTGCTGCAATGCCATGACAGCAAAGGTTATTTAGAACAGCTTTCCAGTGAGGATGTTTCAGGTTCTTGTCACTGCAATGATCCAAATTTGCAAGTAGAGCAGCAGTTCTGTACCTTTGTGCTAGGGTGAGTCATGCCCTTGTTCTCTCTTTACGTGCTGGACCTTGCAGTGTGCCCTCAAAACTGTCTTTGCTGAACAACTGACCTGAAAAAATAGAGGAATGATGGTTCCTCTCTCTTCATCTGTATCTTTTCACAAGAGACTTGCTTCAAGGGAAACACTTTAGATGGTTTTCTCAGGAGGGTCTACAGGCTTGTTGCCGTTTTTTCCCCCCCTTCCTTCCTTCTGTGTTTCATCTTCTGGACCAGCAAAAACCTGTGCATCTTTGGAAGAGAGCAGAAGATCAGGGAAGTGCTTCTTTATCCCTGGAGTGTTTCCTTACCCCTTCAGTGCACTAACTCTTCTTCCATTTTACAGCCAGCTTAACTTTGCCTGCTTTCATTGCCTGCCACAGCAAAAGCAAAAAGACAGCTAGGAGGCAGTAGGAATTGAAGCAATGTTTCTGCAAACTCTTCCTTGGCCTTCAAATATAGCAGCACTAGGAGTCAGTTCAACACTACAAGGAATTTGGAGCAGACACACTTCATTAAGCATGTCATTTTGTTTTCTCATTTTAGTCTGTGAGGCAGCTGGAGCACGTCTTCCTTCTGTTGAACCTCTTCTTTCTTTCCAGCCCCTCTCCTCCTGAAGGTAGGGAGCACTGACTCCTGCAACTGCTTGCTCAGAGCTGTCAGCACATATAACCTGCTGCCCTTGGGCTTCCCAGCTGGGCTGACAGGACCTGGCCATGATCCAAGCAGAACGATGTCTCAGACCCTTTCTGTCTCCAGCACAGGAGCAGTGAACTTTGTTCCAGTTTTTCCTGGCCTTCTCCCAAACAGAGTCAGAAGTCATCTTTTTGAATTGCTTTCACATGAGGGGATTGAGTAACTCCAAATGCATTTCAAAACAAATGGTATTATAAAATATAAAGGTATTAGATATGAAAAATGCAGTTTCTTGCTGCTAAGCCTGTGAAAAGAACCCTCTGATCTTTTCAAAGTGTAATGCTTATTCAAAAGGTTAAAGTTATCCATTGTGACCAAAGCTGCAGGTATTCTCTGACAATTATGACTATATTTTCATAGACTTGCTCTTTCTGATGCTAATGGTGAATCTGTAGTTTCATCTGGAATTGGAAACATGAAGTCGTGGGGTCCAAGGTGGGTGGGGCAACCTTATCCAGGATGGGACAGGTCCATGAACTTTTGTGAAAATGACTTTAATGTCTGTTTGTCACTGCCCCGAGGCAAAGCACCACCTTAATATCCATCTTCCCTGGTGAGCCTGCATGTGAGAGAAAATCTGCAGACCAAGAAACTCCTTGTACAAGTTAGGCAGTCAATTTAGATAGTTGATTAACCAGTTAAGTACCTGACTAGAGCTGGCTAATTGGTGGTTAATGGTAAGGTTCTGTCAGATTAAATTGATCTCTAGTAAGCCTAAGGACAATTATGAGCTTGCAATCACTGTGATAATTTTTCCCCTGCATTGTTGCAAGAACCCCAGTTAGAGGTAGTGTGATAATTTAGGACTATTATGTAAGGCTGTCTCCTTGCCACAGGACAGTGCTTCAAGCGCTGCTGTAAATTGGGGCAATGCTATTCCTAACGTCTGGTGAAATATGTGATTAAGTAATCATTGATTTTTGGGAAGAGAAATTTTGTAGCACTCTCACTAGTTTCATATTGCCTGTCATTTCATTGCACATTGAAGCCCAGATTGCTGCAGACAGCCAAATAGACAGAAAAGCATAGAGGTGACCAGTGTGGGAAATATAAACAGAAGACTCAAAGCTTATTTTCTGGGTTGTCTAGAGCCTTGGCTTGGTGCTTGGTAAAACAGAAATTTTCTTTTGGAGTATTCTGTGTCAATACCATCTGAACAGGAGCTTAGCTATGCACATTTTGGGTGCTTCTGCAGTACAAAGAGTCTGAGTCACATTGCATGTATCAAATATTTTGCTCAGAAGCAGGAAGGCATATGTCCACTCTGGATGTCATCAGAGAGATGCCTGGAAGGCATGTCTGGCAAGCTTATGCCATGATCATTGCAGATTGACATACTCACTGTAGCTTGTAATTGGTAAGAGACAGAATAAGGCCTTGTAGATTTTGATTTTCCCAAGAGGAATATTACTAATGAATTAAGATTGATTTTTGCAATCAGAGTAATTGGAACCTCAGTGTTTTGCTTTCTTTCCCCCTTTTTTCCACCCTTTCAGATTACATTTGACCTTCACAGAGATATTTCTATGTATTTCAGAAGAGATGATGAGTCAAACAGACTACCTCTATCTATGATTGCAAGATATTTCTGACAAAACACCCATCACGTTTCCACGTTTGTTGCATCAGCTATTGCTCACGTACCTACTTGTTTATTACTCTTCCTGAAAAAGCAAGAGTGAGGTGGGATCAGTAAAACTATGCGCATCGATACTTATAGTTCTATATTATAGTATAGTTGTTAAATCAAAATAAAAAAGCCCTCAAGAACTTGATTTAGAAATCTTTTAACTGAAGCCACATTTGACACTGTATTCAGTTCAGACTGAAATTATATCAGGTGGTTCAGGTAACTCTAAGAAAAGCCAAAGAAATATAGATAAGGTTTACAAACTGATAATGTATACCTATCCCCTTTGCTTTTCTTCAGTACATCCATTGCAGTTTAGCTTCCAGAAAATGAGAAATTCAAGTTTGTTTTATTGTTTCTGAAGCCATCTGAAGTGGGAGGGGATTTACCGTGTTTAATTTTTTCTCTTTGGTTTGTTCCACTATCCAATTTTAGCAAATTGAGCATCCACTACAGCAGACTGGTCCTGTTGCATATCTTCCATGTGGGTACCTTAATCTGTAGGCTGGAGGGTTTTCCTCGCCTTCTGTGCCTAGAATTTATCTTGTTGGAAATGGAGAGTTTTAGGAAGAGGGCTAGAATCACACACCCACCTTTCAGGGTGACATCCCTCTTCAAATTCAATGACCACCTAAGTCACGACAAGGATATACACAGGTCTTCAGGCTGTAACATTGCACTGCTAGTGCTGTGAAATGGGCCAAGTCTTCTCCTGCTGCAGCTATTCCAGCTAGGAGTCAGGACACCTGATGGTATGAATGGAAGGGTTGTCTCTTACAAACCTCTCACTGACTTGCAAAGCTCCTGAGCTCAGGTGTAGCCTTTGTGGGCTGGGAAGAAGTCCTTCCGTTGGCAAAGCTGCCAGCCCTGAGCATGCCCCTGGGCTGCCATGGTGTGACCACTGCCACCACACAGAGGGAAAAGTGAGGGCACTGCCCATCAGGGGATGCCAAATGCAGCCTGTGCAAGGGGTTATCGAGGGGCAGAGGGCCATGGTTCCCAGAGACAGTCCCTGCAGAGTCATGCTGGACCATCCAGTAAGGTGGATATTGATTGGCTCTATCTGACTGGCCACATTTATTCAGCTCCTTCTCTTAATTCCTCAGACTGTTTAGAAAGGAGAGATAGTTTTCCCACAGTGCACCTGCACAAAATTGAAAAGAATCACTTATTTCACTGTAGTGCAGAGATAAACAGGTTATGCCCTTCTGAAATGTTAGTTTTGCAACAGTTGAATACACTTGAGTGGATATAAGAATCCTAATGCCATTTCACAGAGTAACTAATCTCACTCAGGTTGGGTTTACTTAGGAGAAACAAACTCAGGTTAAGTGTCTAAGAGTTATTTCTGCAGTGACTCTGTGATTTTTAAAATATCTTTCATTACACAGGGAACAATAAATTATACTCTTTAACTAGAATGAGACAGGAGTCAATGCTGCTTTTGAACACTGTGTGCTGGCTCAAAGACTGCTTATCCAGTTTCTGGAAACTAAACAAAGGTTTGCATTAAAGTCACTGAGAAGGGTTAGCTGAAATCCATTTTAGCTCCTTTGGCACAAAGAACACAGGAGGAAACGTTGCCTTGCCAATTAACTAATGCTTCTCCTCTTGCTCCTGGTACTGTGTCTGATTCAAAGCTGTGCAGTTCCTCCCCAAACCCAAGGCACACATGAAATGAAGAAATGACAGGAAAAAGGCCACGTCACAATAATTACTGTGATATGGTCTGTTGTTCCCTTTCTTGCTTGCTCTGTATTTGAGGCTCAAAGTTAATTTGCTTGTATAACTCAAGGTGTTTCCTCTGCTTGTTTGTACTAGCTATGATTTCTAAACATCCTTGAAATTATTGGCCATAACATCTCTCCTCATCATGATATTACTCCAACTTGAGCTACTTATAGAAAGTGCTTCTTTCTACTTTTGAACAGAAACAGCTGGGAGCCAGAAAAATACGTATTTGTTTGCCTTTCTATTTTTGGTTTGAAATTGCTGGAAGCCAGTAGGTGGGTTTTTATTTTCTTTTTTAAGATTTTATTTTCAAACTAAGGCAAATATTATGTATGAGGAGTGGCACATATCTTAAATAACTGGTTCTAGTAACAGGAAAAAGTTCTAGTTAGAAATTCTTCTGAAGTGTGGCTCTATTTCTGGAAATCCTTTCTTGCTTGCTTCAGCAGAGTCTTGCATCCTCTCCCATCTTCCTCAATGATTCTTTCACATGCAGAGGGGTGAGTTTTATAGGAACTTTGCTGGCACCAAAACACTGGTATGTTTTCATTTGTCTTATACACTGCACCAACTCATCATCTGCCCATTCTACCACTCAAAGGAAAATCATCCAGGGAGCTGGCAAGTGCTTGTTTTAACCAAATGAAATCACCTGGTCTGCCACCTAAATGGATACCTACTAACCTGGTGTGTCTGTGGAAAATAGAATCTAGTGTCTGCTGTTGGACTGTGCAGATTTTGGTCTCCAGAAAGGAAAATTTCAATCCATGATAAAACAAGTAGTCCAGTATGAGGTTTCATCCCATTCAGGAGAACTAGAAGGTTACCTAAGTTTTAATCCCAGAAAATGCTGGGAATTACTCAACTAAAGAAGAAAGCCAAATCCTCCAGATTTCTTCCAGAGTAAAGACAAAATTGAACAAAAATAATCCACTCCCAGTTTTGTTTATTTATTCTCTCTGCATTTCCTCAAAAAACCCCCAAAACCCCCAGTCCCACCCAACTCTAAAACCCATCACAACCAAGAAAAAAGCAAACCTCTGGCCACACCCATGAGCTTTATTCTGTTTATTTCATAAAAATAAGCTTGGATAGTTTTGAGTTAATATTACTTACTGCTTGTTGATTTCTAAAAGAGTAAAATCAGTTCACATAACATAGGATTGTCTTTGGAAAAGGTTTTTTTTTTTTAGGGGCTGGAAGAACTCGGAGGGTAGAGTTAGAAGGACAAAATGTTTTAAAGCATTTTTTTACTGTACTGCCAAGATTTATGTTAAATGAAAGCATAATACAGAGCTTAAGTACACAAAACTTTCTCTTTTTACAGCCTTTCCACTAAGCCTTGAAACCATTCATGGAAGCTGATGGCAATATTCTCGTAAGTATAACTGAAGTTATGCCAGAGTTATTGATCATCTGAAGAGGTCATATGTAGGGATTGTACCCTTGCAGTCATAGAAGACCATGAACAGCATAAAAGAATTGCACGTGTGAACAGCATCAGTATCCAAACAAGATCTTTCTTATGGGCCAGCCCAAGTGGTGAGGCTGTCCCAATTCTGCTCTAAGGATAGAATGAAGTCTACTGCATGTGCCTAGTGCCAGGGGTGCCCTCACTCCCAAGTCCTACCTCTCAATGGATGAGAAAACTGTAACATAAGACACATGAGCTTAGCAAAGGGTTTTCTTAGCCACACATCTGTCTAACCCTTAAGAAGATTAAAGAAAATACAGCTCTCTAAAATATGACTGTTGATCACAGCTGCCTTTGGTGCCTTCTCACTCATGCATTTTGAGTCAAATTTCATGAGACATGAAGACTGTTTTTTCATATTAGCCCAATGGCCCTGAAACAGCCTCATATACCTATTTCACCCCATTTTTTATTCCTGGGTAATTTGCAGGCTGCCCCTGACCCAGGACACCTGGAGCCTTTGACACAGCTCCCTCTGATTAGGAAGGGAGAAGATCCCTTTAACCAGTGTTTGGGAGGCTCCTACCCTGACTGCAGCCAACAGAGCCATCAGTTTGTGCAGCAGGGTGTGAAGGAATGAAATAAGGGGCCTCCCTTGAAACAGTGGGGCTGTAACAGTCTTACTGCTTACCACTTACACGGTGGTAAGAGGGCAGTTTCCCCAGAAAGTGCAGAAGCAGCTGTCCCTGCTAAGGCAGAGGCTTCCACACAGAGTGTCTGCAGCCCTTCAAGTCCCAGACTTCAGGGGGTGTCAGGGACCTCTCCCTGAGGCCAAGGGAGATGTCTCTTGGCCCTGCAGGAAGTCTTGAAGGAGCTGTGCTGGCAAGTGGAGGAGATTTGGAAGGAAGAGTGCAGACTGTGCAGCATCAGAGAAAGTGAAAGAGAGAGAGATGGGGTCTTCTCTGAGACACAACACTTGAAGACCATCAGTCCCCATCTGCAGAGGAGAAGCAGGCAGTGTCTACTCCCACTATCAAAGTAAGCAAAACCTCTGGAGAATTGGAAGGATGGAAGTTGATGACTTCTTGTATCAAGAGGAAGCTCTTGCCTCATCTAAGAACAGGCTGACTGTCCCTATAGTTGAAGAGGAGCCAGATGTGTGCCCTAGCAAAGACCTAGTTCACTCAACTGTAAACCATGCAGGTCTACCAGGAAGAAATTGTGAGACCCTGCAGTGGGTGACTCCCTGTTGTGAGGGACAGAGGACCCATCTGTAGGCCTGTCCAACCATCTAGAGATGTTTTCTGCCTGGGAGGGGCCAGGATACAGGATGCTGTGCAGAGACTGCCAAAGCCTGTCCAGCCTTCCGACTTCTATCCCCTGTTGTTATTCCATTTGAGAACAAGTGGTACCACCAGGGGAAACCAGTGTATGCTGGGGGCCATAGAGCTGGAAAGTAGCTTTGCAGAGAAGGACCTGGGAGTCTTGGTGGACATCATGAGCCAGCAACGTGCCTATGCGGCACAGAAGGTAAATGGTATCTTTGGCTGCATTAGACAAAGTATTGAGAGCAGGTCAAGGGAGGTCATAATTTATTCAGTGCTGCTGAGGCCACCCCTGGAATGATTCTCAATATAAGAGACACATGACATACTGAAGAGGCCTGATGGAGGGCCAGAAGAGTAATTAAGGGACTGTACATCTAAGATATGAGGAAAGACTCAGTGAACTGGGATGGTTTAACTTGGAGAACTGGCTCAGGGGGGCTCTTACCAATATGTTTAAATACCTGAAGGGGGGATGCAAAGAAGAGGATATGGTTTAATGGTGAACATGGTGGTGGTGCTAAGTTGACGGTTGGACTTTATGATCTTACAGGTCTTTTCCAACCTTAATGATTCTATGATTCTTTTTAGTGGTGCCCAATGACAGGACTAGAAGTGATGGGCACAAACTTAAACACAGGAGGTTCCCTCTGAACATCAGAAAATCTTTTTTACTGTGAGGATGACGGGGTACTGTCACAGGTTGCCCAGAGAGAGACTCTGTGGAGTCTCTGTGCTTGGTGAAATGCAAAAGCTATCTGAAATGGTCCTGGAAAACCAGTTGCAGGTGAGGAGTGGACTTAGATGACCTCTTGAAGTCCCTTCAATCTTAATCATACTGTGATTCTGTGGAAAAATAGGACATCTAAATTGACAGAAGTCTCTGCTAAACTTGTTGCTTCTCTCATATGTTTTTGTTCATCACTGGAGTCTGCCTGGCACAGAAGTGGCTGTGAACAGTGCACAGTTGAACAGAATCCTTTGCAACTCATTCATGGTGTGTTTGCCAAGTGAAGGAGTAATGGATAGCAAGTTTGAAGTCTGTGTTGTTCTGCAGGATCACTATCCCTTCCTGTTCAGTCCTTAGCAAACCAAAGCATACCAAAACAATTGAAACCTACTCTCTATTTCCAGTCTTGCACAAAAGTGTGTGTTTTGCAGTTATCAAAGAGCTTTCTCGGAACTATTGCTCTCAGATCTTCCCTGGTAACAAGAAGAGATAGAAATACATCTGTCATTCTTGGTTTGTTTTTCAGTTGAACCTGTGATAATGAAATAAATCACTTTCCATCAGGAAACTGAAAATGATAGGAAAACATCCACCATTGTCAGAAGCAAAATCATGACATTTGGTTTAGTTTCAGATTGTTCCAGTGACTATGTCTGCTAGTTACAGTACATTCACCTCTGAATCTGCTGTTATACCCCTGGTTTTATTGGTAACAACTCTGCCTTCCACAGTTTTCTCTTTATTCTGCACAGGTAAGAATCTCTATAAGAGTGAAACTTTAAAGCATCTCTTAATCAACGCTCACCCAGGTTCACTGCAATAAAAGATTATTGACTTTTATAAAAGAGTTTTCAGTGACGGAAACTTTAATTTACTTCTTGAGTAAAGGTTTGCCACTGGAGACTTGCTAATGTGTTGTATTCACATGGAAAATTGAATCCAAACTGTGCTGGTGAGGCATTTATGAATTTTGTGGTAGATTCATTTAAATATAGGGTTTCTATTGGTTTGAGAGAAAAACAGTTTTACTGAAAACTGTTTGTTTATTTCATAGAATATCTATCTGACTCCAAACATTGTGCTTTGGAGAAAGAGGGGGTTTTTTTATTTGTTTATAGATCAACAAAATTTGAGAAGGCAATTTTGTGAATCATGCCAGATTTTATTGCTGCAGTTGGGGATTAGAGCTTTCTCTTGCACGGAGCAGAACACATATTTTTTTACAGGATGAAGCTGGGTTTCTGAACAGCACTAAAACACAACGAAAAATGCAGAATTCCAGGCTTAGTACTAATTTGTTGAAAATTTACCTCAGTTTTCAGGGATCCTTGGAAAGATAACAAGAAATGTATCTTAATTTAAAAAATGTCATTCAGCAGTTATTTTGTTAGAGATTTACCACTAATTTTATCCAGGAAAACTAAATACAGTGCTGGGTGGGGAAACTGCTCTTCCTTCCACCATCAATTTCCCAACTCCTCCCACAATATATGAAGAAAAGAGGGTAGGTTCATGACCCCTATCAGCTTGCAGCAGGATACCATCATTGCCACAGATTAATACACGTAAATTTTTAAATTTTTTTAGCTAGCCCAAGCTCTTACTTGGTAATCAGTTTTTGCCTCAGTCTGATAATAAAGTGGGCCCCAACAGATGACTTACATAATATGGGTATTAACTCTTCCTTGACAGATGAGCAATAGACCATGTTATTTTGCTTTAGATCGTCAACAAGGTTAGTGGAAAGATTACTTCCTCCTCAGTTGTGTAGAAAGAGCCACATCCTGTCTCAGTATTGCTCTTCTTGTTGTATGATTTTATGTTGGTTATGATGCCATGATGATTTTTTGCCTTTTCTTTTAAACCCCTCTTATACCTTTTTACAACTTCTGTATTCTTTAGTGCTTTTTGCCTACATTCTTGGACTTGTTTGTTAAGCTGAGAGACTAAACATTTTAGAAGCTTTGTAGCTAGGGATCAGTGTGCCCCAGACCCCAAGGTCCTCTCCAGAACACATTCTGTAAACCAAGATAGAACCATCCAGGGGAAGGCTCCTTGGGGAGGGGGGCTCATTGGAGTCTCTCATTGGGGAATTTTTGATAGATATGCTAATTAGTAAGACCTATAATGTCATACCAGATCTTTTGGGAGTATGCATTGAGGTGCATTCAACCTAGACATGGTGCACCTAAAGATCCTTAAAATAAGTACCAAGGTAAAATCCCTTTTTCCCTTTAACCATGTTTGCCTCTTGATTTTAAGACCAGGGAAAGGCATCAGTTAGAGATGAAATGACCCCAATATAGTATCATGGCAAAGATGTGATGTTGCTTTGCTACACAGTTTTTTGGGCCAGGAGACCTGATTCGTATTTGTTTTTCTTAATAGCATTTTGGATAGCTCTAAAGGAAAGTAACTAGTTTGTGTGACCCATTGATTCCCTGAGGCCATTTATTATTTCCATGTGTCCTAAATAGGGCAATACTTTCTCCTGAATGAAGACATGAAGGGTGGCCTATATAGGATGGGGAAATAGCAGAGCCTCTAGTACAGCTGATGTGTTTTCTTATTGCTTTTCTTTGTGTGTTGTCATGGAGAATAGTGTGAGAGAGAGAGTGGTAGAATTAAAAAAAAAAATAAGGGAAAAAGGGAAAAAGAATACTCAGTGATTAAGCAGGAGTCTGGGATTATTCATGCCTTGTAAAGCCTCCCACAGGAGTGTTGTTCAGGTCATGTCAAATAGGCACCAGATAAGCACAGGGCTGCGATCCATGGTTCTGTGCTCTGTGATACACGCTGCAGAGATCCCTGCTTCAAAAAGTTGTAGCTCTTGTAAATACTGGTGACAGTGGTCTCTTCTATCATTGTTTGCAGACGATCTAGCTTTACTCACCTTCAGTTTGCCTGTGAGAAGAGCTATCAAATTTTTCAAGAGAAATGTGAAGTGGGGTTTTGTTTCCCCAAGAAGCTGGCTGGTGAGGCAGAGGGGCTACATTAGGGATGTTCTTAGCGTAGCTCTGCAGTGGATCAGGTAGCTACTGGCTTTGCATAGCAACATTGTGGCCAGCATATTAAATCATACGTCACTTTATCCAGCATTTGTCATCTGGCAGCTTCAAACCTTTCCTAAAAATAGAAAAAGGTGAATACCTTAGTTCCCACACTAGAGAAGGAAAGGTTGAGGCAAAGAGAAGTCAAGTACTTTGTCTGCAGTCACACAACCAACCAGCCTGTCTGGGGAGAATTGACTCCAAAAGGAATACCTTCCATTTTCCATTACCTGCTTTTTTGTTGTTTGTTGGTCTTCTCTTTTAGTTTCATTTTCTATGTGTTTATGCGGGATGAAATATGCAGACTGCAAATGCGTAAATAAATTCAATTGTGTTATTTTTGCAGTGACTAAAATGTCCATATATTTTGTGTGATTTTTTTTCTTAAGAAATATTATGAAACACTTTCATAGGGAAAAATACATGTTCTGCATTAAATAAAAAAAGGCAAAGGTGAAGACCAATTTTTTTTTTCTTTTTCAAGATTTCATAGAATGAGCTAAATAATTATCAGTCACCTGGCATGTATTTTAATCTCTCCATGTTTGTAAATCCCCCTTGTGGAGTGTAATGAAGCATTGAAATGCTGGAGTTTTAACTTTTAATTTTTAACTTCAAAACACAGATAACAATTCAGGCAAACACAGCAAAGTAGAAGCTGCCTGTGGATGTGAAACAGGAAGCACTAGTAGGTAGACACATGTAATAGAGTTGCATTTGCTCTTGCTCAACTAGATATACATCAATTTTAATTAACACGTTTTTTGCTTCAGCTGCTCATGTCCCTTCAGCAGTGAGTGGGTTATGCGTTTCCATCCTGCATATACCACCAGCATCACCACACGTCCTTCTCTAGCTTCCCCCTCCCCTTTCTACACAAATGTTGCAACACAATCTGAAATTTCCTCTTTTCTTTCCTTCCTGCATTTCTTACAGGTTCCTTTGCGTCAGAAGGCAAAAAAGAAAAGTCAAGGTAATGAGAGATTGTTTTTTCTTTTCTCTCCTGGATTCCTCTTTTGTTGTTTGCTTAGTATGTCTTATTCTTGGGAGGGTGAGGATTTTGTACTGCTACTCAGCTGGTGAAAAGCTGCTTTTTATCTCCACTGATTCTTACACTGATTCTGAGAAAAATGACAACGGGCTGTTCCTTTGGACTAAATCCTTGTGGTATGTTAATTGAATCAAAGCTGGAAATCAGTGAGGTAGAATCAGCTGCCTGCACAGATGAACACACTAGTGGTTTTCATGTACTTGGCATAATAGTTTTCTCTAGCTGACTTAAATAGATGTATTCTTTTCAGTGCAGCTGTGTGAGGGAAAATATATGCGTGCTTCTCTTAAAAGGATCAAAGGCTGTATTTTTAATTTGCAAAAACTCGTTTATGGTTATCTTAGCATTAATTATTATCTGCATTATCTACAGTTTACTGTTTTATTCCTGAACATCAGCATGCCTTTCAAATGAATGTGTGTTACTGTCACAGCCATTATAAAACTGAGTGACTTCTAAGTATATTTTAAGCTATGCTTGGGTGACTTGCTGAGATTCCTCAGTAAGGATGATATCTTTAATTGGCAGCAACATCTTTCCTGGAACTGCACTTTTAAGCAAGCACAACACTTATTTTTAATGGCACAGGGTTCTTTATAATGAGCCGACGGAGGATATCGTGCAAAGAGCTGGGGCAAGCTGATTGTCAAGGATGGCTCTACAAAAAGAAGGAAAAAGGAGCTTTCATTGGCAACAAATGGAAAAAGTTCTGGTGTGTGCTAAAGGAGTCATCACTGTATTGGTACAGCAGTCAGCTGGTGAGTACAGCGTACATCCAGCTCTGGGTGCCAGACAAACAGCATCTGCTGAGAGAAGGGAGGGAAGCTGGGGTCACAATTTAGGTGCACCCCGGAGGAGTACAAATAACTGGGTTTATTTCTCAGTCCTGGCACTTCTTGTGATCTGGGAAGTGTCTATGTGAATGTGAAATATGCAGAAAACAATGTGTTTTCTAGTTCAGCAAGTACTTGTGAAATGTTAACTTGCTGTCTGTTTTGCCCTGTAATGAGCTGCTCTTTGAAGGCTCTGGTGGCACTTGAATTTGAGAAATATTTTCCTGGGTATAGGCAATTTGCAAACACTTGCTATAAAAACTCAAAACAGGAATGTTTCTTCATTTCTTATTAATTTAATTTTCAGAAATGTCTCTCCTGTTTCTTTTTCCATCCCTTTCCACACTGAGATTATTCTTTTTATTTGTCTGCTTGGTTTCTTTTTCTTTTGTTTTCAATATTTTTCTTTTTTTTTCCTATTTAATTTTTTTCCTTTTTTTTTCTTTCTATTTTTTTTTCTTTCTTTCTTTCTTTCTTTTCTTTTTTCCTTTCAAATGGTAGAGGGCAGCTGGCTTTACTCTGGGCTTGTTTGATTGGGCAGAGAGGGTGTCTTGCCCATCCTAGGAAGATTCAGATATAATTATTCTGTTCACTTTGCTGTCTGGCACTGCTACCTCTAAAAAGCTCTTAACACATTCAAATGATGGCGTGACAGAGCCCAGAATTAGGGTGTGAAGAGAATTAGGGTATGCCAGCAAAAACATAGGTTGAAAGTCAGCAGCTTCAGTGTTGAATTGTGGATGGACATGAGGTTCTCTAAATGCAAATTAGCTGCTCTGGAAATCAGCATGTCCCAGGCACAGCAAAGGATGAAAGATTAAAGGAACCCTTATTAATTCTTAGAGCATTTAAAAAAAAATCAAAGGCAATCTGGGCTGTTTCCACTTGTTTATTTCCATTGCAATAATCCCCATTAAAAATGTTGCTAACAGTCTCAGGGAATAAATAAAATAGTTTAAGCCATTTAAAAAAATCCTCATACCCTAAACAAAGCTTTACTCATGTAGAGTATGTCACATTCTCCCTTCAGTTGTGGGTATAGTGTTAGTGTTTTTTGGTGGGGTTTTTTGTTTGCTTGTGTGTGTATGTGAGAGAGAGAGATATTTTTTTTGTTTGCTTTTTTAAAATCAGAATAAAAACTTTGGTACTTCAAGATGATATTAGCTATTTCTTTTTGAGGTAAAATGAAAGCAACTCTGCTAGTCTTGGGCTGTTGTTTTATGATGTTGTGGTAGTCTGATATAGATTTCTTTCAAGACTAAGTTAAATACATGCATAAGAGAAAGCAAAGAAATAGAAAAATTAGATAAAAAAAAGTTTTAAAAGGCACTTTTTTCCCTAATGCTTACAATATCTCTGTTTGAAGGACATGGCCTGGCAGATATTCTAATCAGCAGCATTAATACGTTGCAAAACCTTATTAATATTGTCTGTTATAAATCTGTATTTGCAGTTATACTTCCGGCCAGCCATTTTAAGAAAGGTGAGCTGGCTGGCTGAGGTGTCTTTTTAGACATGGAAAGTATCAGAAAGGAGTAATCCAGAGGAGTAATCAAGCTGGGAGGAAATGAAAAGGCAAGACTATGAAAAATTTGCCTCTGGGAAGAGAAGGGTGATGGGGGAGAGGTGCAAATTCCTCCTCTTCTTTCAGTTGTTTTGGCCAGGTTAAATTCCACTCCTGAGATCCAGAGAAACCATGATCATGCTGGTCCCAGTGCTCCTAGACAGCAGTCATCCTTTTAGTCCATGCCTACTTCCTGAGTGCCGCTGGCTGCCCCCAAATGAACAAGGCTGAAAAATAAGTGTCAGTCTCACTCCAACTTATTTAATTTCCCCTGGAGAGCTCATGTGGCTTCAAAATACTGTTGTCTTGTGTCAGCCCTGAGTTCTCACCTGTCACAGTTGTTCTTTAAGCGTGCCAGCTGGTAATACCTCTTTGCTTTTAACTTCTGCCAACTCTCACACACTATTTTAAGTTAAAATCACAAAGATTCTTTGGGCAGCCTAAAGTGTTCTATATAACTATAGGTCCAGGCAACGTTTGCAGAATGTCAGTGACTGTGGGGTTTGCTAAGACCTGCTTTCTTAAATTCTTGAGAGCATGCTCAGAGTCCTATGTTAGATCAATTAGACCCAGATATTCTCACTTCTAGATTGATGAAGGAGAAATAGCAGTGACATATTCACTTGCTTGCTTGACATTTAAGTCTCTGGCCTGGCATTAGGATTGCCTGCACTTCCACTGTCTTCAGTAAAGTTAATCCTTGGTCCTAAGGTGGTGTACAAGATGACAGTCTAAAGTCCTGTTGAAACAGGAGTCCTGCTTCTCACGTGCCTGAGGCTTCCTGCGACCAGCCCTTTTACAGAGGCTGATGCCAAAGGTGGTGATGAAAGAGTGGGGCTGACGTCAAAGCTACAGGTTGCCTGTAGCTCTGCTTGAACAGTTCTGTTCTTGTGAGAAATGAGTGTGGTTTGTTTGTGGCTGTGTGAAAACCAGACACCGGCAACTGTAGCATAGCAACAGGGTGCTGGACCTTTTCTCTAATGGGGATGGAGAAAATAGAGAGTGGGTGGAATTTGTATGGGAATGTGCATTATCCTGGATTTGGGTAGATTACCTCACCTGAATATCATCATCTTGGTCAAGTTTGTCTTCATGTGCCTCTGAAGCTCTGGATGTTTCTGTGAGTCTGGTTTAATTTTTCTTCAAGCCACTCTGGTTCTAGGTCTCTCAGGAGAGGCAGATTTTGGTATATGATATAGGACACTTGTTGTGACATTTGCATCTGATATTTCCTTCAATCTAACATAAAAATATTTTGTGAATGCCACAACTCAAAAGAGTAAAAATAAACAGGTCAGCAATAGCAAATCAGACACCCCAAGAGTCAAGATTCTCCTTACTGAAAGAAAGCTAGAGAACACAGGCAAATCTGAATAAATTTTCGATGAGCTAGCTGAGGTCAGGGCCTGGTGGTCTCAGCAGGTTTGGGTAGGCTGCCCTGGAGCCTGTTCCCACACACCCTTCTTCTTTCTGCAAAACACGAGGCATGTAAACTTCTCTTTGCAGCATGGAAGCACTCCCAGTCTGGGGAGGGGAAGCTGTTTGGACTAGGAGGAAGCACAGAAGGGTTGTTTTGCAGCGAAAACACAGGAAATGTCAGAAAATGGATCTGAGCAGTCAGACTTTCTGGGTGCATTCAAGAACACCACACTCCTTGGACAATGGCTCTTCACTGTGTTAGTGTTTGGTTCCTTTTTTTTTCAGTACTGCTCTCTGTAGGCAGTTGCCTTGAAGAAAAAGTGTTTAAATAGTACAGTTTGTGATCCTGCCTGACCCTTTAGCAGTTTCAATTCTCATACTGAAACTCCAGAGGGAATTAGTATTCTTACATAGGAAGAGGGGTGGTGGGGGAGGATTGTCACATGTAATCCATGCTCCTGGTTCTTTGTGCTTGTTTCAGCTATGTTGGATAGTGTTGGCTGGAATGGGACACAGGAATAAATGCCTCTATCTGGTGGGTCTTTAGGGCAGCTTGACTGGTTTTCCAAATAGAGTTGAAATAGATTTTTGCAGAATATGTCAACGATGGTTGTCATGGGGATTCAGCTGAAAAGAAATATAAATATAAAATTAAAGAGTTGCAGGCTGTGATCTACTGTCACCATTTATCTTTGTACCTTTTCTCCCCACGCCCCCCCCATTCACTGCACTTAAATTGGTCCTCACTACAACAGCTTTGCTGGAAGCTGTATAATTACAGTCTTTTAAAAGAAAAGTCTTTTACCTTTGAGTTGTAATAGCTGCTTACATGGATGAGAAAAAGTCATTGATGTTGGCTGATTGCGCTGAGAGGCTTGGGGACCTCTGGCCCAATATCTTACACAAATTATTCAGTGTTCTACAGGATGGCTCATTGGTGTACTTGGCAGAGAGAAAAAAAGGCTAAAAAGTCTGAACTGCTTTTCCAGCATCCATAGGGTCTTCTGGGGGCAGTGCTGAAACACTGTAATGAAGCCATGAGGACAACCCTGATTTGCAGATTGGAGTTGTTCCGCAATAACCAGATATTTCATTTTAAAGCACTATTTTTAAAAATCTTGCTGCAACACTACACTCACTTTAAATGATTTACTAAATCTCCTAAAGCCACAACATTTAGATAACGTATTGAAGCAAGCTCAAAAGGACATTAGCCTCTTTCATTGGATTCATGCATTGTGTTTCATAAATAATTATTTTTGAGTGCAAAGCTTTTTCTGTGAAAAAATGGCTTTCTTTTTTGCCAAAAGCATTTGCAGAGACTGTTGTTATTAATGAAATTATTTTTCTACAATTTGGAATAGCGAAAGTACAGATTTATGTTAGGCTAACCTCCATAAAACCCACAAGAGATAACAGCTTATTCTTTTAAACATCCTGATTAAGTAGAAAGCAGGTCAAGGTTCTTTTTATCTGAGTTATTAGAGCTAATTTACAGCTTTGCATCAAAATTTGAAGGAAGCTTGAGTGAAAAGTGTGAGTTAAATAATAGCATGCTAAAGTCATGTTAGAGATAACATTTTGGAAGAAAGAAAGCACTTAGGATTTCTATATGCTTTAAAATGTCATTTTTATCCCAAGAATGACTGAGAAGATGACTTTCACATGTTCTGTTCCTAGGGTTTATTTGGAATTCCATTTGCTGACTGTAATAACATCCATAAGGTTTTAATGTTGTGACTTCTTTTCCTTTTTTCATTTCTTTTTTTCCTGATAATTATGAACTACATACGCATCAAGCCCCTCTTTTCTGTTACATAGATGGCACATTTGAGATGTGTACAAACAGTGCTTTCAAAGCTTCACACCATTGTCCTCCTTCCTTTCACTCATACATAAAATGAAACATAATTTTTTCCTTAAATTAACAAATATGAAATCACAGACAGAATTAATATAAAATCTGAATGGATTGAGAGAGAATGTGTATGTGAGAACATAATCTTTTACCAACTGGAACATGCCAAATACTGCATAAGAAGTCTGGGGTTTCTCTGCTGTATAGCTGTTAACATTAAAGTACTGAAATCAAAGCCTACAGACCTATTTTCATTAGTAATTTAGAGGGTGCTTCTCGAATTTAGGTAGAGGAGTCTATCTAAATTACTAATGGATTAGTTCAGTAGTTCAAGTCCAAGTTCCATTTTTGCATGGGTGGGAGCATTCCAGGTGGGTGTCTCCACAGTGGCTTACGGGGTCCTGATAATTCACTAGTCCAATACAAAATCCAAACACTCAAATACTTTTATACATTGACAATAGAGACAGTGACTTATCTAACAGCATTTCATGGACTTAATCCCCTCATGAGTGCTTCTGCAGCACTCTAAACTGTTTGTAGGATGCAATCTAGACCAATGGTTACTGCACTGATAGACAGAACTGGCTGAGCTGTGATTGCATTTGAAACATTTAAGAAAGGCCAAACCTGTCCCAGACCCGAATCACCCACTCACCCACCTGATGGCTTACCTAGCTCAGGCCATGGATTTATTGCTGCATGGGTACCTGGGTATATTCCTTCACACAGGGTCTCATGCATAACTTTTTCTTAAACTGGGATTGTTGATTCATATTGCAGAGAAACAACTGGCACTGTATGCATTTCTCACTTGAGGCAGGTTTCTCATCCAGCAATGCCTGCAATAGTGTTTGTTGTACCTCACGGACAGCTTTTTTGAGATTGGTCTCTGGTATTCTCAGATTGGTCTTGGGAACTAAATAGGAATTTTGGTGTTCCCAATACAGTAAGTGACCATCTTTTTGGTACAGAAATGCAGGATAATACAATCTCTATCTTTAGTACAGTGCAGCCCAAGAATAGAGCTCCTTCATTACTCACCCCTACTCATTTACTCATCCTTATATACTTAATATACTGTGGATCTGGGATGGTAATACTAGCTTTAGTTAGTTGTTATTTATCTCAGTGAGTTTAGTCTCATGAAATTCCAACCTATGGAATGGAAACAAAAGCTCCCTGAGCTAGTCTCTAAACAAGTTTTGCAGATACGAATACAAACAGAGAGTGCTAAAAGCCCACAGTAGCAAATAGACACTTTTTCATACAAATATTACAAAATGAATGTTTTTCAGCCCAGATGTAAAAAAATCATTTTTTCTCCTGTGCTTAAAGAAAATAAGAAAACCCCCTTCCACCAACGCTCTGTGTGTGTGTGTCCTGGAGCAGCAAAACCCTTTACTGGTGATGATGCAAAATACAAACCTCTCATGTGAATGCTTAATACATGTAAATGGCAGGAATGATAGTTAGGCCATGATTTACTGTATACCAAAGAACAGATATGCAGATGTGAGGGGAAGCCACCCATTGAAATATCCATTCTGTATCCATATTTCAGTTCTTGGAGATTCATACTTCCAAGCATTAAAGCTCAAAGGCTTTTCTTGATGAACATCTTTTTATAGTCTTGTCATATTCATGCATAATGAGACTTGAGATACTGTCAGTCATCTTCATTTATCCTCTGCCTTTGTAACTGTTGTGTATATTTTACCTGCTTTAACTCAGTGTACATTTTCAGAATTTTAATGTGTCTACGAGTAATGGCTGGGAGCAGCAACAATGTGATTCAGGAATGAGCATTCTGTGTTTTGGAAAGTACATTTTTTCCTGATGTTATATCCTACAGACTTTCAGCTACATTATATATCGCTCATCTTAGGAGGATTCCTAATCTTATAGTAGATGACCAGGTGTATGTAGATAGATGTAGTAAAGGAAGATGTTTCTGCTTCAGATGTTTCAGTTTCAGGCAGCACAAACAGGGATTTGAGGCTTGCCACTGCAGTTTTGCTGGAGCAACGCTCTGACTCAGAGTCCTGCTGACTGAGAGCAGAGACGTCAATGCTCAGCAAACCTTCTTGCATCCAGAAAGGGCTGACTGGATATAAACAGGGTACTGTAAATGTCTGCCTGGATTTTGCTGCCTCTTGTACCATGCCTGCAAATTTCTGGGGGAAGTGATAGCTGGGTGACCAAAGCCATCTGAGGCAGGTTTGCAGTGTTTAAAAACAGAGCTCAGCTGCATGGGATGATCCCCTTGCACCTCGTGGCAAGGCAGCAGCCTGCATTGCCTCTGCTTTGCTCAGGTACAGGTGACCCTGAAAAATGGTCCATGCTGCAATTACACAGGGGACACCCTACTCCATTTCTACTTAGAATCATCTTGGGGAACTTCTGAATTGTATTTTTCAGCTATACATAGGTCATTTTATGTGCTGCTGTTACATGTAAGATGTACATGTGTAAGATGCATACACGCTGTGTCACAGCACAAACACACCTTTGAGATTGTAGGTACCATCCCGACCTGAACAGATGATATAACCCTTGTTCATCCTTATTAGTCAACAAAATCTATGCTCACACTCTGCCACTTGCACCAACAGGAGTGATGGCTCTCCAGCACCCAGGATTTGCACAAATATAGCTGGTATAGAAATATTTCATCAGGCGTTAATCTGTCCCCATGGTGATGAGCATATATTTTCACAGTATAAAAAGCTGTCAAAAACAAGCACTTGCATGTTAAATATTATTCAGCATTGGAGTCTACTGTCTTACCAGTTGGTTGATTTGGTGATATTTAATTTTTTTTCTTTTATGGAAGGCTGAAAAAGCAGAAGGATTTATAAGACTTCCAGACTTCAGTGTGGATCGAGCAATTGAATGCAAAAAAAAGCAGTAAGTTTATCTCTTGTTCCCACTTTTGCATGATTTTTTTACAACGTTGCAAGGAATGAATCTCTGTAATCTTTGGCAGTGAAACTGTGGGGAGTTCTTTTGTATTGTATAAATAATGAGATATTAATTGAGCTACTGAAAGAAAACTATATTGCAAAAATATTTTTTTAAAATCTCTGCCAGATGTGCTTTGGTAAAACCACAAACAAAAAAAACAGGTCAATGTGCCAAATGCTTTCTTTTTATTTCTCCTTTTTTTCATTCACTGCTTATGAGTAAGCTGTAATTCTCAGATACCCCCTCTTAGTTGAGGAGGTCAGCAGTGGTGCAAGTAATGCTGCATCACTCCAAGCTTGGACTATTCTTTAGGCTGCTGTGGTGCAACTGAGCTTGGGCTGTACTTGAAGCCTTTGGATGTGCAGGGAATAAACACTTTCTTTAGTGGGGTGCACATTTAAAAATATTCTCTCCAAACTCCATATGCAGCACTGACTTCCAGCTGCTTCTGAGCACACTTCAAAGGTTTGGAGGGGTGCTGCTGTTGTTCAAAGTTAAAAGCTCAGCGTGGTTTTAATTGTGTCACTCAAGAGAAAGTCTTCATTCTTCTGTTGGAGAAGTCAGAAGAGTCAGTCACTGTTCACCAGCTGTGTGCTGGTGATTTTACTGCATCACATGTCCCTTCCCTCAGCCATCCGTTTTCTGTGCTGTGGGGTCTTAGCCTTATTGACCACTCATGGAAGCTGTTCCATGTCTTGGGTCACTATTGGTGCTTTCTCCAAACCCTTTTCAGGTTTGCTTTACATTTCAGAGCTGGAGGAAGCAAAACTGCACATAGTATTTGAGTAGTGGGAAAGCAACAGGATTATGCAATGAAATAATGGAAGCCTTTGTTTTATTCTTTATTCCTCCTTTTTTAGTTCCTGTAGTTTATACTCTCTGGATACTGTGTGGCCTAGGAAATGAGCTAAAAATAGACTAGAGTTATAAAGAAAGAGCTATATTGATGACAAGCTAATCCGGATTAATTCAGTGGAGCGAATAAATATTTTAAATAATTCATTCAGCTATTATTTTTTCTTTCTTATGGAAACTAGTTTTCTTCATATCTCTTCTATTTTTCTTTTCCTGAAGTGCTATTAAGATCAGCCACCCACAGATCAAGACATTTTATTTTGCGGCAGAAAATGTTCTGGAAATGAACACGTAAGTAGGAGCAACTGGTCATGTTTCATCCTGTCTCATGCATGAGAACACCCTTTGAAAGTTCATTCTTTCACTGTCAAGCAGTTGACAAATTTATTTGCAGAATTACTGAGTCTAATTTTTCTGGTCACTAAATGGAAGAAAACTATTGCACTTTGCTCATTAATTATAGTTGAAATCAGAATTGCATAATTAGCCCAATTTTGATACTAATCTTCCTAACATTTGCTGATATAAATCCCTTTCTCTTATAGAGGTGCTATGATTTGATAGCAAGTACATCACCTTGGAAGAAGTGAGGGGACAAAGGAAAGAGAGGGAAGAACTTAACACAGTTTTGTCCCAGAAATTGTCTAGGACTAGAATATAACAATTTCTGATTTCAGAGTACCACGTCAGCTAACAAGGAGGGTTAGAGGGGTATAAAGGGCTGTTTCTTTATTGCAAATAAGCATTAATCAAGCACCAAACTACACTGTAGTTGAATGATCCTCATGACAGGTCAGAAATTTTCCTTCCACAAATGTCCAGAAGAAAAACAACCAGATAGTTTTCAACGGAAGAAGTAAAAATGGATATGAATGCTGCCATTTTAGAAACTACCGAGCTATCAGAAAGATATTATTTTCTGCTGATCCAATTTTGGCTGATTTAGATATATCTCATATCTTTTCCTTTTCTACTTTAGATTGCAGTCTGTTCTCTATGCTATTGCATTAAATGGCCAAATACTGGCTACAAAGCAGTACAGTGTAAATGGGAGGAGAGCTCCTATGACAGGTCAGGATTTTAATCCTGGCTCTACTGGTGGTCTTTGTGAGAATTTTCACAGGACATTGACTACTCATTCCCTCATACAAATTTACCACTATAGAAAAAGAGAGAGGTTGAGAGAATGTGTGTGATTTTCCAAAAGGCCTATAGATACAGAAATGTACAATATTACAGTAATGTATGTACACAGATATGTATTAATAAATCTGTGCTCTACAAGTAAATATAGATGAGAAGAATCTGTTGCCCTTTGCAAGTTGGAGCAGCACAGAGCATTCTGGTGGGGAGATAACCATCCATTTCTGTGTTCTTGCATTTCCTACCAGAGCTCCTGAATGAAGTGACAAATTCCTGAGGCAGATAGGATAAGGATGACTGAGAATGAGGGACTTCTAGACAGGAATATTTCCATAGAGAGGGTAACCCTGGGTGAGAGAGAAGAGATGGAAGGACATATGGAGAAAGAAAATTAGAGCTAATGGAGGATATCAGTGAGTGCTAACAGCCAGTTTGGAGCCCAGCTGGAAATTTTCATGTGAGAAATGTTTAGGCTCCTGTGAGTGAGTGATTGAAATCTGTGCAGGTGTCTTAGCTCTTATGCCTCCGGAATGATTTTGTTCAAACTCCACTTCTTGAGTCAATTTCATTTTGGCTTAAAGCTAGGTAGCCTAGTGTTAGAGCAGCCTGCGCTGTGTTGAACTAAGTCCTCACTGTTGCAACTGATGATGTTTTCCTCGGCAAAGTATAAAATACATGCATTTAATACATAAAGTACATGCATACTCACACATATGTCAAAACAGACTGAAGGACATCTGTTCTCTTGGCTCCAGTGCTGTAAATACACGTGTGAATGGTTCCACTGAACTCACTGGAGCATTTGTGTGTTGAGTTTCTGGTGTGCATAAATGGTTGATGGATCATAACCTTTTGTAACTCTTCATGCATATATCTATATACCTGCCCACACATCTCTATTAAATCAACTGTAGATTTATTAACACAGTCATTTGTTTCACTAATTTATTATGTATTTGCTATTGTCATGCACACATGAAAAGTAAAGGCATGCTGACTAGCTGCATGCATTTACCTGGCCAGTTGTACATAGTTATTAGTGACTTGGCTGCCCTTGTCATTAATGAAGTCCCAAAATTATTTACCAAATCTTTTCCTTGTTAAGGTGGGTTTTCATTTAAAAAATCATTCTGTTAGAATTAGCTGTTAGAAAAGAGTCAATAGACTACTCTTACAGAAATGACACTTTGTTTTTCTGAATTGTTTGTGGCTCTATTGTTCATACTGCAGTCTAAAAGTGCAGTTACTTTGACGCTGATCTTCCAAATTTCCCATTGCTTTAGTAGAACCGAAATCAAACAAAGTGGTGTTTTTTCCAGTAATGAATTCCTGCCCTTCATACTTTCTCTATTAATGCCTTGAGTTTTAATCTTAAAAGCTTGAGCTTTTTCAGTTGTCAGCTACTTAAAATCTGGATAGATCTGAATGAGCTGCAAGCAAACATAATATACAAAAAGTATAACTAGGGAATGTTTCTAGCACTGGAAAAATGCAGCCACCTAGGAAGACAAGTGAAAAGAACCCTGTTAATATCTTAAAACAACCCAGGAAGTGAGACTTACTAAAACGAAAAGTACATAGCAAGGTGAAGAACGTGGTATGTTATGATCAAAAACTTGGTTTCAAGTGGCACAGACTGTGCTGCAATACTTTTGGCCAGGGCAGCTGATATCGTCTTCTACAGCTGCCATGCCTTTTTCTTCATCTCAGGTGAAGGATGACACCTCAACGGCTGGACTAAATCTCTGACATGGTGTTACAGCACAAAGACTTTTTCTTTAGCTTCCACAAATGCGACTCCTGGTCATCAGTAGTACCTTTTTACAGTAGCAGGGAAAGAAGATGTCCCAGGCAACTAATCCTGTTCATTACAGGAAATATTAATATAGAGGTGACTGGTGCCTTTCTAGAAGATGATCTAAGAAATAGAAACTTTGACATTTAGTCTTCAGGCTAATGAAAACAGATGTGGTGATGTAGAACACAACCGAAAGGAACAAAACTCATGAGCGTGAGAGTGTCCCTGACTCTGTGTTCCCTCTGTTTCAAACACAGGTGGCTAAGTAAGCTGGGAATGGCTGTAGACCCTCAGGCACCAAATGGGAAGAACGAGGAAGGTATGCTCCTCACTGGTTTCAGCGTGTAACTACATTGTGCTCTTCACAGTTTTTGTTTGGCCAAATTTTTGTCGGCTATTTTCTTTTTTTTTTAAACTATCATCTTGGGTCTGTCTACTCTCTGAGCTCAGAGAAACCACATTGTCACAGCACAGAGTAATCACAGGAGAAGAAAAAATGGTGAGAAACAGTGTGAGTGAGAGACACTCGGTGATCTAGTCAGAGGTGTGTAACTACCTTCTGGCAGTTTGCTGGCTTGCTAAGCCTACCAAGTGTGAAGATGTACAGCTGTGCTGCTCTGGGTTTTGAGCTGGTGAGTTATATTACAGGAGTTGTGCTGCAGTATGGCAGCTTGCAGGCCTGGGAACACCTTGTGCTCTGCAGACCCATCCCTACTGTGTTCTCCAGTCCTGGGGGTTTCAACAACCATAGTGTTGGGAGACAAGGGGGTGGGTGGTACTGCTATTCTGAAGCCTACAATTTGTTTCAGAGCCAAGCTCGAGAGTTCATTATGGAATGAGAAACTTTAGAAGTTCCCAAGCAATTTATTTATTGTCTTAATTTGCACACTGACCCAATATAACTCTTTGGTGGGAGGATACCTGCACTCAAATAACAAATCTGGGCAGAGGAGCTGATTTAGAATGAGAAGTGCTCTGGGTAGTATTATGTTACCAAACCAGGAATGGACTCTAACCTGAGGAAGATGTGCCATCATCTGGGCTTTTAACTCTCCGAGGAATATGCATCATCATCAGAGCTTTTAAGTCTCCATTTTTAGAGTATTGGTACCAAGTGCCATTTTTAGAACTGCTGAGCTTGTGAAGGAGCTGTCATTATGAAGAAGAAACTGGTATTTGCGGTAGTATGAACACTTAAGTGATGCAACCTGTTTTGCAAGGAAATGTTCCTCTCTGTATCCCTTCTGCTTTATCACAAAATTCAAGATTGGGGTTTATGTTCAGGCTTGGGACATGCAATTCCATTATTGATTAACTTGATTTGTCTCCATTTATGCTCTACCATTAAAAGCAGCTTTGGGGTTGGTAAACACAGATATTACTGATTCCTGGAGATCCAGCAAGTCTCATCAGTTTCTTTCTTGTTTTCAGTTCACAGTTGTTTCTTTACAGGAAACTTGTTAATTCCCACACCATCTAATTCCTCCTCTCTGTGTCCTCTTTGAAGCCAACTTTACCAAAACACTTTAGGATAAAGGGCTATATTGAATATTAGGTTGTGTAGCAAGAACTGCAAGATACTTGTACTCAGAGAGGAAGTATGCAAATATGTTGTCCATCTTTTCATGAAGGGAAGAGTTTGATGGAAAATGAGAATGGGCAAAATTTTATACATTAAACCAAATTTTAAAGCTCAAAAATGTGATACTGGCTGTGTTGGCTGAATCAAGAATTACGAAGCAACACAAAATGAGTTATTCCACCAATCCTACTTTTATAAAAAAATGACCAAAAGATACAAAATAATCCACTCATTAATCTGCATCAGGCTATCTAATAACCTTGCAATAACATAACATAGCCAAAATTTATTCAGCTTTTAAAGCTGGTGGGCCATCTCCCCTTCAGAAAAAGGCCTTCTGATTCTGGTGTCAAACACCTCCTTGTCTTTCCATGCATGTTTCGTCACAGGTGATCCAGCAGCTGCCTTCAGTGTGGGTGCAGCACCTGCTGGTGCCTGGGTGGACATGCCCTTACAGAAACATTGCTAAGCTTCATAAAAGAACTGTCACTAGCCACAGTCACTTCTGTTCCTGCTGACCAGTTCTTCCTCTCTGTATCACACACCATAATTCTTCAGAAGCCCTGGCTCTTTTCATGGCATTTCTTGTGTATTTATGTACTTTCTGTGCATTTTAACATCCCCCCCACTGCCATTTGTGTATTTGGAGTATCAGAAACAGCTGTAGATTATTTTTCAGTTCTTCTGTGTGCCTAAAAGGGGAGCTGTAGAAACAATAAGCTTTTTACTAAGAGTTACTCAAAAAGGCATTAATAGAGTATTAGAATTCAATATAGGCCTTATTGCAGCCATTTTCAGTTCTTTATGCTCAGATGTGCCGGCACAGATTTCCAGTAAACAGAAGAGCATCTATGCTACTCAAAACCCCTATGGTTCTGCAAAGAGTACAGGGAGAAAAAGTAATGAACCTCTTTAAATTTCTCTTTGTTAACATGTTATAAAATTCTCTCTCATGTACAAAATTCTTCTCTCATAAAACTTTATACCCCACATTCTGTGCTTATTAGGCCCCCCCCCCCCCAACCAATGACATGCACAAAAATAATATGTGTGGGTATTAAATGAGTTAATTTTAGATTAAATAATCTCAGGTGACTGTCCAGAGACCGTGCTAACACACTGCTTTCTAGTGGTGTGAGCCCCTGAAGTCCAGCTCTGATGAAGTACTCCCTGAACTTAAGCAACCCCTGTTCTCTGGGGCAGAGCTGACAGAAGTTCTTGGACTGTCAATATCTCTATTTTCGTTTTGCCTCTGAATTGCGAGTTCTTTTACTCAGAGTTTGGACTGAAACGCAGGAGATGCCAGGCTTCTCTTCTAATTGATGTTTATAATTTCTTCTCTATAATACAACTTCACAGAATGTGCCTCCAAGTTAACAAGGTGGAAAAATGGCTGTGAGTTCCAACTTCCAAGACCTTTTAAGGTCCAAATTACCCAATTATGGAATGCAAAGTAATTTGTTTTTACTTATAATCCAATAACTAACTATTCATGATCTGCACTGTGGGTTTTTTTACCCAATACCAGAACACCCAGATTTATGAAGAAGAAGGTGAAAAGAAGAACAAATCCACACCTGAAATCCTCCATATTGTTACACGTATATATATTATTATATCCCAGAAACCTAAATTCTCTAAATCCAGGGTTCCAACATTGGACAGCACAAACTGCTGGGTGCATGTGGCCAGCAAAGGGCAGTGCTGGAACCCATGGAGACCACGGGGGCAGCCTCTGTTCTGTGACACTTGGCACTCACTCAAGTTGTCCTCATTAAGCTCCGACTTCGTCTTTGCAAACTCTCATGTCCCCAGCTCAGTGGGGTGGGGGTGAGTTCTGTCACTCTGCACATATGGTGCAGGGCAGGATGCAAGCACTTGCTCCTGTAGAGCTTGCATCTGTGCTGGGAGATTTAGCAAAAGTGACCCTTGTGGCCCTTCAGTGCATAAAGAGGGGCTGTAAGAAAGAAGGGGGGAAAATTTCTTAGCAGGGCATACAGGACAAGGGGTAATGGTTTTACACTAAGAAAGGGCCAGTTTAGACTAGATTTTTAGACTTTAATTTTTTACAGTGAGGTTGGCAAAACACTGAAACAGGTGTCCCAGAGAGGTGGCAGAAGCTCCATCCCTGGAAACACTCAAGGACAGGCTGGACAGGGCTCTAAGCAGCTTGGTCTAGTTGAAGGTGTCCCTGCTCATTGCAGAGAAGTTGGACTATATGACCTTTTAAGGTCCCTCCCAAACCAAACTATTCTATAATTGCATGATCTTGTCCCCAGGTCCTGGGCATAATAACCAGCAACATTCTGCCTCCCTTTTTCTGTGTCTAATTTTATCAATGATTATCACTTCATTTAATCCACCTTTAAACAAATTTTTAGAAAATGTTTCCACCTGCTGCACAGATAGTTGAAAGAAATAACAGCATGACTGTCTCTGACACATGTCAAGAGATACTGAGGTTCTTACCAGCTTGTTTTTGCCAAAAAAGAAAAAGAAAAAAAAAAGCAAAAAAAGAGAGACTACTAGGGTAGTCTTATTGTGTTTGCTTTTGGTACTGCCTCTTCATATGTAATGCTGTGCCGTATGGAGTGTCTATGTGAGTTACCATGTGTGACAAAAGACCCTCACAAGGCTGCTCTATAGTTTCCAAAACATGATATGAACAATCTGTGTACTCCAAAACTGCAGCCAAACCCCCAATGCCTGTTGCTAGCTCCAGGAAAACTTACTGGTTACAGAGATTGAGGGATTGCCTCCGCTACTTGCAAAAGCTCTCCACTGACTTCTACTACAAATGAAACTTTTCTTTTAAGGCTGCAAAGAGAGGAAAAAAACCCACCCCTAACCTACTTGTGAAGCTACCTAGAACAGTGCAACCAGTGTTTCCTGTTACAGCAAATTAACAACTATTGTTTTTACTAAAAATAAATAAATAAAGTCATGAAGTAGTGTAGCATTACAAGTGGGTTAGGAGACACTGGCTTGTTAATGTGTGAACCAAAGTTCAGAACACCCTACTTGGTGATCTCTGGTTGCCACAGTGCTGTGAGGAATAAATATGTTGGTCTAACTCTTTATTTTTGCTCATTTTCCATGTCTACCTCAGAATGCTACAGTGAAAGTGAACATGATGATCCAGAAATAACAGACACGCCACCTCCTCCCTACACAGTCCAGACATCACCTCCTCCTTCGGTAAGTGTTCCAGTAATTACCTTGTTTCTTGTTGCAAGCAGGTTGAAACAAACTCCCTAGAGGTGGTGGGCCTGTAGGAATAACCTAAAACCTTATCTGGAAATGTTCACCCTGTGTTCCTGTGTAACACCTGTGCCCTGACTGCCCGTCCTGTGGCAGAGAACACAGTTATCACATCCTGCACCACAGGGAGCTTTGCACTGTAGAAGATCAACACCTTCTTATTTATCTTGCTGGAGAAAGGAAGGTGTTATTCTACTTCGTGCACAAACTGTGTCCTTACTGCTATAAGCTGTTTTTTTCATACTATTCTCGCTTTTTAAAAAATCAATCCTGAAATCTCTCTCTTTTTGTGACCCCGGTAGCATCATCCAACAGTATTTATTTATTTGAGTGAGCTGTTTTTAAGACTGCTGAATTTGAAGCTGCTTTTGTGGCAGTGAAGTGAAGGGAAAGAGGCTTCTTCACACAGTGATAAAATCTGTTTTTTTTCCTCTACTTCTGAAAAATAGACTATGAAAAAAGAAAAAAGGCATTCTTCCAAAATCTATGTAGCATATTGTCCCAGAATATTCCTTCCTGTCTCACTTAATTTCATAAATTAGAATAAGCAGTATGCACCCTCATGAATCTAATCAAATTGACTTGCCTAATTATTATCTGCTTCTTGCCCTATTAATCTTGTTTCTATGTTATTGTTTTTCCCACTGATCTCATTGCTCTTACATGTGCTTTAAATGGATTTTTAAAATTTTCTTTAATTATTTTAATTTTTCAGTTTTTTTTTTTTTTTAAGTAAAGAGAGAAAAGTTGTTAATTTCCTATGATAGGTAGCTTCACAAGTAGGTTTGGGGTGGGTTTTTTCCTCTCTTTGCAGCCTTAAAAGAAAAGTAGTAGAAGTCAGGGAAAGTTGCTGCAAGTAGTGGAGGCAGTCCCTCAATCTCTGTAACCAGTAAGTTTTCCTGGAGCTAGCAACAGGCATTGGGGGTTTGGCTGCAGTTTTGGAGTAAACAGATTGTTCATATCGTGTTTTGGAAACTATAGAGCAGCCTTGTGAGGGTCTTTTGTCACCACATTTTTAATTTTTAAAAATTTTTCCATTAAAATGGAAAGTCAAATTTACTTAATTCTGTGTTTAGAAATGAGTGATCTGCTTTGGGCTGGTAATACAGATGAAATAAGGAATCCTGATCTTAAGCCTTTCCCTTCACTAGCTGAAAGTTAACACTGAGAGGTGTGCAGTAATATACTTAGTACTAAATGTTCTCATTGCACCTCATGGAAGGGAAGTGTCTGCTGCCTCACTGTTGCAGTACAAGTTCCTCTGTGGCACACTGAAATGACATCCACTAGCTGGGGTGGGCACCGCAGCAGCAAAGCAGTAGCAAATCTGAAATATACAGATGAGCTAGAGAATCTTGTGCAAACACAGGCATTAGTATAAAAGGAGACCTCACGTACAGGGTTGCCTGTCCGGCAATCTCTAACTAGCTCACGTAAAGCTGGGAGTGCATGTCACACTGTCACCCACCTGCCCACCTCATTTTCAGCCAGATAAGTCAGTCTTCACTTCCTCTCCTGAAACATGTAATGTTTATCTCTAGAACAATCCACCTGGCACTCGGGGGTGTGAGGCATTCACTGCTGGTGAACGTGATTCTTTATTGCCTGCATTATCTGGAAGTTAAATGTGGCTGAGTGGCTATAAATATCAAAGAAAAGAAGAATTTTGGCAATATGTCTCCTGCAGTTATTTTGGGTTGTGGGTCAGTTAATGAAGTGTCTTGGATTTTATGCCTAAGTGGCTTGCCTTTAGGAAGCTGTAGATGTCTTTTCTGTCTGCTCACCTCTGGGTGAATGCCTGCATTTTTCCAGATGATGAGTTTTAAACAGGTGCTGTTTTTTAGTTTTCTGTTTTTCTGGTTTCCTGCTGCTTGTTGGTCTGTTGCTGCAGAGGCGATCTCCGGTTGTCTCCTTCCCACATGCTCCTCTTGAGTGCTGGCCTCCATGTTTTGGCAGGGTACACCGGAGAGGCAGGCTGTGGTGCAGATGCTGAGGGGTCCTGCTTTATCAAGCTTTTCCTTAAAGGCTATCTGCCCTTCAGCCTTTACCTCTGTCAGATGATTTCCCTTATTCTTATCCCTTAAAATCCCATCCACTGTGGACAAAGGTTGATGTCTCCTGAGCAAAGCTGTCATCTTTTCACCCCAGAACTGGCCACTGGAATGAGCTCCATTTGCTGTGGGTCTTCCCTGTGCTCAGCTTGCTTACATAGTGAGTAGGAACAGCTCTGTTTGACTTCAAGTCAGAGTCTTCTTTTAAATATTGTATTTAATACCTCTTCTGGACAAGTGCTGAAACAAGAAAAACACTGGGAAAGGACTGGGAAAGTGCAGCTTCTACTGAAAACTCAGTTCTAGGATTGGAGCCTGTGGTTGTCTCAGGGAACGCTGGTTAAACACTGCTCGCTGCCTGTTTATTTGTTGCAGAGTTCTTGAACCAAGCTGTGAAATCTCAAAAATGTGGTGGATTTGGGCTCATATTCTGTGGGTGCAGCACTTGGCCTGCTTTGATTTTCTCAGATTGCTACTGGAAGTGACAGTCATCCTGACAACTCAGCCCAGTGTCAAGAATGTCACAGGCATTGACTGGAGTTAATTTCTTTTTATTATTTTAAGCAGAAAGGCCTCCAATCTTCTTGACATCAACTCCAAACCTAAATCTATTAGTATGGAAACTAATAGACACCCAGGTGCAGGCTCTGTTACATTTTAGAGCAGCAAATACTGCTGTACTTCTAGCAAAAAGTTTATATTTGCTGTTCTATTCTCTGCTGACTCAAACCTTTTTGGAATTTGCAGAAGAAACAAGTAGTGATCATGAGCTTTCCACGTGTATGCATGGGTTTGGGTACTGTGGAAGAAAAAAACAAGTGAGGAACAAGTAAATTATAGCATCTGTAGGACAAAAGTTAAATTGACCACTTACATTAATTTGCCCACATGTGAATGGATTCAAAGTCCAAAAATCAGCAGATATGCTGAGAAAATAGATTGCAGCAGTGGCCAAGAAAGCAGTTGAAGAGTTTCAGAGTCAAAATTTTTCTCTAAAAAATATAGAGACTCATTAATCTCCAGTGAAATTTTTATGATCTGCTTTTAAAAATATCCCCAAATGGAAGTTTATTATCATATGGATGATTGCAAAATTTCCAAAGGAGTCACTCAAGTAAGTTAGATAAACATTTGTCACGCCAAAGTAAAAACAAAACACAACACATATGCAGAGAAAAAGAAACACCTTCTGGCAGTTATATTTATTCTCACCCATATTTTTTAATTAGCACACAATGAAAATGAAAACAAAAACATATTCCACTCAGTGAGGCACAGTCTTCAAGTCTTCATTTCAATAACACTTCTTTTTTTGCATGGCCAAATGACAGAAAAATAGAGGTGAGATCTAATATCTTCCTTTCCTGGCTTTGAACAATTGAAATTAGACCATCTACACCATGTAGGCAAGAGCTTTCACTGTTCAGTTCTTCTGCTTGACTTTACAAATGCTTCAACAATTTGTCTTTGTGATAGGAGATTTTAGATGAAATACTTCATATCACCTGTGTTCCCAAGGGCATTTTTTAGCACTCATAGTTTACTACAGCATCTCCTTGTCCTTTGCTTGAGGATGCAGATGTGAAGGTTTCTGTTTTAGAAACAAAACCACACCTGAAACACAGTGTTGTACTTCTCATAGAGGAATATAAATGTCTGGGTCCTGCCATATTTGGAACAGTCCTAGGGGAATTGTGAAAGGACTAGAGAACATGTCTTATGAGGAATGGCTGAGAGAGCTGGGTTTGTTCAGTCTTGAGAAGAGGAGGCTCAGGGGGAGCCTCATTGCTCTCTACAGTTCCCTGAAAGGACGTCGTAACCGGGGGGGTCCAGTCTCCCCTGATGTGCCTGCAGTGAGAGAACTGAAGGCAATGGCCTTAAGCTGAGACAGGGGAGATTTGATATATGACAAATTTTTTTCATCATTAGGGTGGGGGGCCAGGGATTGGAATAGGTTGCCCAGGGAGGTGGTGACGTCACAATCCCTGGAAGTGTTCAAGACGTGTCTGCATCTGGTGCTGGATGATGTGGTTTAGGGATTTAGGGGTTGCAGTGTGAATGTTGGGTAGATGGTTGGACTGGATAATCTTGAAGGTCTCTTCCAACCTTGACAATTCTGTGATTCTATGAATGGCTTTGAAAATTTACAGAAGTGAAGAAGCTGCTATAAACAAGTAGTACCCACAGTCTGATATAAGTCCTCCTCATCTTCTGAGTTGACTACTCATTACATGATGCAGCTGTATTAGAAGCACAGCAAGACTGTGCTGTTTTTAATATAAGAAGGATGTAGTAAACATTACAGAATACAACACTGACTTACAGAAGTTTATAAATCATAACAAAAAAAATTGTTACTCTTGGTTTATTTGAATAAAGCTTATTTCTAGTTTACTGGGTTATAAATAGGTTATAAATGGCTAGTCTCTTTACTGTGTTTGCAGCTTTTCCAGGTTTCCCTAGCAACACCTTCTCAGTAATTTTCAATATTTTCAGTCTAGGTATCATCTGTTTTAATCCCTGCACAGATCTATTCTACATAAATATTAAGAACACAAACTTGCCAGAATTGTGGTCCATCAAGTCTGGTATTCTGATACTGGCATTGGCCAATAGGACATGATTTGCAGAAGGAGTAAATTTCTGCAGTAGCCAGAAATCTGGCTTTCACGTCACGATGATCTCATCACAATTTCTTGTAGTTTCTGCTAAACCTTCTTGCCCTGGTGAATGATTATCCCTTGAATGGACTAGGAAAGATAGTTCTTTACTGTACTATAGACCCCTTCTCTCTGTCTCTGGTTATTGCAATGGTGGAACTGTTGAGTGCTTCAAGACAACTACTTGTTCAATGGCTAATTTGGGTCTTTTCTTTGGGTCTTGATCTTGATTAGATCAATAAAGTGAAGACAAGTTAAAGAAAGAAGGTGAGTGTGAGACCTAGCATGGAAAGCTACATTCAACACAATAGTTTTCCTTGGTCTTTGTTTCTAGGAGTTGACAGGTTTGTATCTCCTTTGCCTTTGGTTTCCTTGTGGCTTGGTTTCTGAAGTTACTGCTCTGTAGGAGATTGACTGCCATACCCCAGGCTTGTTTAGATAAATAAGTAACCAGATTACATCAATTTTTGGTGACTCAGCATTTCAACTGCATATCTATATATAATATAGAATCTAGAAACAGGAGTAACTTGTAAATAATTTTTCTTTTTTCTTCCTTCCCCTCCTCCCTTTCTCCTTTTGCTTCTGGAAAGAAGGATCAGCAGAAGTCATCATTCACCTCAATGCTGTCAAGTGAAGCATCTTGTTCTCTCTCCTCTCCTGAAAGCACTTTTAACTCCCAAGAATCATCGTCTTCCTTGACATCCAAAGTGGTTTTTTCTGAGAGGCAGTCCTGGCTTGACCTGGTTAACAGCTCTGCCACGGAAGAGGGTGATCAGCCTTTAACGTTCTGCGTGCAGATTCATTCTGATGAGCTGCCAGAAGTGGTCTGTGGAGATGCAGCAGAGAGACAGGAAGTCCGGCTTTCTGAACCCAATGGTGGCTCCCAAACCTCTTACTTAAGTGCAGATACACATTGTCTAGCTGTGCCAGATGCAACAGGACAGCGATCGCTTGCCAAAGGTGAGCTAATGAGAGAGGAGATTTTTGCTGCAGTTGTACCATATGAGAGTTATGGGTTTCCTTAACTTCCTTTCACCTTCCTTCCTCTGTATGTGTCACTGAAGAGTTTTCCAGTGGCACATCATTTATAACAAACATTTAATTTATTGCACATTAAATATATAACCTAGTATCTGCTTGGTAGGTACCTTTACAAATTTTCTCAAATTGTATCTATATGTTAGATCATAACCTCTGTATATAAATCTAGCATAGACATAATTTTATTAACAGTCTTTATTTCAATGCAGATGTCTTTTATTAATTAGGATTGAATCAAAATGTTAACAAAGTGTGTCACAGAATGGACACCCTAACCAAAATGGAATATGTAGGACATGGTGAACATGGGGTTAGGTCAGTCCAATTTTACAAAAAAATGCAGCTGCCTTTACGTGAAGTACACACTCCCTATTTGCTTCATTAAGATTCTTTGCAATCAAGAGAAAACAACTGAAATCCTGAATGAGAAAGTCTATTAAGACTGGATTTTCTTTAAGCAAATAGGTATCTGCACAGTATCCTCCTACTGAAATGTACTTCTAATTAAAAAAGGTAGCATTGTTCCAGAATTTGGTCATTGTTACTGTTTATAAGTCTCCTGTGTCACAAGGCAATATCTCCTTCTTTTTGAGCAAAGCTACTTCTTTCTGAATTAAAAGCAGTTGAAGCCTAAGAGCTGTTCTTGGCATACAATTATTCTGCCTAGAGGGGTAATACATAGGGGAACAACAATGTTCCTGCACATCAGCTCTTCCCGTGATTCCAAATCCTTGTAAAGATTTGAAGTGAGTACTTCGTTGCTGAAAGAGAAGGGTTGTCTCAGCACAATGCAAAATAAAGGTGCATCGAAAAGCTTAGGCAGAAGGTAATGCAATGCTGGAAAGAAACTGCACTGGAGCTGTTGGGAACAGGGTATTTCTCTGTAGGTGAACTTGTCACTGAAAAATGATACTATAAGGCACATTAGTTACATTGTCAGTCCCCCTATTGTTTTACAAATACCAACACTTAGCAAGCTGGCAGCCCTTTATGTTGTCATACCATTTTCTGATTTCACAAAAAAATAAAAAGGGCATTAATCAAAGTACAGTTTTTATCAAAAGTGAAAACTAACTCAGTGTTTTATGCTCACCTTTATTATCCATTTTCTTGGCTTCTCTGCTAGAATATTCTGCAGCAAAGAAGATCGGAAAGAATTAAAATCCAGAGTGAGCATATGTGCTGTTTCTATGTACTGGAAAAGAGTGCTGTGCTTTGAGGGAGTTACTGTGAAATATAATTCCCCTGCTTCTGGCTTTGCAAGTTGTGAAAAGGCTGGGGCTGGCAGAAATGAAGTCCCTAATGAAAATGTCACAAAGACATATTAAATACATTGTTTTCTGTAATTTTACCTTCTGGGTTAAATTTGACAAACTAATGTCTTTGGAAAACATTACTAGGGACATTCAAGTGGATTGTTGGAATGTAGGTCATAAATGGCATAGTGGCTTATAGATCCTGTTGACAAAGATTCAGTAGTTGCTCTTCAGAAATCTAAACTTTTGCTTAGAATACATTACTCTGGTATTGTCAGAAATCCTGCAATAATGCGTGGGTTAGTGCTTTCCATTGTAATGTAAGCGTGACAAATACTTTTATGGATGGTCATAAAATTAAATTAGCATGACACATTCATAATCTCTTATAGTTTGATGGTCTCAACCGCACTAACCAATAAAAATGGGATTACAATGTAAATCGAGGTACATTTTGGTATATTACTGCTGTGTGCAGGATGGTTTAATTTTGCTAGGATTATTCCTGGGGAAATTAATTCTTCTGTTGCTCACTGTGAAGTTGATGGGCAACCCTGATGGCAGAACACAGAACACCTCTATCCTAACCACAATGGTGATTGCTGACAGAATTCCAGAAGCAGATCATTTCACCGAGACAGTCACAACAGAAACTGCACAACCTCACTAGTTATTGTCTGCATCATAACCCATTGTTGACTAAGTAAAATGTACACCATACACAGGTTTGTCTTTCCTTTATCAGTCTGCATATTATGGGTTGGCTGTGGAGAGTGTTTCTGTGTGGGGCCCTCCCCTGCAATGGCCACTGAAAAAATTAAGGAAATAATTTGCAAGGAGATTAAACTACTTCAATTTGAGAATCAGGCAGGTAAAGTAGGATTAATGTAAAATAGCAATTCACTTCCAAATGAAAGTTATCAAAAAGGATGCAGTTATGGTTCTGTGTCTTATCCCCAAGAATTTCCTTCTCCAGTGAGTTATAAGGATGTGCACAAATACTGTGAGATGAATTCAAGCTGTTGGGTAAAATCTAGCTGCAAATTCTCCTGATTTACAATAACTGGTAAGAACACCCTTGTTATCTGATGCAAAACAAGAAGGCATACCTCAGTTCAGTTGGTATTATTTGCTTTACAGTGCTTCTGAATAGTGCATTTCTGACGTATTTCAAAGTCATGATATTGCATCCAGGAGGAGAAAAGTCTGTCTTGTGTTGACTTTTGTCCTGAAAGCACATGTTCCCTGTGTGTTAAGATGGCTCTGCTGTCATCAGAACAGCTATGTAGTCTTTGATGCCCCTCCCCACAGAACCTACAGGTGTGTCCATGCTCTCTCCTTCTCATGGTAAGGACAGAAACACCGTGCCACACTGTTTTCTGACTATGTTCTGAGGAATTTTTGGTTGTAGCTGATAAGAGCCCTAGAGCTGAGGTAAAAATTTTCTAGAACTGAAGAGCACTTTTGCTGCACAAAGTCTAGTAATGGAGACCAATGTGAGAAAAGTTGGTACCTAGAAAGGAGGAAGAGTAGCTGTGGTTTTGTGGGAAGAGATTACCAAGAAAAAGTACAAAAACTTTGAAGAAACCTTAGTGATGAATTAAACAATGAAAGAAACATTTTTCAGAAATAAATAGATGAACGTCCATAAGAAAAGCTACAGATTCAACTAAAAGACGATGGATTATTTTTCCAACAAATATTACTTAATGAACTCTGCTAAGCAACTGTGAGTATCTGGTGCAAGGAGCATATGATATTTTTAACAATCTTTCCAACCACTCTTAGTGGTGTTGTGAACATTCTCAGCATTAATTCTCTGCACCAGTTACTGGGGAGATGTTACATACCAGAGAGTGATACACAGGTACAAAGAAGAGAAGTTTATCAGTTTTCTCTTTTGAAGAGAGACCAACATTATGCATCCATTTACTTTTTGGGAATATTTAAGACTTTGGTGATGCAGCTTGCTACATGTGCAGTGACAAAGGATTCTAAGCTGTCCGTGATGCAAAGAAACTGAAAGGTAAACAAGAAACAGCTGAGAATACAAACAGCTATCTGACTACGTGCGCTTTATCCAGAAGCTGGCCTTGCCCCCTCCAGGATGCCTGGACATGCTCTCCAGCCAAACTTCATCCTTTGTATTTCTTCTGGCAACCACTGGAACAAAAAGTATCTAATATCCAACTGTGACCCACCACCAGTATGATCCAACTGTGACCCACCACCAGTATGATCAAAAAACATAACAGCAAAAGGAAGCCACAGGAAATGAAAGGTTATATAGAAAGAAAACAGGAATGTGCGTTTCTATTTATTTAGGGATCTACTAAAAGCCAGTAAGATCCTTCTTTCTTGCATTTTCTGAGGGTTTCATGACCATGTGAAGTTACTGCATCTTGGCAAGGCGTTCTTATTTTACCACTTCTGGTTTATTTTACCTTAGCTCACAGTAGCTGTGGAAGATCTGGTGCGTGCTGATATTTTCAAACCTAGACAGCTTTTCAAATACCACTTGGATTATCTGGGTTGGTTTTGTGGGAAGGAGTTGGTTAAATAGGAGCTGGAGGCATTCAATTCCTTCTGTTCTCAGAACTGACATCCTCTTCCTCTCTGGAGTCTGTCTGTGCCAGTAATAGCCTGAACAGATCCTCTGGTGTGCTCTGGCCCCCTTGTTCCTTCTGCAAAAGTTATAGAAAATAGCTAGATCATGGCTGAGACTAGCCAAGAAGTGTGCCTATGGTGAGAACAACTGTGTAGAGAAACAACTTGAATAATTATTTTGTTTCTCATCAAAAAAGCTTTAGAAATCACAGTGAAAACTGTGGTGCAATGGTTTTTCTGAACTCTCTGAAAAAGAGATGCTTATTTGTTTCCAGTTCAGTCAGTTAATTAAAGTTCTACTCCACACTGCTGAGTCCACTATACTGTCAGACAACAGCATCTAATTGTTGGTGGTAACACAGTTTTCCTATTATTTTCTTCCAATCTTTCCTACCTTAGTTCTGCATTTGCCAGTGAGGAGTTTGCCTGAGCTATGCTCACCTAATTGAAATTTTCCCTGTATTTCCTGTTCCACAGTTATGTGGGAAATGTGATTTCCCTGAGGTGACTTCATATTCCTGTTGAAAAGTCTACCACCACTATGGAGAAGGGCTAGGGGGTGGATAGGTAGGTAAGGACAGAAATAATTTATGACTTTTTTTCCTCTGCTCTTCCCAGCCTTGGGTTTATGTGTTCTCTCCCACTGGCATCAAAATTTTTAGCAGAATTAGAAACAGAGGTGCTGGCAAAGCTACAAGAAGCTCATAAGAGTAGCAAGAACAGGAGGAAGAAGCAGAGTTTTTTCTCTGGGATTAATACACAACTGGGAGTCTGTGACATCTCATTTACAGAATGGCAGAAAAAATATTTACATTTCAGATAAATTTAGTCAGATCCTTTCTGTTGGAGGTGTTTTTCAATGCAAAATGCACTTTTTGCCAAAGATTTCCAATTTCTATATCTTTACCACTGGGAAATGATCAACTTTATTTTTCACAGCTGCTTTTTGAAAAGTTCTGGATAATTTCACTGGTGTAGGCTTAAAGAACATTAAAGCTGAGATTTCAGACAGGCTCCTGTACTGATGCTCCAAGATGGGGAGTCTCAAGACCTTAATGTCTCCAGCCTGTAGCAAGTTGGCTGACAGGAGAGCAGAAGCTGAAAATTGAGGAGGTGAAAAATAGGCATGTTGAAATTCTGGCAGGTTGTTCTTGTCTGTGTTATCTCCTGTTAGAGGGAAATTCCAGATAAATAGCATCAAGCCTCAGAATTGTGTTTTACTTCCCCTAAATCAGCATTTTTCAGTTGTGCCTGAAATACTATTACTGCTTCAACCTAGAAGGTCTCTTTCTCTCAAATGTGAAACTATCTCAGTGCAGAACTTGCCTTTTCCTCATGTCAGTGGCTCTTTTCCACTTTGCTCACTGTTGAGTCTGACAAAAGAGATATACAACATTGCAAAATTTTTCTAGAAGTGCTCAGAAGCTTTAGCAGTCTGCGAGGCTTGGGAGTGAAGGGCATGGTGTAGAATCCCAGGAAGACAGGTCCTTCCAGTGGCATCCCTCAACAGAATTGCTTATAGTTAGTAGTGCTAAGGGAAGAAAAAAGTGCACCGTGCACGTGTTCCCCTGATTGCATGTACCCCATCATAGATGCACACAATATGTAACATCCTTCCACTGTGGCCATTTCTTCCTTCCCACTAATCCTTCCGTAGGTCCCGGGAGAAAAATGAATGTGTTTTATCTTTAAAATAGGATGAGATAAAGAAATGCTGTAGTAGCATTTCAGTTTCCTAACTTGCGTGACTGAGACAGAAAGTGCTTAGCTTGAGGAGTGGCTGGTGGAAGAGATAACTTGCTGTAATTTATTCTGAAGTGACTTTAAATGTGCCTGATATGAGCTGTGTGACCTGGCTGGAAAGAATCACTCCAGAGCAATGCTAGTGGGGTTCAACCTATCCATATTATTAAGATTTTTTTTGCCAGTGGAATATATCTATCCTTATAAAGCTTCAAGGTTAAAAAAAGCTCAAAGTAGGGATAGTACATATTTTTTTGTGAGTCTGACACAGACAATCTGTTCATTTTTACACCAGGGCCTGAGCTTATGTACTGTGTGCTTTTTGCACATATTTTTACTTTCTGATAGAAAGCAAATATTTTGTAACAATTTGGTAGTATGGTCTAGACACCACAGGTTTCTTTCATAGGAAGAATTCAAATCACTGCAGCCTAAGAGTACAGAACTGGTAGAATGCCTGTGCCTCTTCTAGAGACCTGCTCCTCTGCAGGTCAGTGTTCTGACTCCAGGTTCAAGCAGTACCAAGTTCTGCGAAAATGTGCCACGAATGTTTGAGAGACTGAGAAAACCTCCAGTCTGCTAAAGTCTTGAGTTACATTTCTTTATTTCTTTTATCCAATCTTAATTTTCTCTCAGGTGTTTCATGGGAAAAACAAGCAAGTAAATTACAGGTAGGGCTTTCTTAGTTTACTTTCACGGCATTAAGAAATACTGAAAGGCCTCATGGTGTGAGTGAGGTTAAATATATTTTCTTGTCACATATAATTTTATTTGGCTTGTTAATTGAATGTTGATATAATGCCTCTGCTCTTCCTCCATTACCTCTCCCCTTTTCAGATTTACAGCATCAATCTAGTGCACTAAGTGGCAGCTTCAAGCCTGCAAAATGTGGGCTTTTTTGTTGTAGTGCTAGGTTTAGTTTAGCAAGCTGCAGCTTTTCCTGAGAGCTCAGCGGAGCTGCTCAGGGCAGGGCAGCCATTCCATCCTCCCGCAGTCCATTTCGGACGGCTCCGCACTTTTGCTCCGGTAGCTACCAGCCTTACAACACAGTGATGGCGAAGGAGATGAGAAGGATCTCTCCATGAGGGTTTCAGAGGACTTTAAATCTTACACCTTGTCCCAGCGACCCCCAGAGGCAGAGAGACCTCCTGATGCGGGTGCAGGGGATTTTTTCAGGGGCTATGGGGCAGTACCTGGGCGGGGTTGGGGTACAGGAACCAATAGGGAGAACTGGAGGGAGCAGCCAGGGCTAGGGGCAGGGAAAAGCAGGTTGGGGGGAGCAATATGGGATAGGAAAAGCCATGGGTAAACAGATCACCACACTTTTTCTTTCTGGACTTGGCTCAGGGATACTCAGGACACTGAAGGTAAAATTACAGATAAGTAACAGACAGTCTGGCCTCAGTTTGTAGTAGTTTATTGGCAGACATATCCTTTGTCAATAGCAACAGTATCTGCTTCTATGCAAATGCACAACATTAGGATACTCTTTTATTTTTTAACTGTAGTTGAAATTCATCAAAGATGGAGACAAAAGTGCTATGTAACTCATACCTGGCTCTACACAACCTGTAAGTTCCACACACCCTTGTTTTCCAAGTTTGCTGAAATTCCATTTAGTTGCTTTACTGCCACTTCCTTTATCCACCTGGTATGAAGAATCTGGCACACTCCTTTCCCTTTGAAATTAATTGACTATGATTAATCTTTTGGAGGATGAGAATGGTGGAAGAATAAGAAATAGAAGAGGAGTTTCAGGTTGCAGTCTTGAAAGACTGCAGGAACTGAGTACACTTTGCTGGGCAAGTGCATCATCTGGGAGCCTTTTCCTGGGCTTTTCTGACTTTGGCTCCATCTTTTTCTGTGCTGAGTGTTACTGTCCTCCTTACAGTTATTCACAAGTGCATGGAAGATACCAGAATATTTAGCATGGAAGAAGAGTGTTCAGTGAGGATGTTTTCTCGTGCTTGCTGCTTTGTAACCCTTTTAGGACACTGAGGAAAGTCATGAGTTAGCCTCAAAAGGTGTCTAGAGCAGGGACCTTATGTCCCCTGTGGGTTGACTTAATCTAAAAGTTGCTGGACAGGATTGAAGCAACTTTTTTTCTTCTTATACACTCTTTCTTGGATAGCTGATAAAAGTCACTTTATCCCTCAAAGTGTTACTGTGCACAGTCCTGATGGGTGATGTTTAGAGTAGAGTTGAGCCAGTCCTGTGCAGAAGCTGGCTAATGAAACAAACAGCTGCTTCATCCCAAGAAAGCAGGCAGGAAACTAGTTATTACGAGCCCCATGGCATGAGCCAACAGTTTTCAGGAAATACTACTGCCGTGTATTATGCCTTACACTTCCATTCTTTTTCTGCTTCCTGCAGCTTATTAAATATACAACAGTTCTCCTTTTCCTCCCCCAGCAATGTACCAATGTTGGAAGTTATATTTAGTTTTTGTCAAGTTACAGTAGGCTTTTTATAATCACACAGTAGTGAAGAATAGGCCAGCAGCACAGTGAAGGCAAATATTTGCTGCGTATCATAAACCTTTCTTGTAACCTAAATATTTAGAAAGAACAGAGATGTAGGAGGATGCTCTACTCTATAAAACATGGAAAAGATAAGAAGCAGCCTCCTAAGCATGCTGACATATTGCAGAAGTATTTTTGCTGCAGCATGAGTGAGCAAAAGGACTTGTTCCTTTTGTTCAGAATATATTTGCTGACTGCAGATGATTTAGAAAAGTAAATGCTTAACTTTTCTTTAAAAGAAAAAAGTGCCCAGCCAGTTCAGTGCTAACAGGGAGGACTGCAGTTGAGAAGAATCAACACCACTACCCCCAGTGATATAAACCCAAGTGTTATCCAAAGTGGTTCCTGAGGTATTCATTAGCACCCCGAAAGCAGTAATAGCTGTAAGATTTTCCTTTAGAGATCACTGATGCTGTGTGGACTGAAGGACAAGAAGCAAGTTGTGCAGTCTGTTGCTAAAAATGGCCTTCTGCTAAAATGCTCCTACATATGCCTGGCACCTTTTTAGTTTCTGTCTGTTCATTTTTAAGTTGTTTTATTCTGAGAAATGCATTTTCATCTTATTTTATGCTATTCTCAGCTGTTTACTCGCTTTTCCTTTCATGTACTCTCTGTCTTGGAAGATGGTCCTGCAGAGCCATCAGAATAATTAAGGTGGAGATAATCAAGGCATTGTTGTGAGGCATTACAAGAAAATTCTCTGCTGCAATCTGTGAAACTCAGGGGCAAGACATTGGATGCCCCAAGGGTTCTTTCTTTAATCTGTTTTCTAGGGACCTTCTCTTTAGGCCCCTGAAATACTTCTATGTTTCATTTAATTGCTCAATTTTTTTAAACTCCGTTTTCAATAATTACCAAAACCTGGTGATCAATCAGCACACCAAATAGAATTTGCCTTTTGAGTTTCCCGGTAGAAACATAATTCACAGTGTGTAGCATGTAGGGAAGGGTGAATGGGCATAGATGCTATCAGAGTTGTTTCATCCAGAGTTACTGACAGCTATTCAAAGGCTGTGATATAGTCAGAGCATTAAAGCAGCACTCTGTTAGGGGAGATACAGGCTCACATCTGTTGGATCATTACCCGATTCTTAACAACATTTGAGTTTGGAAGTATGTCTTTCTCATAGGCTTTATCACCCTAGAAATTACCCTAACTGCCCTTAGTTTTAACTCTAATACCATTACTTTTTGACCTGTTTGAGAGCCTTGCTGATGGCTGAACATAACATTTCTGTTATCTGCTGCCACATTCACCTTCTCATACCCAATTTATTCTTTTCTTTGCAGACCAGGAAAAATGTGATGATGATGACGAGATGGAGAGACTTTACAAGTCGTTGGAGCAAGCAAGCCTGTCTCCCATTGGTGATCGTAGACTGTCAACTAAGAAGGAGCTCAGGAAGTCATTTATCAAGCGCAGCAAAAATCCCTCCATTAATGAGAAACTCCACAAAATTCGAATGCTGAACAGCACATTAAAGGTGAGTTTGCAGATCTTGCCAAGGAAAAGCTTGACAGAAAGAAAGAGTTTGGCTGAAAAAAGAAGCAGCATAGACTTCAGCCAAACTCTAATTATGTATTTACTGAAAGCCCCAGAGAATTTTGTTAAGTTTTCCAATTTTTTTTTCTGCTTCATTGTGAATACTGATCTGTGTTACGTTGTTCAATTTGAACTGGAAGCAGAGGCAATAGCTCAGGAGGGACTCTTCTTGCAGAAGTTCCAGCTCATTTGGAAAATTTAATAAAGAAAGCTTCTCTTAGTTAACTGGAAAACTTGCAAGCTCAGCTAAATGCACTAAACAGGGGAGCCTTAAAAAAGGAAGAGCAGACAAAGTACACTGATGATAAAGGACATGAAAATGACCCTGAGCCAAAAAAAGTTTTCCTTATGTGATTATTAGAGAATGTACAGGATGTGCCAAAGCTATTGTAAAGACCTGTAACTAAAATATTTTTAATAACAAAAGCATCCTGCTTTTATGTTGGAAATATATCACGAACTGGAGGAGTGCAGGGGTTCAGGAGCTGTTCCATGAAGGGACTGGTAAATCTGTCTGGAATATGGAGATTTATGGAGCTGTTTACTTGCCAGCATCAAGTGTTACGGGATTTCAAAGCCTGCTTCTGAATGGTACTGAGGGAAATAGAAAGCTTAACCACAGCATTTATATTGTAAGGTGATGAAAGAATAAATGCAGACTTGAGGCTTCACTTGTTTCTTTTCGTATGCATTTGAAGCAGGAATTGAGTATCTTGTTTCAAATGCATGTTTCTGGCATCAAGCACTGTGAGCTGGAGAAATGCATGTAAAATGGTTGGACTTGATGATCTTAGAGGTCTTTTCCAACCTTAGCAATTCCATGACTCTAAAAACTTATCCTATCAGCACAATCATTGGTTTGATTATTAGTTGCAATGGGAGGCTTGCCTTTGGCACCTCAGCCTGTATGGAAATTTCTGAAAGGTACAATTGTAAAGGGAATTGGGGAGAGAGGCATTCTTCCTGACTCCATGCGAGACCTGGTGAAGTCTCTCCTTAGTATCAAAGAGTTTTCAGTGATATGACAGTGACTATTGAAATATTCATTTGCATCAGCAATAAAGGGAGCCCACCACATAACAGAAAGTTAGTTTAAAGAGTATGTGTATTTTGTAAGATAGGAAGCTTCATACAGAAACATTCTGCAAGGTTTTCCCTGACAGGAGCCTCACTAATAAATCTAAGAACCAGTTAGTACAAAATGGAGTTGTATTTTGTGGGAGAGTCACTTTCATTAGTATGGAGCATGAGCAAGGAGGACAACCGTGCATTGATTTAGCATGGGAGTATTATATGTTGTGATTAACTTAGGCTTGTCTAACACTTGTATTTAATATGGAAAAATAAGTTTTGGAGTGCTCATAACATATAAAATGTGTTGATCTCTTAGTTTTTGTTGGGGTTTTGTGGTTTTTTTGTGGTTTTTGTTTGTTTGTTTGGTGGGGTTTTTTTGGTTTTTTTTTTTCCTTTCTTCAAACTAAGAAACTGGAGTATTGGCAAGACAAATATAGCACAGACACTTTCTCATAGACACAAAGAGAGTTCTGTACACAGCAGTGTTTAAGTTAGCCTGTCTGAAAGGCCTGCAGTGGGAAAGTGCCATATTCTTTATATCAGTGGAATTATGTGCTTTTAAAGTAAATTTTCTTAATGTATGAGATATAAGATAATTGGAAATGATCTACTGAAAATTTAAAAATCAGGAATTTTTTGCTTCTAATCCATATGTACTCTGCTTTAATTAAAACCCTATTAGTTTGAGAAGTGATTCATGCAAGTCTCAGTGCAATTTTAGACTTTTGACTCCACATATTTAACAACAGATTAATGTTGCTGCCACAATATATCATTAGCAAAACATGCTTTGAATACTTTGGAAGAGAGGGAAGCTATGTGCAGATGCATCACAGTCTTAGTGAATGTGGGAAATAGTTTTGGTGCTACAGGAGAAATTCCATGGCATGACTTCTTGCCACCAGGTTTGTCCAGTAGAAATACTTCTCTCCTTTCTACCTATCTCCTCTCTTCTTCTCTTAAGCTAACTGCACATATCCCTGCATCAATGCCAGAATTCTTCCTAAAAGGGCTGGCACTGGGTCTTGAGGGTAGGACATGTGTAAACTACAGTTGAACAAGCTTTTTGGTTTAAAAAGCAGCAAAGGCATCCCAGAGATTGGAGCAGTTGAAGGTTTATTAGAGTAGTAGTGGGACGTGGATGTATAAACAGCTGATTGCTGCTATCAGAAGGTGAAATGAATGCATGGGAGTCCTTTCAAGGTGTTTCCAAGGCAGCCACCAGCACAGGGTGTCCTCGGGTATGATGAATGGGTAGCAGCAGGAGAAGATGGTTAGAGCTATTCCATCACTTTCACACACAGACTGGAGGGATGGAGCCTGGCAAAAGTTGTTAAGGCTTGTTATTGCAGCATGGTGCCTCCATTAAGAAGTTACACCTGCTAACTAGGGCTTCTTTATCCTGTGGTCCATTGCAGGGATAGGCAATATGGGCTGGAAAAGCAAAGTGGTTTGTTATGCCACAACATGTGAGGACATCAAAGAACATCAATATGTGAAAGGAGGATGTAATGAAGACAGAGCCAGGCTATTTTCAGAGGTGCACAGAGACAGGACCAGAAGTGATGGGTCAAACTGAAGGTTTCCCCTGGATATCAAGAAACACTTTTTTACTGTGAGGGTGACCAAGCACAGGTTGTCCAGGGAAGGTGTTGAGTATCCTTGCAGATATTCAAAAGTCATCTCCACACAGCCCTAGGCAGTCTGCAGTAGGTGGCTCTGTTTGAGGAAGGGTTTTGGACCAAATTACTGCCAGAGGTCCCTTCCAAGCTGAACCATTCTGTAGTTCTGTGACATACAGAGTCTCAGTGTCCCCGCATCTGTCACTGTTCACATCTTACAAGTGAACCAGGGTGCCTGCAATATATAGTCTGAGCTGCTCTTGCCTAAAAGTAGATACCATATTTATTAGTAGTAGCTGGTGGTAGACGGCAGCCATATGTGCTGTGGCCACTCTATTGCCAGTGCACAAATTATGTCCAAAATAGCGTGCAGTCCAGCTCCCAGAGAAAAGACATTTATAAAGTGGAATAAGTATTTTTTGAGAAAGTTAGAAATGCTGTGAATTACGGATATAAATGCTGTTGTGTCTGGTTTCATGCAAGTACTGTCTTGTTGAGAGACAGCATAACAATGTGTAATTTTCACATGAATCTTCTCTCATGAATTTTTGTTATGAAGCCTATAAAAAAAATCCAGATGAAACCATAACTGCCTTTAACTGGGAAGAATTTTTGCTGCAGACATAACTTTGACGACCTATGCTCTAAAAATGGGAACAAGCTGCAAGGAGGATGGGTAACTGTCCATCTCCTTGTGACATGAGTCTAATGTTCCCAGAGTGTTTTCGTTAGGGAGAATTATCTTGACAGTTTCTGTGGAAATAACCACTTGTTCTCTTCCTAGTGTAAGGAACATGACTTGGCCACAATTAACCAGCTGCTAGAGGACCCAAAGTTGACAGCAGTGAAGTACAGAGAGTGGAGGAGCACAAATATCATGCTGGTCCAAGATATTTATCAGCAACAGGAGGTCCAGGACATGTCCACAGAGAATTGTGAGGAGCAAGAGATGACTCCACAGCCAATCACTGAAAGTGCTATTTGATCAATGGCACATGGCAAGATTTTTCTCCCTGGGTCTTCACGTACAAGCAATTTAAGCTGCTGTACTGGAGGTTTGTTTTTCGCAAGTGTGCTTCAGAAGGAAAACAACCCACTCTCCAAAGTTTTGAATGCTCTTTCAGAACTTATTTAATGTCAAAAGGGCAAGTTCACCAAGGTAAAAAAGCATGCCTGAACTTGGCCTGCGCATGTAAGTTGACTACTTAACAAAAGAGGCAAAGAAATGTTTTTCAGTTTTTGGAGAAGAAAATTGTAAGTGTCCAGCTCCTGGAGGACACAGAACTATGGAATATGTACTGTATAAATATGAGATCCTTGGGATTGTTTTAACCATGCAACTTACCTTGAAGCTAAACTGATACCGACAGGATGTAATCTACTCTACTTTTACCCTCTATGGTAACCCGATGTATGCATTTTCATCTCTGCACCCATTTACTTTCACCACTCTACCAGTTTAAACTGAGATAAGTAGAAGAGTAATTATGCATTAATTGATACTATAGACAGCTGCCAGGCACCCACTTTGGGCTCTGCCTGATGTTTAATGAGTTTCAAGTTTATTTATGGTCCAGACCAAGAAGGTACTGTCTTTCTACATGAAGAAGAGGTCTCTCAGTTTTGCTAACATGTAATTTACTCTTCAGTGAGACAAGTTTCAACTTTTTTTACGGACTTGGAAGAATTCCTTGGAAGATTATGTTCTGCTTTCTTATCTTTGACAATTGGGAGTATACAAGGTACAAGCTCATCCCAGAGTCCAGCTTAAGGAAGGTGATCAAGTTCACAAGGCAGAAGCTAAATAACTAAACTCCTAATGTGGACCTGGAAGTGTAAAACAAAGCTGCAAATATTTTTGTAAATATATGTAATTTTATGGCTTATATGAATGTGACTATGTACTGTATAGATGTTTTATTTATATATTTATATATGCTGAATTTCCTAATATAAGTAGGCACATGTGGACCAAGGCCACCCAGATGCGAGTGCTTACAGATTGACTTGAAATGCCTCTCTGTTTTGTGTTCCATTATAGATCACAGTAATGGCTCTACAGCTGAGACTGCCCTGAGACATGTGCTGTGACTCTTTCTTCTGCTTTTATAGCTTTGAGTTTTAGGTGAAGAAAATCTGTTCAAATTAGGGTCTAAAAAAAAGGTTTTCTAGAAAGTTTCAAGATTTCCCTTTGGGAAAACAAAAATAAGAGGTTTTGCTGCAGGATCATGATATTTTGGCTTCATTGTCCTCAGTACAAGGTTTTGGGTTTTTGCCTTCCCCTCTTCTGAAGTATAAGGAATTTTGCAGGGTGTTGAATTTTGAAAAGGAAGAATTACCCCACTATCCTCAAATTAATGCCACTACAGCAACTGTGACAATCTGCACTTCTGTTGATATTTCATAAAGATATTTTTTGTCATTGGTTTTCAATACAGTTTATCTTTTAAAGCAAAATACACTATAGAGATGCAGCCATATTCATTTGTCTTTACACATTATGTGTTTTATCATAGCTTGACTGAGAAAAAAGGTAATGGTGTTAGTGGGAACATGTGAAATCTTTTCCACCTGTGTAGTAATTAGTTTGACTGTTGATATTGCATTTTTAATACTCAGCAGCTTTTCTTTTAAAATAGAGACATGGAAATAGATGAAAATGACTAAATGGGGAAGCAGACAGAAAACCCTGGATAGTTACAAAGCTATTCTTTTCAGGAAATCATCATATAAGCAGTGATTTCATCACTAATTCTAATTAGAAGTTAAACAAGCTTAATACCTGATGTAATTTGGTTTAGAGTAATTGCATCTTAAAAAGGGAGCCCATTTTTAGGATACTTTTTTTGTTTGTTTGTATGGATTTTTTTAAAAATAATTCTTCCACCATTCCCATGGAAATGCTGTCAATTAACTTCTGAGAGCACCCTGAAAATTAGGAGTGTAGGGATTAATCTACTTGGTCCATTTCATTTTTAACTACCTGGTGCTAAGTAATTGATAAGTACTGGAGGTCAAATTATATGTACATTTTCTATCACACATGTGAGTTTCTCACGAAACAAAGCATGTAAACACCATTTTTCTTCAAAAGCATCTTCACTTAAATGTTGAAAAGAAGCACATGCTTAAGTGGCCTGTTCAGCTGGGCCAGACAAGTCAGTGCCTTGCAGTTCTGAGCAAAGTCCTAGTCAACTCCTTTTGCTGAAGTAGATTTGCAGTATACAAAGAAAAGCGCTATGTGGCCTGTACGTGCTGTGTTGGCTCTTTTCACACTGTACTTGTACAAGCACATACACAGCAGCCTTCCCAAACAGAGAGACAAACAAATGCCCTTGGACTGCCCAAGCTCTTCTATTGGTTCTGATGGATTACATAGCCTAAAATTGCTTTTAAATTACTCTCTTTCAGATGGTCAGTAGATAATTACTCTTGAACTATTGAGGCTTTGGCGACCTGCTGAGAATGGGCTCTATCACCTCTTAGAAAAGAACATAAAATTCTTGAATGGGGTTACTTTAATCCAGTTATAATTTTAACAAATTTCTGTGTTCAGGAAAACAAATGTATGGGTTTTATGCAAGTACTGTGCAGGAAGTCTAACTCCACTCTCTTCAGCTACTATATAGACTCAAAAAAATGAAAAGTGTGAAAAATGCAAAGTGAAAATTGCAGTAAAACCGGATTAATTTTCTGGCATTACTAATTACTGTGACAGTTTTTGCCTGGGTTTATCACAAGGGGTTGCCCAGCAGCGTGAAAGCCATAATCAGAGACAGAATTATGCACAAGCTGACAGCTACAGCAGGGAGCCACCTCAACAGGAGAAATTTGGACAAATTCTTGCTCTGCGCAGTGATGCTTGGAGTAATTGGTGTTTCTTGGTCTGGATTTGGAAGACCTGCGCTATTGACTCATAGCATAGGGAGCTGTGCATCCCTAGTGTGTGAATGTCAAGAAGCCTTCAACCCTCTGCCTCAAGGGACTTGCTTTGTGTACTTTTTCAGGAGAAAGTATGTGTGCATGGATATGTGCACGTGCACAATTTTTCCTCTGTCAGTAAAGCCAGCTGGTGCAGTAAATGCAACAATGGAGACTTTAACAATATCTAGTAACAATATCTAATTTCAACTCTTTCTGCAGCTTTTCTGGAATTTGAATCTCTCTGTTCTGGTGGTGTACATCTCATGAGATACCAGAATGAGGTGGGATCACATTTCCTTTCCTGTAATGGAAGAGATTTCATCTGGGGATTGTGAATAATTTTTACATCTAGCTCTGATGATTCAATAAATACTAGGGTTTCACCTTGTCATGGTTTTAAGTCCAGCTGGAGATGAAGCACCATGCAGTTGCTTGCTCAGGCCCCCTCTCTTTTCCCTCCCCATCCCGGTGTAATGGGGAGGAGAACTGGAGGAGAACTTGTATGCTGAGACAAAACCAGTTTTATAATTTAAAATAAAGTAAAACACAATAATAATGGTAAACAATAATAATGATAATAAAAAGGAAAGAAACCCGAACAAGTGATGCACAATGCAATTGCTCACCACCCACTGACCTGCCAGATCCCTCTTCCCAAACCCAGATCAGGCCCCCCTTCCAGGTAACCCACCTGGTTTATATACTGGGCATGCTGCTCTGTGGTGTGGAACATCCCTTTGGTCAGTTTGGGTCACCTGTCCCAGCTATGCTCCCTCTAGTTTGTATTTTGTGTACTTCCTCACTGGCAGAGCACAAGACAAGGGAAAAAGTCCTTGACTTAGTATAAACACAACTTAGCAAACAACCAAAATATCAGCGTGTTACCAATACCACTCTCATTTGGAATCCAAAACACAGCATTGTACAGCTACTGAAGAAGAAATTAACTGTACCCTAATTGAAACCAGGAATAAACAGGAATAAATAACATGCTACTTCTCTTTTTTTTGCAAATAATTTTAATTTTGGAGGAAACCTTCATATTGAGAGAAAAGGCTGGTTTGGGACAGCCAAAGAGGGAGGGGAAGAAAAAATGTGATGGTATTTAATTTAAAACTGTGTGGAAATTCAGAATTTAAAATTATTTCTAACTTGGAAAAATTATGGGGTGTTACATCTATTGTGTGAGCCTGTAAGCTTACATGTCTATTGCAGATTTAGTATAAAAACCTGTAGTTTTAAACTTTTCAGGTAGCAAAGGAGCCCATGTAAGCATGCATCTATGAGAGGAACTCCATGTGTTGTGGCTGGGGTTTGGGCTTTGGGATTTTTTTGCTGTTTTGCTTGTTTAGTCATACAAAAGTAACCAATTGTAATGATGGTCCGGGCTTACTTCATTTATAGGAGACATGTCTTTCTGTCTAACAGGAAGCCAAAGTGGTTTTCTTATAGTAGTAGAGCCAAAGTGGAATTTCCTGTTTTGTGTGGGGCATTTCAAAGCAGCAGACATTTTAAGATGTCAGTGAGCATTTCCTTGATGCTTGAAGATTTATCCCATTTTGGTTTGCTTCACGCTGCAACATTCTTGCATTTTTTAAAAACTGCCTTCATTATGAACTGAAACAAAATTTGAGGTGAAAAAAGGAAAACAGAACAGAAAAAGCTCTGAGCTAAGATCGTGCTGACATCCACATCTCTGCTTAGGGTAATGGGAGCTAAGTTTGCCAAAAGCTAAGAATTTCAACACTCAGAAAAGATTGTAAAGTGTTGAAAAGAATACTACATTCCTTGAAATTCACTGTGGGAGAAGTTCCAAGACCTGTCTGCTCTGGAAAAATGAATATTTTCCTAATTTGTTTCCTCCTGATCAAAATCCAGAGGGAGTGGTTTATAAGCTGGCAGCAAGCTAAAGATGAAATATGCATGTAATTCATTGATAGCTCAACAGCGTTGATGTATGATCTGGAAATGATGGACTTTAGATGACTCAGCCTGTAACACACAAAATCTATTTCTTTGTGAAAGCACTGTAGCTACCAGTGTCTGTAGCTTATGCACCCCATCTGGTCCACATGAGGTCCATTTTGAGGATGTAGGTGAATGGCCTTTCTATAGGGAAAATATCTTGTGTCATCATACCATAGCTTAGGAACCACTCCCTGTATCCTAGATACCTTAGGACCTGCCCAAATTATTCTGACTCTTGAAGTTGCTTATGGCAGTTTTATCTTCTCCCAGCTAAAAAAAAAAAAAAAAAAAAGGATATGAAAACACATCTCCCACTCCCACATGAAAAAAAAACTAGCACTAGTCTAGCAAAGATTCATGTAAGTCACCTTATTTATGAGCATTTAGCAAAATAACTCACCTGGTGAAAAGCCATTTGTGCACGCAAATAGCAGTGCTCTTGTGCAAAGCTTTCAGTGCAGGGGACTGGCCCAAGGGAAGAATGGGTGTGTTTGAACTGCACTCTATGTAGAGAGGGAAAGTCATGCACAGAGGAATATTTGCAAGGACATCTATCAGGCAGGGGCAGGGCCTGCAGCACCATGAAAGCACATGGAACCCAAATTTGGTATTTTACCTGCTGAGCCTTTTTTTTTCTTCACTGGTTTAAAACTCACAGCATAATGTTGGCACTCAGTGCTGCCTTTTTACTGCTTGTTGCCCACACGTGTGAATCGATTTTCATGGAATGATGCACACATCTTGCAGAATGAGAGCCTTATGTTTGCACTTGTCAATTAAACACTGAAATGAGAGAATATTTTGCTCAGCCTTTTTTTTTTAATTTTCACTCTTGATTTTTCAGTTTACTGCAATAAATTAAAATAAATTTTTGCTGGTTCTTTGAACAAGCAATTTCCCTGTGGGACTAATATTATTATTAAGTTGTATAATCTGGAACCAGGAAGAGTCAATGAATGGTTTGACTGAGGAATACCCTCTACTAGTTTGCAATGTAATATTTGAAACTGCTGTTAAATTAGTTAACTCTAATTGGTGGTTGTAGGCATGCTTTAGGAAGATTGGTCTCTTCGGACAGGTATGAGATGTTACTGGATTTTTTTGGCTCACAGAGCAGCCTGTTTGCATTAAAAGAAGATTGGGATTTTTGTCAAAAGGGTTTCAGTTTAGCTGGATAAGCCAGACAGGTCGCAGTATGGTGAAGGTGTGTTTCCTAGGAAATGAGCTTGTCCTAAGGGCTCAAATGAAGGAATAATATCCCTGTCTCTGTCCCCTCTGTTCTCCCAACCTTCTACATGCTGCCACTGCTTGCTTTTGGCTAGTCAGCTCATCATTTGGCACCTCTGTCAGCTCAGCCATGTCAGGCAGCAGGGAACGAGCACACCAAGCTGGATACTCATCTACAGCGATGATAACTAAAATTGCCTCATGGAGAGGTTCAGTGCCTGACAGAGTCCTCAGAAGGGCAGCAGCTGGATTCTGTAGGCAGAACCAGAAGGAAGAAGAGCTGCGTAAGTGGGAGGGAAGAGGGGGACATTTTCCTCTCAGAAGCAGAGCATTAGCTTGGCTCAGCTTCCCACAAAGTTATACCTTTGCTTCTACCAAGCAATGATTTCTCTTTTTCCCACCTGCTAGACAAGGAGTTGTGAAGACAACCCGAGGAAACAGTTTTCATGTGATCTCAGCCTGTGCTCTTGCTTTCAATGACTCATGCACGGCCAAACATTTGGTTTCTGGGCCTGAAAGCCAAATTTTACAAAAGAGCATCCAATGACATCTTTCCGTAGGATCCTTCCTGGTATGCTTGCTGCGGGAATGCTGACAGGAAAGGCAGTGGGGCACCATCTGCCTACCCTTATGCCTGCTGTAACACCACACCTCACTGGCTCGGGCTGCCTCTCGTTTGGCTCTTGCTTTTGCTTTACACCCTCTTGTGGTGGTACAAAACACAAGCTGTTCCAAAGTTTTATAAAGGTATCATTGAGTTACTCATTATGATTTGAACATTTGTCTTTTGTCTGCTTAAGAAAACCCGCTGGGCTTTATTGGGCTTGCTTCCTGTGAGCTTGGGCATTCCCTGTGAGCTTGGGATGAGCATGATCACTGGCAACAGAAGAGGGCAAATGCTCCATCCCTGGCATCTGACCCTATTTCATCACTGCTTGTTTTGGAATGGCTCAGTCGTCATTCTTCTTATTATTGTGGCTTTTTATTATTGCTGGAAGAAAGTGCCTACTGTCAGTGAGGAAGTTCCTGTATTATCTTCTTGTTCTCAAGAGATATCCTCGTTGTCACTAGGGGATGTTTCATACTGTCTAACAGAAGCCTTGGCAGTACATGGGATACAGAGTACAGTGACAAACTGCTGTTATTTTGATGGGGAAACGTGCATCTTTCCCCTTTCCACTTCTTGGCAAGTGGTGTCAGTCTTGGGCCGACAAACAAGTTCTTGTACAGCTGGTGGGAAAACACAGCTTCTGCAAACGGGTCTCGGCGTGTTCCTGATGAAGAAAACTTATCCCTCAGCACAGCCTGCTGGCTGCTGGCAGCACGACAAGCAAGGGGGGAAATGACAGGTTTGTATGTGAGAGGGGAAACAAAAATAAGAGGTTTTGCTGCAGGATCCTGGGTTTTTTTTGCTTCATTGTCCTCAGTAAAAGGTTTTGCGTTTTTGCCTTCCCCTCTTCTGCATGTGTACAACTGTGTAATGGTCTCAGTCCACATTTGAGGAAGTTTTGCAGAGAGGTGACAGCATTTACTGCAGGTGTGAACATGGAGGTGCTTCTGGGACACCAACCCTCTGCAGACGTGAAACAGAAGCAGTAAAATGAAACCGAGGTCAGTTTGGGGATAAAGATGCTCTATGAGGAAGAGTGAGTGAACACCTGAGTGGCAAAGGCAGACACAAAGAAAGGAGAGCTGGTAAATCTGGGGGTGTGGAAAAGGGGTAATTTTGCCTGTGGAAAAATGGGTGGCAAGAGATCAGCGGAACACCACAACTGGCCATACAACTAATGTCTCAGAGGGGAGGATTTTTAGTAGCTGGCTATTTAGCATCCACATATCTCATCCAGCAATTTGTCAAAGCTGTTTTGCAGAGCACCCTGAGGGTTCAGATGTCAGAGATTGTTTTATGGAAAATGCAGTTAAGGTCCATAGTGTGTTTCTGTCCCTTGTGAAATGTTCTGCACATGCCTGATGAAACCCCAAAGCCACTATCATGTTGTGTCACAGGAAAATAGCTGAAAAGTCAGAAGCATTTCCAATGTCCTCAACCCCTGCAATGGCAGCCATGTCCTGGTAATGGACGGGCCTGCCTGTGCTCTTGCAGCCCCGTTGCTGAACTAGGATGTTTGTTTCTAAGGTGCATTTTCCTAAATCTTATTTTTTTACAGACAGTAAATTCAGTTCACCTTGGCTAGCATTGCTGCTGTTACAGCAGCAATGAAGATGACTCTGATAGTAGTGTCATTGGCTGTGAAATTTGGAAATTTTGCTCTACAAATGTCAGGAGGAGCTCCAAATAAGATTTCATACTCTTGCAAAACACACATATCACCTTCCCAGATAGATGTGATATTTCATCATGAGCATAATTTGTTTTCTGTGAAGCAATTTATTCTGTTCATCTTGCTGATGACAAATTGAGGCAATTCAGGTGGCTGTGTTGTTGCTGAAATGGGTTTTCTAACACAAGAAAAAGAATGACTTATGGTGCTGATACTATTTGGAAGAAGCAGATGAGAATCTCAGGACTGAGGCAGCAAACAAAGCTCAGCACTTTGGAGACAATGACACAAATGATATCTTGAAAAGAGGATATGGAAATTTAGCTCATTAGAGAGAGAAAAGAAGCCTATCCCATAAGGAATCAGAGAAATGATGAAGGCAGAGTTTGTGTGACAGCACTGTTCATACAAAAATCAGTGTGTGAAGTAACCCCTGGGAATAAAGTTCAGATGCAGGAAGGTATTGACTGGTTGAGGAGCACAGCTGCTCTGGAGGATTGTAGGGTGACCTGGTTGGGCTATAGCCCCGGCAGGACTGGACAGCTCATCAGCTGACATCTGGAACTAGCTTAATGACACAAGCTTGGCAAGAGGATCCCATGGAAAGAGAAACACAGGATGCAAAACTACCTTAGTTCCTAAGTTCCATTTGTTTCATAGACACCACCTGGCAAGGTAAGCAGAGCATCCAGACATAGTAAAACCTGTCTTGGTGTCAAGACAGGATGGGAAGGTGACATGAGGGAAACCACAGTAGGTTCAGTTCCCAATGACATGTTTGTATGTAGTAGGCAGCTGCAATAGGTCAGCACCCTGGGCCTGAAACATGATGGCACTTTTGGCAATGTTCACAATTCAGTTTCTCCAGCCTTCAGTCTTCCAACGATTTTGCTGCTTTGGAAGATATGAAATCCCAACACATGGGTTTACACCTTCCCTGATATACTATTTACATCCTGGGTAGGAAACGTTGATAAATTCTGTTTATAGCTTAAGGGAAGCTACAGAGACATGCACAGCTGCCTAGCAAGACATGGCTATCTCTGGATGCCATCTGCAGCCTCCCAAAGTTTCACAGTAAAATGACTTTGGATGAGGATCTTTGCAACCATTTCATACTCCTACTTGTCTGTCAAAATTTACAGTAAAGATCAGAAAAATAACTATACACAAACCTGTATTCAGTTCTTAATGTAGCATCAAATTAATTCCACTGCACCAAATTAACCCTTGGCATTAGCTGAAGAGAGAGATATGTGTTTTCCTTTGATTCAGTGAAAGTTTTGGAATAATTTGTAGCTGCAGTATCAGGCTAAATTCCTAAGTGCTACATTAGTGAGGAATATAAAAGTAGTGTAGATCAAGATGAAAGAGAGACATTTATTGTGTATTGCTCCAATTAATAATTTATAATCCAGTAGGCTTTTCTGGAATACACATAAATTTGCACATACCCACAGATTCACAGATTAAGGTGCAACAAAACACCTTGAGCTTGAAGAAAGCCTGTAAACTATTGAACACTCACTGTATTTTTTTTCTTCATAACACTTTTTATATAACATTTTATTTCACTGTTCTTTTCATCATAAACTTAAAAAAAAGAGTAATGCTTCTTTTAACACTCTCATTAATATCTCTGATAAAAGCCCAGCAGCAGCCATCAAATACATTATTAGAAACTATGCATTCAAAAGGAAGAATGATTTCTACAAAAGAATAGGACAAGAAAGAGCGTTGCTGCCGTGTTGGAGAAGAGGCAGCAGTAGTTCCACTGAACTTACACCAGACAGAAGGTAAAACAGCAACAGTGGGGGAGCGGAAAGGGGAAACCTTATTAGGACAGCCTGTGGAGATAATCACCTATGTGACATTTAAAATTTGCCCTAAGTTGTACTCCATTATAGGTAAAACTGCATAATAAATTTACTTATACTGTTTACTTTCTTCTTCTCACTCACTTCTAGACTGTATTTTATTACTGACTTATGTTAGTTTAGGAGATTTGCTGAAGTTTTGCCATTGTTACCTAAAATCTACTGCAACTAGGGACCTGTATTAAGCCAAAACACTGTGAGGATTTCTTTAGATGGTGTTTTGCTCATCCCTCACAGGCAAAACCACCAATCCAGAGATTTGAAAGCCAAGCCCAAATGCTACAACCTTCTGTTCAGACTTTCTACAGAAGCACTCTGCTAGTCTTTTACCAAGTCCAAGTGGTCCCAACACATGATGTTTTGCTTTAAGAAAAGTGGAAAGGGAGGGTATTCTTGACTCAGTAAGTTGAAGTCCCATTATACTTTCACAATACTTCTGTCTAAAACATCTCTAGTACATGTATTTTCACAGGGGAGCCACCTGAATTGGCCACTGCTTCACTTCCTACCAATTGCAATCCTTTCCTGACTGTTTAAAGACCCCTTGCTATTAAAGGGACTAAAACTTCCAACTGGTGAAGGGTCTGGAGCACAGGTCTTAGGAGGAGTGGCTGAGGGAGCTTGTGGGTATTTAGCCTGGAGAAAAGGAAGCTTATGGGAGACTTTATTGCTCTCTGTGACTGCCTGAAAGGAACTTGTAAGCAGGTGGGGGTCTCCTCTCCCAGGTAACAAGAGATGGGAAGAGAGGAAATGTCCTCAAGTTGCTCCAGAAGAAGTTTAGATTGGATATTAGGAAAACATTCTTCATGGAAAGGCTTGTCAAGCATGGGAATAGGCTGCCCAGGGAAGTGGTTCTGATCCCTGGAGTTATTTAAAAGATGTATAGATATGGCCCTTGGTGAAGTGGTTTAGTGGTGGGCTTGGGAGTGCTGAGTTAATGGTTGGGTTTGATGACCTTAGAGGTCTTTCCAACTCAAGTGATTCTATGATTCTACTTCAGCTCAACCAATAGACAGAAGTACAGGTAGTGTGTACAGTTACAAGTTCATTACCAGTGTAATTCCACTGGTACTTCTACTTTCATACAATGAACATGGGGTTTCTCTGCCCCATCTAGTGCATGGTTTACTTGGGAGAGAACAAAAGCTTTCTTACAATTATCTCATATTCAACTTCCAAATTACAGAGATGATGATGGCAGTATAAAAGGAACATAAATGCACTATTAAAAGCTTTTAAAAAATTAGTCTTCTGTTGCTCCATAATGAACTGCATTAAGCCAGAGACCATCAGCACAGGGGGAGGTTATAGCTATTAGCAACACCAATGGGAGGCCTCCTGTTCAGAGCTCAACTGGTGATATTTATCTTCTCCATTGCCAAGAATTAATGTCAATACATGACATTCTGATCCATCATAATTGGATACTTTGATGTGGTCTGATCCTCTCTTGAAAATAAGAGTCTCATAAACATTGTATAATAGCTTTTGTGTTAGTCAGTGTTATGATGCTACCATTCTCTGTTTTTATCTAATAGCATTACGATACATGGAAGCAATCTTGATTTGTAAATCTTTCAGAGTAAGAAATTTTGTCTGCCTTCATCATCAGACCCCTTATCACATTTGGATCTACCAGGCTGTATTTATCCCTCTGACTCAATGTACAGGATTCTGGGAAGAATGAGTTCTTCTGATGCTGCCTACTGACAGCTTTACAAGAGAAAAATAAAATAGATATTTACAGAAAGAGAGTGTGACAGTAAACTGATGTGCAGAAACAACATGATGCATCATTTACATGTGAAGAGTCTATGCCTGGAGCTTGCCTGCTCCCTGTTCTTTTGTCTTCTGTTCTCTGGAACATTAGATACAAGAAAATATCCCAATGAAGGAATACAAAAAAAGCAATTAAATTTGAACAGCCTGTATCATCTCTGCACTATTGCGTAAACCAAGAAAACATTTAATATAAGAGGTTGAATATGTACATTTGCAGCATTGGTAAGCAGTGAGAGAGAATTCAGATTATCCTGAACTAAACTGCACCTTATTCACAAATATATTGCCTCCTTGAAAAATTGAAAAGAAAATAACTAGTTGTTAGAAATCTGTGGTGGAAAAAAGTTTTGTGCCTGCTTTGCTTTCTCCTAATTCTTATCCCACAGAAAGAAAATAAGTAAGTAATGGATATTTTGAACTAAACAACCACAATCCTACACATTGAAGAAAATGTTTGATACAAAGCAAAAACTGAAAGAACATCTTTCCGTTTATTTGTACGAAAAGGCTTTCAAAAGAACATGATCTTAAAAAATTAGTTCTGAGAAAATAAAGTAACTCAGAAGTAGGTCACTGAAAAAAAATTATTGAATTTGGAAAATCAGAGCTAAACTGTTTTTTGTAAATTTGGCAAAACACTGACCTTATGTAGAAAACTGCTTTGGTCAAAAAGACCCCAACACACCAGAACCAGTGAAAAATAGGTAGCAAGGACAGGGACACCCCCCAGAGGACCATGTTTTCAGGCAACCCACACTGGGGCAGGGACCCACTGGAGGACACCAAAGTAGTACTTTCACCGCTGCAGTTGGTATATTGTTGTTTTCTAGAATTTTTCCTGATTACCTGAATCCTTATGAAAACTTTGTGTTAATTAGCAAGAATTAGTTGAGACTGTTTTGCCCATGACACCATCACTATAAAGGCCCTATTTTTTTATTAATTTGGAGATACGGAAGGGCATGATGTAGATTTCTAAGGTTTCTTCCCATTATTCAAAATGAGAGTAAGATACCTGTAGCACAGGTAAGCCTACTCATGCTGCCTTGACTTTAATAACAATAAAACCAAAAAGACAAAGAGTTCAGCTGTTGATGTCTCACCTCCCTTTGTTAGCTGAGTGAACAGGCACGAGCCAGCTCAAAGCCAGCTCAACTGCGTATTTCTTCTGCTAAAGCATCTGCAGGTACACTCAGCTGCATTCCAGCTCCAAGAGAGACAAACTCACACAGACTTGGGTTCATGGAGTCTGTCTCTGCAGTGGAAAAAGTCAATTCCAGGATCGAGCACCTCTTGTCAAGGGGACACTTAAGTAGGAAATCTCTTCAATTTTCCTCTTCCCTTACATAGAGGCTCCTGAAAGTAAACAGGGAATTGGCTGATGTAGTTGCCAGGATATTCTCCATCATATTTGAAAAGTCATGGCAGTCAGGTGTAGTCCCAGGTGACTGGAAAAAGGGAAACCTTGTACCTGTCTTTAAAATGGGTAGAAAGGAGGCTCCTGGGAATTACAACCACATCAGCTTCGCCTCTGTGTCTGGGAACATCACGGAACTCCTAGAAGCTATGTCAAGGCACATGGAGGACAGGGAGGTGATTTGGGACAGCCTGTATGGCTTCAACAAGGGCAAATCCTGCCTGACCAACCTTTTGGCCTTCTACGATAGAGTGACTACATTGCTGGGTGAGAGAAGGGCCTTGGATGTCATTTATCGTGACATAGGTAAGACCTCTGACATGGTCTCCCACAATACCCTTCTCTGTCAGTTGGGCACATATGGGTTTGATGGGTGGACGGTTCAGTAGATGAGAAACTGGTTGGACAGTCACATCCAAAGAGCAGTGGTCTAAGGCTCAATATCCAGATGGACATTGGTGACAAATGGTGTCCCTCAGGGGTCTGTATTGGGATCAGTGCTATTTAATGTTTTCATCACAAATGTGGACAGTGGGGTTGAGGGCAAATACACAAGAAACACAGACATTTTTATTAAAGGTTTACAATGCAGATACAGAATTTGTGTAATGATATGCTACTTACTGCAAAGCACTACCAATGAACATTTAAATCTGGAAAAAAAAAAACCAAAGACACTTTTCTTACTTTTTGCTAGTGTTCTAATAAAATTTACTTCCTCATATCCTTAAACCATCAAGGCTGCAACATTATTACTGCTAAATATATTTACAGTCAGGTTTCTCAATTGTTGAACTGCAGAAACAAAAAATATCCTTAAAATTATTTGGCTGTCTGCTGGCAAGTCACAGTATGTTGCTTGTGCGCTTCATCCAAAGTAGAGAAGAAATAAAGACTTCAATCAATTATGTAAATTTTGTGAAAACTGAACTTTTGACTATTCACAAAACTATGATCCTAAGTTTACTTAAACAAGTTTTTGGTCTATCAGTTAAGACTTTTCAAATATTCATTCAATACTTTAAAATTCTTTGAAATTGTTGTCTGTGAGCATGTCAGACTGCTCTGAACCCATCAGGTAGTAATGATGTCATAGGATGGTAATCCATTTGCATCTAGTGTATTCTATGTTGGTTTTGTTATTTAAAGAATACTGCTGTGTGGTAAAAAACAATACAATAACTTCTTCCAAGTGCCTATCTTATGCTGTTTAAAAATTAGATGCAAAACCTCTTGGAATGGTGATGACTGGGTTAAACTTTAATGATGACTATGAGGTGATACAGCTAAACTAACACAAAATTAAACATAAATCCATATGACAACACAGTGGAATTTTCAACAGAAAGAGAAAAAAAATTAAGGCACTTCTGTTATATTTAGCTTCATATTCTGCTGATACATAGGCTACATATTTAGCTTCAACACAGTGATGAAACTCAAATAATCCTTTAATTTACAACTTGCAAGGATTTGGTCTTCAATCTTTATTATGCAGTCTATGGCAAAACCAAACAATTTCACATTGTATAACCTTATTGTTACACAGACTTTAACAATGAAAATAAGAAATGCATTTTGGCTGCAGAAAGAAAAAAGACAAAAAAACCCCTGTTCCATATAGTTGTATTTTAGAATACACTTAAATTCATCAAAGTACATTTCCCCCCAATTAACTACTGATGATTTATTTACAAAGCAAGTAAAGCAGTGTCTAGAAAATGCCATTGCACCACAAATTATCTACATGAATATTTCTATTTTTCATACTAGAAAACAGCTAAGAAGGCATTTGCTGCAGTACAATGTTTCTTCCTGAAATACTAATGTGTTTTAGCAGCTAATACAAAATACAGATGCAGGATGTATTATCTTAATTAGAAAAGCAAACATATTATGGGTTTGGTTAAGAAAAAACTAGATAGTGAATTTTTTAAAATTTCTTTTTTAAAAAAGGTCTAGTGCATTAACTGCTCCAAGTACTTCACATAGGGGCTGTCGTTTGCCTACAAATTGAAAATGCTGCTGACAGAGCAGCTGAAATTTGAGTAACTACTTGAAAGAGAAGACATCATCAGTCTGTGCAAGCTCTGACAGGCTTACAGCTACATTTTTATTCACAATTTATGTTAATATATGCTGTTTTGGAGATCATTTGACAATCAATAACAATGTGGAATACTTTCATTTACTCAACTCTTTTAGAAAAAGTGATAGCTCATTGTTTTGATTTTAATGTCTTTTTTTTATATGTGAAATAGAAGCAGAAGGTGAAGCTTGGAGTTTTAGGGGTTTTTTTGTTAAGGGATCACTGAAAAAAATATTTTTCCTTTGAAACTGCAGAACATTCAATCTTTGCAAGAGAAGACCTCTTGAACTACAAATTTGTTGTTCTAGATGACCTTCTGAGACTTCAGCACGTAAACAACCTGCACAGAAAACACCTCTACAAATAAATTTTAAGAGTAAATAGAGTGTACCCAACAGTATTACAATTTCATATCCCATTATTTTTCATCCTCAAAAGGTCACCTTATTTTTCAAACTATAGGTATCTAGCCTTTGAATTTTTGTTTCCAACCTCTTTTAACACCACTGTAACTCACTAAGAGCATGTCAGATTGCTACAAGCACAGTAGCTTTGTTTTAGGCTAAGGTATGTACTCCTGGTAAACATGACTGCTTTGAACACTGGAGCCTGGAAGGCCCCCAGATCTCCTGGCTCTGCTTGCTGTTACATTTCATGCTTCTGTTATGTGCAATGTAGATGTGCTGCAGAAGCAATTTTTGACAGACCGGAAAAGCAGGCACTTTCCTCTGTGGTATTTTTTTGAGGGAAAGCATATCCTACATGTTCCCACTAGCACACTTGTGGCAGTGGCAACTGCTCTGAGAGCCATGCAGCAGGAGACCCTGTCACGGCAGTGGAGTAGTTTCAGCTTCTTGAAGTTCCAACTGAAAGGAAAGAAATTGCAAATACAATGAACAATTGCTTGATATCTTCCCACCCGTAAGTTTGTGTTTACTTGTGTGTTGGGTTTTTTTAGGAGGAATTTTTTTCTCATTTGCAGCTATTGTTCTGCTGTATAAAGCTAAACACATAGCCCAGAGTAAGGCAAGACTATGGTTTTGCCATGAAGCAACAAAGGCAGAGGAAGTGATGACAAAGACAAAGAAACACCAGTAGGTCTGAAATTCGAATTAGAATTAGAATATACCTCACATCAAGCCAGTTCTTTTCTTTTTAGGGTGGAACTCTCTATGAATTTCACTAGTACAGAAAAAATTCATTCCCTTTCTGTATTCTTTCTGTAGCAGTTACAGGGGAATTATTATGTTAGTTGAATACATTCTGTGCTCATATCAGGACACTGTCTAACTTTTGGATTTTCAGTTGAAGTCTAGTTTGAATTCTGTGTGAGGTGGACTTGCATCAGCAAACAAACCCAACAACCTCTCAGCCCTGCGTGTCCACAGTATCCGTGCTGAGTTCTACTTGCCTGCAGGCACGGTAGCACTACAGATGTTTTCATGAGGAAAACCTGCTTACTGCACAGCACGTCCTGAAAGCCTGCAACCCCTTTTTGCTCAGCCCTGCAAATTTTGTACCAGAACGTGTTGAGAGCTCGGTGGGAGACACTGCATATCAAGGGTTTATGGAATGTAAAGCAGAGACACAGAGGAAGCCAGGAGATTGACAAAGAGCCCATGTCAATGCATGTCAGCTACAAAAGAAAGCCCAGTTTTAAGGATCTATTGAACTTATACAAGTGTTTCATAGATGCCACTATCTTGCCAGAAATGGGCTTTTTAAGAAATCAGTACTTTAAAATTATTACTGAAATACAGCATAATTTACGAAGGAGGTACATCAATTTTCTAAAAATACACAGGAAGGCCATTCTCTGTTAACACAGGTAGATGTGAATCTGCCAAGGTTTGGAGTAACAGAAGCTGCCCATTTTTTTTCAATGTTTCTGCAACAGGACTCACCAGCATTCCCCATATTTGTTCACAGTCATTCATATAGCACTAGGAAAATTAAGAAGAAAACACTTCATTTATTTAATCAAAGTGAAGCTAGCTTTCAATTTTTCCTTGTTTTAACTTAAAAACTTTTTCTTGAATCCAATATCCTTTTTATTTCTAGATGTGGCTGCCAATTCAGGCAGTAAAGGCAAAGCTTTCAGGGCTGAGCCTTTTGTTAATGAACATATCTGAGGCCTCATTTTCATCATACGAGGAGGATTTGCAGCTTCCATTAGGGCATTCAGACATTTCAGTAGTTGAGGAGAAAGCATCAGAAGCTAAAATTCTGAAGAAGAAAGCAAGAGTTACACACAGGATGACTAAATATTCCTGAAGATGTGCCTATACATAATTTGCTTAGTTGCTTGGATACATTCAGGTGAAGCTGCTATAAAAGCAGCTATAAAAATGGGTCACAAAGAAACAAATCCACTGAAACAAATCAAATTTCTCAGATTTCTATAATTATTAATAACCCAGTTTCCTAATTATTTAGGAATTTTTGTTATTAACACATAGATACTAGCAAAAAACTTAATATATTTGGAAAACACAGTTTTCAGGGAAAACCAACTATCAATTGTTTTTACATTTAAAAAAAATTAAAGCTTCTTTTATCTCAGAGACAAATTGATGCAGAGTCTCTGAGCATCTGAAGTAAAAGCGATTTCAATATACTTGCCAAGATATTTGATATGAATCAGTTAATATCAATGACATCAAAAACCCTCAGCCATTTGCAAAAGCTGGTATTTGGTCCTTTATTCCCCTCCCCTGCCAGTACTCGGTCGTACAGAGAAAAGATTAAAGAAAGCAGTTTAGCTTTTCAAGCATTTTCCCCCCAGGATTACATCACTCCTTCTCCATGCAAATGCACTTACAAGATTGCATAAACCCTCCTGAAAACTAAAGTGAGCCAGGCCTTTAAGCTCACTCTGGAACAGATGTATCCTATGCATTTTACTGCAGGAGTTAGTGTAACACAAGATACACCCCCCCAGATGTGAAACAGCTCAGTCTTATGGTTCTTCCAGTTTCCACATGCCTGATTAGCCACTGCCTTTTCTCCCTCAGAACTGTATTTCTCCACTGAGCATTTACAATTCCTACAAATGCTCGCACCATCAGTGTTATGGGTCAGATGCTGCTCTGTGCATTCACAAGATGTTGCATTTCTGCAGTTTTGAACTTATTTTGCTCTTTCATTTTCTGTAAATGCTGGTAAAACAATAATCAAGCACTTAATCTCAACCTTTTGGTAATGCCAGGGAGCCACAGAGTAGGCCAAAGGCCAGTATATTAACTCAGAATAATATGAATATTTATGTTTCCTGTTGGTGGTTTTGAACTGATAGAAGACACTGCTGTTCATTCCAACAACTTAAGTGCTTAGGAGTGTTAATTTTAAATGCTTTTCAATGCTTTGAATGTTAGGCCTTATGTGATTGAGCCTTGCAATTCTCATTAACTTTAGCAGGAGAAAAGAATTCTCATTTGGCTGATGCCTTTTCCTGGTCTTAAAATCAAGAGTCAAACATAATTAGAAGGGGAAAAGGGATTTTACCTTGGTACTTATTTTAAGGATCTTTAGGTGCACACGTCGAGGTGGAATGCACCGCAATGCACCCTGCAATGCACACCCCCAAAAGATTGGGTATAACATTATAGGTTTTACTAATGAGCATATGTATCAAAGATTCCCCAATGAGAGGGTCAAGTGAGCCCCCCTCCCCAAGGAGCCTCCCCCTGGATGGTTCTATCTTAGTTTACAAATGTGTTCTGGAGAGGACCTTGGGGTCTGGGGCACACTGATCCCTAGCTACGAAGCTTCTAAAATGTTTAGTCTCTCAGCTTGACAAACGAGTCCAAGAATGTAGGCAAAAAGCACTAAGAATACAGAAGTTGTAAAAAGGTATAACAGGGGTATAAAAGAAAAGGCAAAAAATCTTCATGGCATCATGGCAAAAAAGCAACTTGTAGAACATCTTTGTCTTAGAAAATTATGTGAAGTGTGCCGAGTACTACACAGCCTTGCAATTAGAATTCATACCAAATACTCTCCAAGGCCTTGTCTATACAAGAAAGAACTTGTCAGTATACTTCAATCAATAGATACACAAGCTAAACTTTCTTGTACAGAAAGCACTTACCTGTGAAAAGAATACCCTGTCTATAAAATTTACAGAATCTCACTGTCTGAGAAAATATTGGTTTGTCTGAGGGTTTATTTTCTTTTTTCTTTTCTGAGAGCTAAAGCCGCATTCACTCTAGGGTTTTTTCTGTTTAAAATAATAATATAAAGATATTAGGTATTACACTTGTAGTTACTATTCCAGAGAATCTTTTTAGTGTAGATTAGTTGAACAATCTTGTCTCTCATTCTGATAAAAGCAGACATCAAAAAATGTCTCTTACAGAAATTTTTGCTGGAGAAAAAAAAATAAATTAAGTTTAATGTTAAGCTTTGAACATGGCTTGCTGTGAATGTATTTTACAGACATTGTGGAGAGTGAGAAAGACTGCACCAAATAGCTGCTGAGCTGAACTCCAGGGAGAAGGCCCAGGTCAGCATTCGGGGAGCACATCTGGCAGAAATAAACCAACGGCAGAATCAGCAGCTGCCAAAGCAGGGACTGCAGGGATGGTAGTGAGGAAAGTGGAGTTGGCCACTCCAAAGTCTTTCAAGTATCTGAATATGCAAAGACCCACCTCTGAGGACCTGAGCTACCAAGTGTTGTCTTCTTCTCCCTGACTCCGGGGAAAACTAATGGTTAGATGCTAGGAAGAGCTAACAAAGTAGTCAAACAATTTCTTCCAGCTCTGCATACACCTTTTTTGTTCCATGCAGATTGGCTCTCTGCCTCAGTTTCCATCCTTACTGCCTCACTTGGACTTCATTCCTTATGTTTCCCTTTCTCCTCAGCAATCTGCCTCTCACCTCCCTTTCCCTTCACTTCCCTTCTCTTTCCATATGCTTTATTTCTTCATAACTTATTTATTTCATCACTATTGCCTAAAGGAAAAAAAAAGAAAACAAACTCTAACCAACAAAGAACCCAACTATAGGACTAGCTTCCTCCTTACTGCCACTCTCAAGATCACTTCACTTGCTTGGTCCATCCCTGCCCCAGCAGGCTGTCTCTCTTGTTGGTGTAAGCTGAAACATCTCTCTGAGAAACATCATCTTCTATTCTGTGTTTGCTCAGTGCTCAGGGAAATAGACTTTATTTCACTCAGCCTCTAGGCAGTACCACATCAATATTTTCTATGGGTAGAAGTCGAGAAGGCTACAGCTCTCCTAGAAGTAATATAAAGATATATAACTAAGTGTAGAAAATGGGTGCATACACACTGCACTCTGAAAAGCTGGAATTGTACTAGACAGAGATACATCTTGTTGTCAGACAGATGCACAAAATTGACTCCATCGAGGGTTACAAATGCATTATTAACAGATGAATCTAGTAATTTGCTCCACCTAGTAAATACTACACATATATACATACATACATACATACATACATACATACATACATACAAACATATATATGTGCACCTATGCCAAGTTTGGCAGTTCTGCTTCACCACCAGACTGAGCCAGGTGCCGATTTCACAGGCCACAGTTTGGCATGTATGAGTCAGACACTGGTGAACAATACCAACTGCTGACGCTTAATAAAGCTTCTTTAGCCCTTCTCCCTTTAGACTGTTCCCTCCTCTTTTCTGGTGCAATTACTGTTTAGTCTGCTTGGAGATGGGAATACTCTGATTTGGGCTATCTGGCAGCAGCTGAGTGGCAGGGGGGTAGCTGCTTTTGCAAGAAGCCACTGAGTTCTGCACCTTGAGGAGGCAGCCAGCTTGTGGCTGAAGTGGCAAGCAGTGGGAAAGTGGTGCATGAGCAACCTAAGTATATTGCTGAAAGGTGATACGGCAATGAATGAACCAAGCTTATGCCTTTTGTTCTTATTTTTAGACAACTCAATCTTCTTCTAGTGCTTGCAGTGTGCTTGAATTACTTTCGTGAACGTTAAGATTTGCTTTCACGTTTTGCTGAGAGATGGGGCTTGCAAATTCTCAAGACTAATCACAGGACCATGGATATTGAACACATACAAAAGAGCTTCATTGCAAAAACTATGCAAAAGTAGGCTGAATAAAAAAACCAAAACAACTCTTTCTTTTGTAATCTGATGTGCCATGAAATCCCTACTTCTTAAAGGCTTTTTCTACATGGAAAAGGTATTTTCTTGGTATATGTGAAATGGCGAAATGACACATTAGTCTTTAAGACGTGTGTATATATTTATATACATATATATACACATACATATCTAACCCCACCTTATTCACCACATAATTATCTGATACAAGAACTGCATGTAGACAAGCCTTGGTCTATGTCTTACATGTCTTTCAGGACAAACAAGGCCAGGTAGGCCTTCATTGTACATTAATGAAAAGTGAACAAGCACAGTTTTTTATCTTTTTATTCACTGTTGCAATGGGACAAGAAGAGTATTCTGTCCCAATCCTGTCTCCATCAGCAGACAAGGAGTATGAACAGAGAAATCTGTGATTAATTTTCAACCTGCTGTAAACATCCTGCGAGTGAAATGCTGCTTTATGCATTTTGTACATGCATGCACGCTGGACCCAGTCACTCAAGGTACCCTTTAGAACCCTCAGCTTCTGAGCATCAAGGAGGGCAGAGAGCAACTAGCACCATGCAGGACTAGGGTCTCTGTGTATGCATACATCAGTTTCAAATATAACCTTGAAGGTGTTCAGACCTTCCAACAGCTACAAATCAGTGTAAGTGGTAACTTCAGAACACATGTCATCTCCAAGCGGGTGGCCTGGATCCAGAGATGACATCTCCACTGCTAGTCATACCTGATGGTTAGTCCTATCCACAGTGTTGGCAGTGGAAGCATGGTCACGAGTGTTTTGTCGGACTCGGGTGGAGTTTTGCTGCTCAATGGTTGAGGAAGTGGGGATGCAGAACTCTCTGAAACACCTTTTGAAATTCTCATCTAGAAATGCATAAAGGACCGGATTAAGGCAGCTATTTGTATACCCTAGAGCAATACAGAAGTGCCAGGAGACAGTCTGGAAAGTAGTTTCTGGGATGTTGACCAGGGCTTTAATGATAACATAAATGTGGATGGGAGTCCAGCAGACAATAAACACTGCCACCACTACAAGAACCATCCTTGTGATTCTCCGCAGGTTCCTATCCTTCTCTTTGGAGCCGGATAACATGCGAACACTCTTCAGGCGTAAAATCATCAGCCCATAACACACGGTAATGATCAGCACTGGCATGATGAAGGCAAAGATGAACACACAGATTTTCAGGAGGTTCTCCCAGTACCAAGCAGGGTGGGAGAATGTAAGTGTGCAGTCAATTGAGCCTGGGGGAAAGGAAAACAGCACAGAAGAACATGCAGGTCAGTTTTTAATTTCCTTTTCTTTAAACCTTTCTTTAATTAAATATCACAGGCAAATATATGAAGACTTTATGCCTAAGTAAACATGTAAAATGAAGCAATCTGTGACCTGTCATTTGCACAAACATTGGTAGGACAGAGTACTGCAAAACATGCATGAAGTGTGAGGAAAACAAAACCAAATTAACATGTTCTCTTTTGCATACTATGGCTTGGAATTTAATGTACACTGAACAAGGAAAAGAGCTGAATTGTCATAAATGCTTAAACTTTGACTCATTTTCACTTTCAGTATAAAACATGGTGAAAAGAAAGATTGTTAAACCACCACGTATGCTGAGAGTTTGGGCATTTCAGGGCAACAGGGAAGAGAATGACATGACAGTAGGTAACTACGCACTGTGAAGGGTCTGGATTTATGTTGACATGCTGTCACTATCCCTTTATGGAAAGTCTTGGAGTACCAGTGATCCAGAACATGCTCTCTGCTCTGTATCATGTCCTGCCAGACAGGGTGTAACATACTTATGACTGAAAAATTGTTGAGGGGGCTCATTTGCACTGATAACTACTTTACAGAGATTGGAGGTCAGAAGTTAATTCAATGCCTCTACACTACAGTGAAGCAATGCAGAAAGGAGAAAGGAACTGTTGAATACTCAATTTAGGAATGAAAGCCAGACTTACCATGCCTGTATTTAGTAGTTGCCATGAACATAACTGGCAGGCCAATGGCAGAGGAAAGAATCCAGTTGCAGACATTGACAATTTTGGCATTTCTGGGGGTACGGAAATCAAGGGCCTTAACTGGGTGGCACACAGCCACGTAGCGATCCACACTCATGGTGCAGAGTGTGAAGATACTGGTGAACATATTGTAGTAGTCTATGGATATAACAATCTTACAAAGGATGGTACCAAATGGCCACGTTCCCATCAAGTAATTCACACTCTGGAATGGCAGAGTACTTGTTGCTAGGGCATCTGCCAATGCAAGATTGAAAATATAGATGTTGGTGGCAGTCTTCATTTTCGTGTACCTAGAAAAAAAAATTGGCAGAGCATGTGAATGACCACAACTGACATTGTTAAATAAAACTGAATCCATAAAACTGAGCCTATAAGAAACTTCTGTAAAATAATGTGCTAGATACTGTCAAAGATCACATTTTGTGCTTTTAACCAAATGACCTTTTCACCAAATGACCAAATGATTCACCTACATGATGGCAGTTCAGTGAGACATCAGTGAAAGGGTGTAAGGAAGAAAAGATTAATTTAACTTGTGCAGAAGGAAAAGATACACATAGAAGAAACAATATTACAAATGCTAAAGAATTGAGAAGCTGAAAAAATTGTATCTTTACAGATCAGATACTGTACTACATGGATAGATTTTCTGTACCTGCTGATGTTATGCTAAATATCATAACCATGTTCTGTAGAAATAGAGAATTCATTTGTAGGTTGTGGAGTAGTGAAGATAGCATTCCAAGTGAGCAGCACTTGAGACCCACTTTCAATGTGGATGCTGTACTTTTGCAGTGGTACAAAAGATGTTTCAATTTAAGTAATGTTCCTGGACATGCTGTCCTGATGCCCTGATTGCTACTGAGGTTGCTGGGCCCTGTGGCTGCTTGGATTTTGCGGAGTCAGATGGCTTGCTCTTTTGATGAAACTTCCGTTTCTGCAAAACTAATAAGCAGAGTGTTTGATCAAACATTTTACAATTTACAGAGTGCTTTTCAAGAGGAACAGCCCATTTCAAAAGACCTGTCAGGGAACCTGCTAGGGAAGACAAAATGTAAAATACACTATTTAATGGGTTTTATCTCTCTGAGTTAGATCTCTTCAGAACATGAGTCAGTTGCAAAAAAATCCCAATGAAAGGATTTTGTAGGGAACATGCATTTGGAACTTTTCTTTAGTAGGGTGTGGAGAAATGCAGACTTCATGTTGAATTGACATAGAAAACTTTTATGATTAACATTTGAAGCCATTGATACTGGATTTGTTCTCTCATTTTTAGCACTGTGCATGAGAAGCCACTAATAACCCTAATTTCAATTTAGGGTGCTTCTAAAAAACATATTTTCAAGTAGATCCAAACTCTATCTTGATGCTGCCTTTAGAAAGTATGATCTGAATATGACACCCTCCAGTTGTAAATAAACTTCATATTCTCAAAGTCCTGTAAAAACTTTTCCGTTTATCTAACAAGTTTGTAACACTAACACAGGAGGAGGTAGATGCTGCAAGCATCCATAACTCTCTCCTCTGGAAACTGGAAAAAATGTACAGGATTGCAGTGTGGGAGGAGTACAGCTCTAAAAACTGTTTGGAGGAAGGAGAAAATATTTCTTGGGCAATTTGCTGGAGAATCTTGCAGATGAGAATGAAAGCAGCAACATTTATATTTTGTTTTTACTATTATCCAGTACTAAGCCCTGTGGTTTATCAAAATGAATGTCTTTCTGAAGGTCTGAGATATCCAGGAGTAGCTGAAGGTATGTCCAGAGCTAACCTGAAGGTTTGATTTTGTTGTGAGCAGGCATGTCCAGCTTTCTCCCACCCGATCTGCTCAGGCAAGTACAGCAACAGAGGGGCAGTGGCTCTCAGCTCTGCACAGACAGGTAAGGGTGACAAGGATTCTGTGCCCTCACCCAGGCTGCTGATCCCTGCTCAGACCTTAGATGATTGCCTGCCTTATCTTTATGGCTGGATAAGAAAGCACACTTGGGAATGCTGCTCAGAGCTGCTGTCATCACACGTGATTCTGGGACAGGTCTCTCTGGAGAGTGCATCATCAGATAATAATGACACTGCTTTGTTATCACTAATTAAAGCCACTATGATTTAAAGGGAACACCTGACACAGCAAAAAAACCCCAAACCATCAACCAACACGTAAATGACTTTCAGATTAGCATGACAGAGGATGGACAGAAAAATTCTCTGAATAAATAGAATAGAATAAATAGAATAAAGTTTCTTCACTGGGCATGGGCCTTATCCCACTTAAATGCTACACATTTTTCAGTTTTGCTATCTACTTTTCATTGTCAGTTTAAGTTTAAAAGTTCTTGGACTTACTATGTTTAATGGCCTCTGTAGACCACTAGTGAAGGGTTTTGCTTGAGGTACTCTGTAATCTTTGTACTTCTAATCATGCTGTTCTTACAATGAATAGAAGCAGAGCTCGTATGGTGATGGAAAGTATTTACTATGCCTACTCAACAAAAGTCTATTGAAATTTACAATATTCTTTTCAGTGAATTCTATAGGATTTGGGCGTTTCTCTGTACTGAATATTTAACGACTTTATAAGGGGCTTATTTCTGCAAGGTACATTTTGTAAAACATGTATTTTTCCAAATAAGTAGATTATCAGTGCCCCCAGGATTATTTTTTGGCACGAACAAATAAATACCAAAGCAATTGATTAAATGTAATTTTAACAGCATGAAAAGTAACAGTCAATCAAAATGGAGCTTTTCAAAGTCTTTATTTTAGCTGTCATTATACTTTTTGCTAAGGTATCAGTCTACCTATTTGAAGAAGCAGAACAAACATTTCCATTATCCAGGCGTAGATGTATATGGGATGAGATTTCTATACTTGAGAGTGACTTAGTAATACCAAAATGTATAATGCAAAAATTTATAAATGCAATCTTTTAAGGTACTGCTTTCACACTTTCTTTCAAACCCACTAGAGAATCTAAAAATTAACAGATGTGTAAAGGAAGAATCTTAATTGCAAACTCATGAAAATCTGAATACTGGTATTTAGATTACATTGAAATTTCAGCATCTAAAACATCAAGTGTATTAAATTTTGCATGACAATGAGCAAGGTTGTAAGTGAAGACGGAAGTTTACTTTGGGTGGCCTTACTTTTATTTTACAACTCTGCAATGAAAAGAGTAATAAAATATGATGATTCAGGGTTTCTTGTGAATATTTAGCACAATACTGCTCTTGATATATACCCAAATTAATTATGTTCATTATAATACTGACACCCACTAGTATACCCCTTCTAACTCCTCAGTGCATGATTTGTATCATAAAATATCTGTTAAGTGTTGTTTTATTGGTAATAGTACATGAGACTAATCAGATTTACAACAGTAAGAGTACACTTTATATCTGTCTAATTTTTTAGGGAAAGCTCAGCCTTGCCTTTATCTTCAATCCAACCAAGCTTTAAAATAGACTTCAAGTTTGAAGACCTGAGCTGTACTGGTCCACTCAACTGGGATTTGCTTGGAATCAGAAAAAAGCAGTGGAGAAAAGAGTGAGAATTCAGCTCAGATAGTCACCAAGTTCTTAGCACTCAAGGATTAATAGAAAGTCTTGAAATGGACCACTCAACTGGCTGCCCACGGGCCACTTGTAGTTTGTAAACCAAATAAAACCTTCACCAGATTAACCTCAGAGAGACTCCAGCTCCCTTGTAAAACGTGTAACAGCACCTTGGACAGGAGCCAGGACCACCTTCCCTTCCACTTCTCATGCAACAGGAGAGATGTGAGCATGTTGTGACTCTCTGCAAAGACACCTGCCACAGCCCTGTTTCTGGCCTGTCCACTCCAATAGTTAAGTTACCACCTTCAAATATTTTTTAAGAGTCTCTTCTTTTAAGCTTCTTAAAATTTAGTGAAATCTTTAGCTTGCATCATACTTTATTTAAGCCTAACAGATAGAGTTTGTGTACTGCTATCATGGTCTATACAACCAACTTAGTCGTGTCCCTACTGCTCCTTGGTCAAGTGGTTTACATCCATATGGATTGTTGAGATATCCCCTCCTCCAAAGCCTTCTGCCCTTCTGGACCAGATCAGTTTTACAGCATCCTTGTGCCATTGGGCTGGTGCAAAGAAGCTAAGAGAGGTCCACATTTAGCTCAGTGTAATACAGAGTATAATAATAATACAGCTACATTCTTGCTTTTTATTATTATTATTAATGATGCAGCTCAGAGTAATACATACCACTGCAAATTCATTTGAAAAATTTCCTATCTGAATAACATCAATGAGGAGGAAAGCAGAAACAGTCTTTTGCACTTAGGGAATAGGCTGGTTGATGACAGACTCATAATAATTACTTTCAGCAACGCAAAGGCACGCAAGGTTTTGCCTACAGAATGCTTATTTGGAGACAAAGACTGCTTCAAGACCTGTGTCTAAGTTCAGTGCAAAATACATGAAAAACTGGAGAAAATCGCTGGAGATTAACTGCAGAAAGCAGGCACTCTCAAAAATGGTTTGGCTGCTGAAAGAAACAACAGCCAACAGCTCGGTCTTGCATACAGACAACCTGACAGAACTCTTGTTGATGCTGGAGATGAGGTTAGCATTTCAAATTCATGTTCTTCTTGCATAAATGACTTGTTAAATAAATGAAGAATCATCATGTGCATACACTAGATTAGTTGAGGTCGCCTTGGCTGGGAAGATAAAAGCATGTCAAGTATGCCTAGTTGAATCAACTCAGATTAACATTTTTTCTCCGTGATTGTTCTGGTGCACCTTGTATATGCAACTCAAAAACAGTAGGAAAACCGGATTTTTTGGCATGTTTTTCTGAGATATCAGGTACTTTAATTTTTTGTTGAGCCCTTAAACCTTTGAACAAGGTCATGACATATTCAAGGTGGTCTGTAAAAACCCTCAAAATTTTTTCTGTCTGCCAATCCAATTAGTATATTTTACACTGAAATGAAGTCTCTCAAGCCTTATTCTGGAAAGTACCTTTGAGCTAATGGGTCTCAAATGATGGACTTTACTGATGTCCATCCCATTTTATTGTCCTTTTTCTTTCTTCACATGGTAATGGGTCTCTATAAAGTGAAAGACCTGTACTGTATCTCAGCCACAGCTGTGACGTGTGCTGTGGCAGGCTGTAACCCATTAAATGTTTTGAAGTCATATATATTCTGGATAGGTCTAACCTTCCTGTCTGTGAGCACATGATTTAATCAGCTTGAAAACTTAAGTCTTTGATTTTTCTATTCATGGGTACTTCTGAATGCTTATTCCTTACACTATCAAATTTCATCTCTGGCTACAAGCACCATACATTTGTGCACCACCCTGATAGGTTATCAGGCAGTAAGGCCATCCAGACTTGAGGTGCCATCTTGTGGTTAACAATCTCTGCATCCTTTTGATCTATGTTCTACTCAAGAGATCTTATACAAGGTTGTAATTTAAACATAGTAAGCCCTGAGTGAAACCAAACCAACAATAAATTGAAAAAAAAAACTTGAGCAGGTACAACAATAGAGCTGAAAGCATTCATATTTGGTTGCAATTAAATTGTGCAATTTGCACCACATTCACTTACTTCCTGCACCTATCCCGAGTTTGGGGATAAAAGCTGAAATGGGGAAGTGAGGAAGCTTTCACTGCCTTTAAGAAAGACAGAGGCAGTTGCTGTTCTCTCCTGTTAAAGTCTTGCATCCTGACTGCCAGCACAGTGCTACCCAGTCACTGCTGTGACCCGTCATGGTGACTTAATTAGAAAGATGAAAAATATTAGGTATCACTTAGGTGTCAAGGCATGACTTACTGAGGGAGTGCAGTAGATCTAAAATCACAGAGTTTAGTTATTTGACAAACTTGGTCATACTTCACATACATTGGAGCAGCTTTCTCTCCTTTCTTCACTTACTGGCAAGCAGATGTCCATTTTCTGAAGGAGTTTGAGTGTATATGTGGTCAATGTGGACCTGATCACAGGACAGGTAACTGCTGGACTGTAGTTGCTTCAGTTGCTACCTCTTTTCCCCCTAATAATTTGTTTTCCCACTGCCAAGTTCCTTTTTCACTTTATTCTCCTCCATAGCACAAATGAGATTCAGCCAGAATGTCACCAAAGTTTACTTCTCTCGGGTTACCTTGTTAGCATCTTTGACTTCCCAGCTTACCCCTTCCTCACATCAGGACAGTGCCAAGGCATGTGCAGATCCAGCAGTATCTGCTTACAGGATGCAGGAGAAACAAGCAGAGCACATCACCTCCCAGGAAGCAGCACCAGCTCAGGGCCATTTTTTTTTGTACTCAGAACCCATCAGGAATTTCTCTCATACCTCAGCTTTGTGAGAGAGTGAGCTAAACTAAAGCCTTTTTAGTCAGTCACCTTTAGACTCCAGTGCCAATCTTTTTGGAAATGATGTGGCACCATGAGAGTTGTGAGAGCATATGACATCATCCTGTTTTCCTGCATTGGGCTTTGGACTAAAAACTACTGGCTGCTGTCTTTGTGGCTCTTTCTGATTTTTTTTTTGCTACTCAAAGGCATCATATAGAAGTCCTCTTTCTGCTATTTAGTTTGAGCCAGTGAGTTTAGTCCCTACCCAGAGAAAATGAAACAAGCTTTTTTCTTTTGGGAAAAAATAGCTATTTTCAGGAGGAAGGCTGGTCCTTTCCATTGATGTCTGACTGAGAGGATTAACAAGCAAGGAGATTACTTCAGAGAGAAAACACAAACTTCACAGGAGTCATAACAGGTAATTATGTTACGATTTCTTATTATTTTCATGCCTTTTTAAGTTACATAAATGTGAAAAATATCCTGGCAGAAATCCATACAAAATAAAGATGATGCGATACTTTTTTTTTTTTTTTCAAAAAAGGGTGGAGAACCAGTCAAGAACAAGTATAGGTATATCACTTGCCACAAAAATATTTAAGATGTTGCTATGTCTTATAACTCCTAATTTGCTCGTCTTTTCCCACACATCATAAAAACCTACTTAATGATAAAAAAAAAAATGACAGTAATAAGTATGCTCCAGTGCCCAAACCGTCATCTGCTGGTACACTTCCTTCCCTTCCAGCCTAGTTAAATGGGAGGAAAATTACCTGCCAATTATTTCAGAACTTAATCTGCCCTGTTTGCTAAACCACTTTTATTTGAGCCTCTGTTTGCCTGGTGCTGAGGCATATGGGTCTCCAATAAAGGTCGCTGCTTTCATGGTTATTGTGTAACATATCTCTCTGAAATAAATCAATGGTGCTAAAAAGACTAACTTCAATATATTGCCATTATCGAGCAGCAGGTGCTTATTGTTGAAGGTTTTGCTTTGCTAGGAGGACATATAAAGGAAAACTGTCAGTATATTCAATTTAACTTTCTCCCCTCTGCCTTCAGGGAAGTGTGATTGAGAGTAAAACTGCTGACTACATCTCTGATAACTGTGGTGACATTTTTCCAGAGGGGACAAGTTATCAGCTACTTTGTCTGGTTTCCAGGTGCTGATACCCTCCTCCTGATTTGTAGACTGATCACCTGAGATAAGGACTGTACATGAAATATCCCTGGTCAGCAGGGAAGCTGGCAGGGAAGCCTTTGAAGACAGTTTTACTGCTAGTAGATGTGAAATCCGTAAAGGTGTGGTAGGGACCAGCAGGTAATCAATGCCCCTTGGCCAGAGGGGAGCAGGGAGGTGGCATAGGGCTGGAGGCCAGGCCATACACAGACTGTACAGATCAAAGCAACAGCAGGTATACAAGGCATGGCCTCTTGCATACAGGAGATTGGGATCTTCTGGTGAAGCTGTTGAGTGTGATCTGGAAAGGAATGACAGAGGTGAGACAAAGGAACTAGAGAGAGAATAAATGTGGAGGAAGGCTTGCCTGTGATGGGGGAAAAGCGGAAAGCAGGCAATGGTGGCAGCTGGTGTGACAGAAAGAAGGAACACAGTTATGTGCTATGTGAGAAGACCAAATCAGAAATACTGGAAATCATGGACTCGCTCTACATGTCAAGGATGAGACTGTGTCTGAAACTGGGGCTCTGAGGGAGTTACTAAGACCACAATCTTATGAGAACGATTTGGGTAATTGGTTCCTTAGATGATTTTTCTATAGGGGCAGCACATCCCAGGGCTGAAGATTAGCACTGTGACAACTGGTGCTCCCTGTTCCCCCTTAAAAAAGAGACTTCACTCAGTTGGAACTGCTCCACACAACACGATGAGGAGGAGATGCTCCATTTTGCACAAACATTTTTGTTCTGAAGTTTTATTCCTGATCTGAGATACAAGATCTTATAGCTGATAATTGAACACTTCTCAGTAAGAAGGTGGAAAAAAAAAATCTATTTCATGTCCTTCACAGTTATTTGATTAGCTATGGTGTGTCATCCCTACCTTTTTTCATCATGTAAATTCAAAGGGAAATAGCAATAAAATTTAGAAGTGTTTAACATTAAATGGATGAATAAGAATGCTTCTTATCACAGCTCAGCTAAGCTGTGGAACTGCTTGAGAGTGAGCACCATTAAAAGTCCACTTCCAAAAGAGACTAGGGGTCTTTGAAAGATAATTATAATATTCCCACTTTCAATATCATAAACCCAAACTTCATTATATAAACCAAAGAAGACAAAGATGATTATGAAAAGAGCTTTCTTTGAGATCAGCTTAAGCACCACAATTCAGAAAATAGCTGCTATTGGATTTTAAAAAAATGTAGCTACAAGAGTGGATTTGTATTTTGAAGAGACTTATCAAGCACTGGAAACTTGTTTCCACTTGGAATCATCATGAAAATAAATAATTTTTTGAAAATGTCTGTTAATGAAGATCTCTAAAACAACCATCTCAGAACACCTAAGCTTAAAAATAACCAACTTAGAATCTTTAAAAATGCTTCAAATTTTTGTTTCAAAGCAGCTTTGTTTAGTAGTGGCAATCTTTGTGACCTTCTTTTTCCAATCTTATTTTTGATCCTTAATTTTTTGGGGACTGCTGCATGTTAGAAATGTCCACAAAAAGCTGCTGAATAAATGCTGTTGCAAAAACTGCAGCTCAAAAAAGTCTCTCTGCAGTCTAACAGTCTGTTAGAGTGATACTCACACAGTGTTGCCCCTATTTCTTCCACTCTGTGACTAAACACCAGGTGCTGGCTATGGCTGGAAAAGAGGCTAGTAGGCTAAATTATGATCCTGAGACATTTGGACTTGCATCATGATAGGTTTGAGATTTTTGTAAATATATCACCTTTTGATCTAGAGAAGTTATAAAAGCTTATCCACAGTGTTTAGCAAAAGTTATGCTTGATGGTTTGGAAAAACACCATAAATTGAAATAAAGCAGTACTTAAGGATTATGTTAGCTAAATAGCTCATTAGTCATTAGCTTGCTAGTAACTATGTAATATAAGCAATGTGTGCATACATTGCTTATATTACATAATTATTGAAGCCACGAAAAGTGGGTAACACTTTATTATTTTTAAAAAAGAAATTAAAAGAAAAATCAGGAAGTGTTTAATACTATTTTTCATGGGACCCATTGCCATAGTGGCACTCCAGGAAAAGTACAGTGGGATCAAACAGCTTTTTAAAGAGAAATTGAGTGAGAAGGGTTGTTTATTGCCCAGAACTGCCCAGTGGTACTACCAGAGCCAGAGGGTCTGTGCACCTGGGCCTGGCATGCTGTCTTGTGTGCAGGAGTGTACTGGGATGGGGGCCAAGCACAGGGTCTGGAGATGAGTCTGGGGCTGCAGAGCTCTCACTCATCCCTCAGGTGCCTCTGCTTCCTCAGTGAGATGGGTGTTACCCCCAGGTTGCAGCCTCATGTATTTTTTGGTCAAATTTTGACCATGTCTGTAAAAACATAATCAAAAGAAAAAGGACAGAACAAGAGAATACAAAGGTGTACATTCCATTTTATCTGTCTGCTTTCCTTCATCTTGGGGTAGGGAGGGGAGCTGCTTGCTAGTTAAACATTTGCCCACTAGCAAAGGTTGGTAAACTCTGTCACAAACAGTGTGCAAACAGGGACACCTGCCTTTCTGTAAGTCAGGATGCTGAGGGTCACCCCCTTGCTATGCTGCTGATTTAATTCAGCTCCTCTGCTGCTCCTGCCCAACAGTGCTCCCTCAGTTCTGTCCCCAGATCTTCTCTGCCTGGTGCTGTGAGCTGTATTAATTCATAATTGACATGACTGGATAAGGCTGCTGAGGCTTTCAGCTCTTAGCACAGGGGTGGAACCTTTGCAGTCAGTGGAACAGGCAGGACACACACTCACACGTGCAATGCCATACAAATGCAGAGAAGTTCATGAGGCTGTGGACAGGAAAGAAAAGCAGGAATCTTATGCATTTCTTGGTTTCTAAGCTCCCTGATCTATGCTGCTGCAAAAGATGCTGTAAGCTGCCTTACATACTGCATCCATAACATCATGTCACCTTGCAAAGAACCCATTTTTTAGAAACACTTGTTTTGCTTCACCCACTTTCCAGCTTGTGATAAAAAAAATCTGAAAATTTTCTCTAAAAAGACTCCACACTTCTGTGCATGTGTGTGAGAATATTTATTCCCCTGGTGATATCAATTATTTCTATAACTGAAATTTCAACTCTAAGTCTGTTCTACTTAATAAAACAGTTTTTCTGAATTGCAAGTGAGCTCAGCTGAACTAACCAGAGCTTTCAGGCTGCAGTCTTTCCAGATTAGATGATGCTCTTTTTTTTTTTTTCAAAACACTATTAAGAGGCTGTTTTGAGACACATAGAAAGATTTCTCTTAATTTCAGGGAGAGGACTTCTTTGACTTCTTTCCCTATTTACCTTGTTTTTTTTTTTTAAAGCATTGCAATAATTTACACAACGAAACAAGACATTTCCTTCCTCTGCAAAGGATCACAGAGAACCTGAGACCCCTTTGTTTATGGTATGTGACGAAATTTATAGCAAAATAAATGAGAAATTACTCTGAACTTGAGTGACTACAGTGGCTGTTGGGGGAATTACAGTCCTCCCAGGGTATTTGGATTGTGGGGGACTGGGGCCTCTGTGAGCTATTCCTCTCTTCCAGACCTGCAATGCTCAAGATTTTCATCTAGGATCTATTACAGCTTTCTAGCATATTGCCTTAATCACAAGGCATATTCTTCTTCCCACTCTAATTGTGAGACTAATATACCACCGACTTGATGAGAAAGCTGGAAAAGCCTTTGGATTACTGTGTAAATTAATTCAATGCCACATGGTACTAATTGTACACTGTCTTGTTGTACTCTGCAGCTGCTAGAAGTAGCATTTGCTGTTGATATAGCCATAACATCATTGTGTTCATATTAGTAATTTACACTTACACAAAGCACATGAGGAAAATAGATAATAAAAATTATCTACAGATTTTTCAGATTACAGGAAATTCACAGCTGGCAGCAAAACCTATTAAACTACTACTTCTGTCACTTGAAGGGGTTTTTTGGTACTTGAGAAAGGAAACAGCTCAGTGTTAGTAACATAAGGTTAAGCCTCACACACTACATATAAAACACATAAATATTAATTCAAAGATGAGAGCATTCAGCTGGACAGGAACCATCTGGAAGAATGAGGAAGGTGGAAGAGAATGCATTAATTATAAAGTAATACGTATAAATTGGAAATCCATGGACCTGCTTTGCACGAAGAGCCTTATTTTCCCATTGATAATCACAATACATTTCTAACTCCTCATTGGACATGTCTGCTTTCTGATCTCTGTTTGCCCCAGCAGGGATAGCAGGGTGGCATTGTGGAGTGATAGTGATAGTTCCCTGTCAGGCCAGCACTTGCACAGCTCTGGCTCCAAACCCCTGGATTTGCCTCATGTGGAAAAATTGTAAGAGTAATAATGTTTATAAGAATAATATAATTATTTTAAAAATATTTCCAAAGAAACCAAACATGAGATGTTAGCATGCAGCACACTCGATCTGAAGCCACTGCTGCTTTCACTGGGGCTGGACTCTGAAAGGTGAGTTGGACAGTTTCAAATATCTAAGCATCTACCTCCAACTCCTAGTATTTTCAAGCCAAACTAGGTACCAATGTTACTTAAAAATCTTCATTTTTAGTAACGTCAATTCCTCTCACAATTATTTTGAAGTTCAATATTTTGTTCTCCCAGAGCAGGCATGATGGGAAAGGCAGATAAAGAAGGGGAGTTTTATAGGATGAAAAAATCAATCCAGTGAAACACTGGCCTCCTATGTGTAGCTGGATGCAAGGAGGCGTGAATGTGAGCACACAAGGTCACCATTTCATAGGTACATTTCTATGATTTGAAACACTGTCATGTTAGTGTAGGGGGCAACAGGAACTAAATCACTAAGCTCCCTATTGCTGACCAGATGCACTACCCCTACAGAGAAGCACAGAAAGGGAATGTATTTTTATGTTGCTTAAGCCACAGATCCTATTCAGCCATTAGCATATAAACTCCTTTCCATCCCAATTGCTAAACAGCTATGTGGTATTAATTGGGAAGGAATTCTGTCATACTAAAAGCTGTTCTTGAACAGGAGATGTGGAGTTTGCCATAGAATTCCTGATGGTATTGGACAAGCCATTTAATTTGTGTTTTCCTCTGTAAAATGAAAATGCATTTCTCCTACTGCTTCTGGCCTTTGTTTTTAAGCTGTCATCTCAGGGAAAGATGCTGTCTTTAGATAGAAATCTAAATACAAGGGCCTCATTCGATTTGACTTTGTAGTGCAAGTGTAATTCAATTAATTACTGTAAGAAATATGAACCTAGTAAGGGTTATGCCCAGGATAATAAACACATAATTCCAGGGACAACCTGTGGCATATTTCTCTGGTGACAGCTCTCCTGTCTCTGTTACACTGTGCATCTGCTTTTTCTCCCAGAGCAATGCATTCAACACTGCTATGGTGATTGCAGTCATGCCCCCACTTGGAAGCCTTTCTGCAGATGTATCTTCACATAGACAGCTTGAGTTTTGTACTGACCAAAAAACAGACAGGATGGAAGAGAATCTGCCCAGCTGTGTACATGCAGCCTCTAAAGTATAGTTAAACCCACCAGGTTTCTGAACTGGTCTAGTCTGAACCACTGATGGATATTACTCGTGTTCTCACTAGGTCTACCAGATGCACAGTCTTTGCAACGGCATCCCTAACACGTGCCGAAGGAATCATCCTCCACCCTGCTGTAAAAGCCCACCGTGACCGCCACCTTCATCCCCGGCTTTCTACAGCTGTCACTGCCAGCGCTGCACCCACGCACCACAAAGCCACCCGGTGCCGCTGGTCTGCAAGTGATGCCAAGAGACAACCCCTGTTCTGCGCCCACGGCACCTATGCCCGACAGCCGCGGCCCCGACTCCTCGGAGAGCGCAGCGTTCAAAGGGGGAACGGACGCTCCAGACGGGGGGGAAATTGGAAATGCCGGGGCTGCCTCGAAAGGAAGGGAGCGCGCCTCTGGGCCACTCCAATCTCCCCCCTTAAAAGCTCCCGTTGGGCTCTCCAGGGCTCAGTGGATGCTTGGTTTGGCAACGACGAGCAGCCACGAAAGGACCTGAGCTCAGTCAGCCCCGTCCTGTCGCGCCCCGCTGTCCTGCTCCCGGCCCATCGCTCCCGGCCCATCGCTCCCGGGAGGTGGCAGTGTTTCCCCACGGAAGCCACCCGCCCCGCTCCGCTCCGCTCCGCTCCGCTGCCAGGCCGCAAAGGAGCCTCTTTCATCTACCTCTCACTCGTTTTCCGCTCACTTACGGGGAATGGATTTATCGCGCGGGATCTGATCTGTAATAGCCCCAGTGGGGCCTTTTTCTCTTGCGGGCGAGAAAGTTGCGAAGTGCCGCAGCACAGCCGGAACGCCGGGATTACGGAGAGCGGTCGCGATCACGGCATACGTATTTATTGTATACACACCTATGTCTATACACACGTATAAATGTATATCAATAGACACACAGAGATCTAGACACGAGGCAGAGGATCTCCAAATACGGGCACAGAGAAACGTTTAACCGCGGTGCCATTTACATTTTGTTCGTGCATTTGGGAGAGGTGGGTGGAAAGACAGGTGGATGCGTGCCGGCTATCCGTGTACCACCCCGTACCCGTACGCGCTCACAGGCAGTGGCTATAGTCCCTTTAAATCCTCGCTCCTCAGAGGACAGGTGCGGGATTCAGGCCCCGTTGGCCAGAGCCGCTCGCAGAGGTGCTGCAGCTCGGAGGGTCCTTAGAACATCCTCGGACGCGCAGCGGTTTCTGACGGACCGGCCGCCCCTCACGGCTCCACCGCAAGTTTCTTTTCCCCCATCACCCGCTCCGGCTCTTTAACAAAAACCTCTTTCCCTTTCCCGCGGGGGCCGGCGCCCCTCCGCACTCCCCAGTGCAGTCCTTTGCGCGCTGCCCGCCGGAGGAGGACCGCAGCATCCCCGCCGGGACACCGTCCCGTATCCCGGCTCCTGGCAGCGGGGTTCCGCCCCGACGGCAGCGGCCGTGGGCTGCGGGGCGGGGCGGGGTGGCACTCACCTGACGATGACATACATGACCAAGAAGTTGCCGAAGAGCCCCACGACGCAGACCACGGAGTAGAGGGCCATGATGGCGATGGCGGTGACCACGGAGGGACCGCCGCCCGCGGGCGCGCAGGGCCCGCTGCCGCCCGCGCTGCCATTGCCGCCGCCGCAGGGCTCGGAGCGGTTCCAGCCCAGCGCCGCCGAGGCGTTGCCCCAGGCCGGGCAGGGCGCCCCGGGCGGGCGGCAGGCGGAGGCGTTGGCGGCGAACGGGACCTCCAGGGCGCCGGCGAGGAGCGGCGCGGACGCGTTGCCCAGCAGGTAGGCGACAGCCATGGCGTGCAGCGGCGTCAGCGCGGCCACCCGCTCCCCGCGCCCGAGGGACGCGCGGCGCTGCCGGCGAGGTGTCGGGGAGGCGACGGCGCCCGCCCGCCCCGACGGCGCGTCCCGCCGCTGGCTGCGGGCACATGTGTGCGGCGGGAGGGGCGGGCCGGGGCGGGCCGGGAGGAGGGGCCGTGTCCGCAGGAGCGGCGGCGAGCCGCGGGCGCGGGGAGGTGGCTCCCGGCGCTCCTCCCAGGCCGGCGGGGCGCGGTGGACGGCCGCCCCCAGCGGCGAGCGCGGTGTACCTGCGGGGAGCGGCGGGCGGCGCGCCGGCGGCGTTCCCCTCCCCTGCGAGTGGCACTTGAAGGCAAAGCGCTTAAAATGTTTCCTTCCCCAGCGCCACAGGCAAAGGGGGCAAACAGCGGAGAGAAAGAAGCGGGGGAGACTGACTTGGCGGGATAAAGGCCGGTGCAGAGAGGAGATCAGTGTGCGACTGATTATCGTAGTGAGTCAGGGATCTTGGCAAAACGATGTCCTCAGTGATTATAGAGATAACAGAACCTTGTAATGAAATGTGATGAACTTTACGGCAACACTTTGGGAGGGGTGGTTGTGAAGAGAGTTGTCTTTTGGAAATGACTTGGATCTCATGGATCCTCAGGATTTTCAGAGAACCTTCTGTTCAGGGCTCCAAGGATGCTCCCCTAGATGTTGGTGTGATTGTTATTGGATGTGATAACACAGATGAGAAAGTTCAAAACCGTTATCTTCCGCTGTGCATTCATTGTTCTGGGGTGCTTGATTTGCACACCGCTTGTTTGCACCAGCACCTTTTTGTGATCAGTTGCTCCAAATGAACACAGAGGTGCATCTCCAGGACTGCCTGATGGCTGATCATTAGGACTTGGCTCTTTTACTGTCTCACTAATGAAATCAGAAGAGATCCTTAGCAAGGCAGAAAAAATACCTCCTAGTGAACAGGAGAGTGATAGAGTAGCAGTGATTGCTCCTGCTGCCTCATCATGGATACACACTTATTCTGTCTGCTCACCCTGTGCAGAGCACCTCCTGCTCTTTCAGGAGTGGTAATGACAGAAGTGGAGAAGAAACAAGTTTCAACTTAAAAAGAAAGATGCAGAATCCCAGGCATTTTAGTCTAAGGACTTCCTGTGTGCTTGTGCCACAAGCAATGGGAACCAGTGCTGCTCAGGGCAGGTAACAGTAGCAGAATTGACCACACACTCTTTCGATGTATATCTGATAATTTGTGGGGAGGAGGAAGAGGGAATGGGAAAGGAGTGTCACTGGTCTTAGAGAGGGATATAGATCTGGGGAATTTGTATTCCTTTTTTTCATTCTAAAGTGGACTGAAAGGAGAAGATCGAGTAAGCTATTAATGGGCACTTTCAGTAGATAGCCTGTATTGCTTCATGGCCAGAGAGAGTATTTTCAGCGTCCTTCATTGGTAGGAGAGAGCCATTTAGCATCGCATTTAGGAAGAGCTTTAGAATAGGAGTTATTTTGTCTTTGGAAAAAGCTGTGGACAAGGGGAAATGAAAGCAAGAACTCAAGAGATTTTACATGGTCAAAGACACTGCCTCTTTATCCCCTTCTGAAGTATGGCATGTATAGTCATACACAGAGCGGGAGGAACAAGGCTTTAAAACTGGGCCATTCTCAAAGACTTTAATCTCTGGGTACGTGCACAGAGTGTGGGAGCCTCTCTCTGTGCTTGCCCTTTGTTGCACCAAAGCCATCAGAAGAGTTTAATGTAAGTCTAGACACAATTAATATTTAGCCCTTTGAATACAACTGTGCCTGGCTGTGGAAGGAATGAGGAAGATGGGGAATAAAGTCAAGGCTGCCAGGAGATCCACTCCATACCTTGTGTCATAGCCAGATTTGTATCATCCTCACTATCAGAAGGCCCCTCTGTGCATTAAAAATGACTTAAAAATTACATTGAAACGTCTTTAAAAAACCCTTAGAAAAAGATGCCGAGGTAAATTGAGTGTTATATACAAGTCTTTATGACTGCTCACAGAAATGTGATTGCACACACAAAAAATTATTATGCCCAAATAAATCAACCTTTTGGCAGGTGCAGATGAAAACTTAGGATGCAGAGAGGGCTGGCAAGAAGCCCTGTGAGTTGAGCCTTACAGGCTTCATTAAGCAAAATTTCAAGGTAGGCGAGTGATAGTTGAATGCAGCCCTTTGCAAAGTTATTACAAGTGTTCCTTCTCAAGGACATAGGCAATGTGAAATAAATACTTAGAATAATGCTTTCAGATGCTGAAGGTCATTTTAGGGTAATAATGTGTGAGACCTTTTCCTCAAATAATTTCAGATAATATAGGACTGTGTAGCCAAGATTCTGGTGAAGGGGTGTTTGTGAAGTTGAAGACCAGTAATTCCTTCTTCTTGGTAGCAGTTCAGCTTTTTCCTTCTTCACAGAAAAAAAGCAGTCTCAGTCATTTGCATTATTTCTATTTTCACAGATCACCTGTGTCTCCTTCCTAGATTGTGACAGTGACTCTGCAGGTAAGGGCAATCTGCCGAGTGGCAAATACTATATCCATTAGTTGAAACAAAGTACTTTAGGTTTCAGCATCTCTGAGTTCTTCTGCCCTTGTAAAAAATAAAATGTCTCTTCAACGTTTAATAAATGTAGCTGTCAGTGATAGCTTTTGTGTTTGCATAACAAGTCTGAAGGGTATCAGTTGGACCACATTGATGGTTGGACTAGATGATCTTGAAGGTCTCTTCCAACCTTGATGGTTTTGTGATTCTGTGATACAGTCTTCAATTTCTTTATCTGGCAAGGCTACAAAGCATATTCATGATGGTTTGTTAAGGACTATATTAACTGTCCTTGATAGTCAACTGTATTTTCAACTATCCCAAAACTAATAGTTTTGCTTTTGCTGAGCTGGAGCTACATACTGAATGAGAAGAGTCACAATTTTTCTGAAAAACTATCACTGTACTGAATGACATAATGGTCTAGAGGAAGTTAGTATGTGATATAACTAAATACTATAGTAAGGGGAACAGTTCAGTTCATACAACCTTGCATTTTCTAACTCTTAGGTATTTTGACTCTGCAAGTTTAATTCTTGGTCGTTGATTAGGCTTTCCAAATCCAGTAGCTCAACAGAGGGATGGTTGCTGCAGCTCTGTTCCCTCAGGTCCAACTACAAGCCAGACTGGGCTAGTATCCGCAATAGTCATGCCTGCAAACACCTTTATGGAACTCACACATAAGCACATACACACAGCTGGCCCCACAGAGCAGCACAGACATGAACTCAGCACTAACAGAAACACAAACTGCACCAACAGCCTCATCCTGTTACCCTCTGGCTGTTCAGGGTGAAAATCTGCTAGTGGGAATATATATATACATACACGTACACCGTATGGCTCTCCTCAGTGAGCATCTGGATGAGACACTCAGTCTGCCCAGTAGCTGCTCCCTGCCTCCCAGCACATGGACATAGGAGCCCTGAGGCTGCAGCACCACTCCAGCTGTGGAGGGGGACCCACGTACAGACACCCAACACACACGGGAGGACACACTAAGGGCCCCTAGGAACCATTCTTAGTGCACCCAGGAGCTGGCCTGTATCATTTCCTTTTCCTGCCTGTGCCTCCTCCCTTATGCATCTCGTGATACATTTTTGTGCAATCCCAAGGTACTCTTCTCCTGCATCCCCTATTGCTTCCCATATCCCTAGGCAGTGACACCCCTCAGTTTGGGAGGGGCTCCAGGAAACCGCTTCCCTGTGGTGCTGGATATTGTGCTTGGCCCATGGGGCTGAGACTCCCCTGTGACAGCCTGGGGACAGTCTAGGGAGAGATCTCATTTCTCTGATGGAATTATTGGTGTTCCCTCACCTGCCCTTGTGCCCTGGTGCTCCTCCCTGTGCAAGGAGATGGGTCTTTTTTGGGCTGGTAGTTCCTCTGGTGGCTCCTGGAGTAGCCAGGGCAGAGAATTATCTAGGTTCCCCTACCTGCTGCTATCTCTGTGTCTCTCCCTGCATGTGTGCAGTTACAGATCACATCACTTGAGTCGTCTTTGGCAATCTCACTGCTAAATACTGATTTCTCTGATATGCCTGAAAGGCAGCATTAGACACATACAAAGGATGAATCTGTTGGAGAAATACCGTCCACAGAGACTGACTGCTCTGCACACTCAGAGACGGTAATGTAGGGAAAAATATTTATGTGGCCATAAATTTGGCTTTTGCTGAAGGGAGGAGATTCAAATAGGTAATTTAAATAAAATTATATACTTCTAGGAAATCCTCAGAATGCACTAATAGAATATTTGTTACAGGCCTCACAGGTTCCACACGGCACTCAGAAATAAATGGAAAACTGTGAGCCATCATAAATTGCCCTGTGACAAATATCACTTCTAAACTACAGTGCAATGCCACTTTGGTAACAGTAAAAGTAGAGCATTATGTGACACTAAGCAAATGCCACCCATTATGTGATTAATGAAATTAAATAATACAGTGTGGCAGAATAAAGAGATGACTGGTTCTTGGAGGGGAAGGACACTAGTGAAATCTCTACAGGATGAGCATGGTGATATCTGACTTTTTGATTTATCCATGTGATTTTATTTTGAGAACTAAATTATTTTCAAAATCAAAAGGAGAGAGAAGATGAGGGAAAATGAGGGATTATGTTTTTGAGAATTTTCCAATGTGTGTTTTCATTAATTTTAGAAATGATTAAAAGTTACAGAATTTAAAATCTGACAAGCTCTACTTACTTTCAAATGAGGAAATAGTCTCAATTTGCTCCTGTGTGAAGTGTGAGCTTATGATTCTTTCCATAAATCCAACTGTGGGATCTTGTATCTTGACATGTTTATCAAATTTAACATTTCATTGCCTCTACCCGCTTACATTTCTAAAACTTTTTCATGGGCATCCTACATGGATCTGTTTTTAGGACTGCATTATTTATTCTGTCCGTTAAACTCATGTCCTGTTCCCTTTCAAATCCTTCCTTGTTAATTATTTCCTTTGCAGCCCTTACAAGAAGTGATAAAACATACATTTGATCTGCCATAGGGAAATCTGCCCAGTGTAACTCTACTGATATAATTGCTGTTATTCATGTTCCCATATGAATACTCTGAATTCGAAATAATGGGAAGTTGTAAACAAATGGATAATTTTACTTCTAATTACTCTTGCATATAAAAGTTAAGCATGTCAAAGATAATGCGTATTTTGGTCAACAGCTGTCCAAACAGTTTGACCTTCACATTGTGTTGCGATTTGACGCTGGTTAAGTGCCAGGCACCCACGAGAAAACTATTCACTCATTTTCATGAGTTGAGATAAGGATTATTGAAAAAAAACTTTAAGTCAAAACAAGTTCAAAATTTAAACAGTATAGAGGAGATTTATTATTGACATAATTAAAAGTAAAAAGGGTAATGCGAACCAAAGCAAACTTTCAGAACACTTTTCTTCCCCAATCCCTCCCTCTTTTTACCAACCATGCAAGGAAACAAACATGGGGTTTTGGTCAGTATTTCACTTCTTAAAAGTCTTTCTTTATGTTTAAGGAAAAGAGTTTCTTCTGCTGTGCCGTGGGATCCTTCCCATGGGAGATAGTTCTCTGCGAACTTTTCCAGTGTGGTTTTAACTCTCACAAGCAACAGCCCGCCCGAACCTGCTGCCATATGAATCCGTCCCATGGGTCAAGCAGTCTTCCCACAACTGCCTAGCGTGGGTCATTTTAGTTCATGGGGTTTAGTCTTTTAAGGATGAGCTGTTCTAGTTTGGAAGCGAAGGCTCTCTTCCTCGATCTCTGAAAGCAAAGGTCCTCTCTCTCTGTTCAAGTTCCTCACTAGATTACAGCTTTTCAGCATCCACGTGCTCCAGCTTCACAGGCTGTGTGTGGATCTCTGCACCGCCCCATACACCTCATGAATTATAGGGAAACAGTTTGTTGTATTGTGGTCCTCACCACGGCTTGCAGGAGAATCTCAGCTCCAGTGCTTGTAGCACCTCCTCCTTCTCCTTTTTTTTTCACTGACCTTGGTGCCGCCAGGTTAGTTTTTCTCATGTCTCCTAACTTTTCTTTTTCCCCTGACTTGGAAGAATGTTGGTGTCTGTAAGTTGCAATTGAGAGGTTGATCTTGCCCAGGCTCCACATCAGGGGATTGCTCGCCATGTCTCTTGCTGCTGGCTGCGTGGTCCTCGCTGGCACCGCATGGGCGGTTCTGTCCTCAGGAGGGGCCCAGCCACATGGTCCCAGCTTTAGGATGGGCCCAGGAGCCCTCCCTGGGAAGGGGCCCAGGGGCCCCCTCGCCACCCCTCGGAGGGGAGCAAGAAAGAGATTCTTGTGATTTTTTCTTTCTTAAATGTGTCATCACAGAGGTGTTACCAACCTGTCTAATTGGGCTGGTAACCTGCCCATTGTCAGAGCCTTCAGCGATTGGCTCTGTGCCAGACATAGAAGTTTCGAACAGCTTTTTTCTTCTTTCCCTGCCCCCTCAAACCAGATTTTGTTAAACCAACACATAGGGTCATTCTCACACAGCCACTTGTTGTACCACTTGTTGGTTCAGACCTGAATGTATCAGCACAGTGTGCATGTTCACCTGGTTCTTTGTGTCTTCATCAAATCCGTTCTTCACCTGCCTTACAAGGGAGAAGATGGGGGGCCATTGCAAAGAAAAAACCTAACCTGTGTCTCAGTACCTGTGCAAATGCTCAGGATGCTGCCAGTGTCCTAGGTCATAGACATGACAGAATGGCTGAGGTGAGGAGGCTGCTGTGGAGATCATGGAGTCCAATAGCCCACTCAGACCAGGGTCATCTGCTACAGGTTGCTCAGGGCTGTCCTGTCATGTTTTGAGTAACTCCAAAGATGGAGACTTCACAAGCTCTCTGGGCAACCTCTTCCAATGTTTAAGCACACACAAAGTAATGAAGCTTTTTCTTATGTTTAAATGGAATTTCAATTTGCTGGCTCCATCCTCTTTACACTATCCTGTTAGGTACACGCATTGATAAGATCCTCCTCTTCTCCAGGCTGAACTGTCCCAGCAATCTCAGTCATTCCTCGTATACCAGATGCTCCAGTCCCTTAATTATTTTTGTGGCCCTTTGCTTGACTGTCTCCATATGTCCATTTTGCCGTTGTACTGGGGAACCCAGGTGTACCTCACTAATGCTGAATAGAGTGGCAGGATCACCTTCCTCAATGTGCTGGCAATGCCTGTGAGCCTGTGAGCCTCTGCCCCTCTGCAGATAGATCCCATCTCTTCTTTGCAGTTCTTGATCCTCAAAGTGGGTCCCATCATGGTACCATCCCTAGAGCCATGCAGTCACTTCATCTAATACATTTCAGGTCTCCCCTGCCCAGAACAAATCTGTGGAGAGCTAATAAAAATATAATATGAGCTATGTCTTCCTGACTTCCTAAAATATTACAGTTTAGACATAGAAAATGAATGCCAAATCTGAATAATGGTCTTCCCAAGTGATAATCTCAGTATTGGGATAGGAATATCAATTTTTTGAAGTTTAGGTAGACCACATATGGCAGCTGGCTCTCAAGGCAAAGTCACGATCTTCAGCCATTAGGAAAGCCATCTGTTAACTTCTAGGGTTGGAAAATTGAAAATGTTTCCTGGCTAATGGAAAGATGGAGAGAGGAGGAGAGAGGATTTGATTTTAACAGCTGCTTATCTTAGCATGGTTGAGGGTTCCCTGTACCACTAAGTGTATTTATCTTTGTTGACACCTCTTTTAGTCAGATCCTCAGTCTTGTCTTTTGACAGGCAGCAGTGAAGTTGTTCTTTTTATCAAAAGGAACATGGGGAATGGTCCAAAAAGAAAAAGGAGCAAGTAGTAGTGTCTTCAGTCACAGTTCCTTTCCACAGAGAATTTTCGATGTCTCACTTCTCAGAAAGGGCTTGGCTCCGGAAATTGCTCTTCCCTGTGCTGGCCAAGATTAGAGTATCTGTTATTCCAATCCTAAATTTATGCAATTTAGGAAAAAGTACATGCCAAGCTAACTTAAAAAAGCTCCCTAATGAAAACAGTTTAACCTCATAAGCCAAAAGCATGGTATTAAAATTGTATCTGCAACTTCCATCTGGATATCAGAGTTAATTTTGTTTTTTGATGGGAGAAATGGTTGCCCCTTAAGGGGCTGTATTTTGCTATGTTTCAAGAAGAGAACTTAAAACCTAATTAATGGCAAGGCTTTGGTGTATTTTCTTACCTCTTTTGATAGTGAGATCCTGATGTTATATGTATTGCAAAAGTCATGCTGCAGAAGGATTGCCACGTCTTCGTGTTATGTTTTTACTTTATTGCCTTTTTGCTATTTGCTCACAAAGGATAAATACACTGAGACAAGATGAAAGCACTGTAAATAATGTGCAACTGAAGCTGACAGACGACAGCTCAGTGTAGTGACTTCCCTGGATGAGAAAGATGTACACTTTTTCTTCTTGTGAGTTCATTTGCAGCTGTGATATACTGTAAGGATTAGTTAGATTTAAATATTAGGTGTCCAGCATCCTAATGGATCATCCAGGTAATGTCTCCCACTAAGGGATATGTTGGTTTTTGTGAACATTTAATGAGACTTTAATCCTCTGTGTTCTTCTGAAAGGACCTCTGAATGTCCTTGGTGAACTTCTTTTAGGTTAGGGGGTTCACTCTTTCTTGTCTTCAGTTGCTATAGATACTCCTTTAATCTCAATACACTTTACTTAGGAGTTGTAATTTGCCTTACATGAACCCAAATATCATCCTATATTGGACAAAATATCAGATCTCAAGAGACTCTTGGTCAGCAGGATACCAACATAGTTTAGGTGTTGAGGTTCAAAATTATGAACTGGTCAGTTGTATCCTGGATACATTTGAGATCCATAGTCACGTAGATTTTCACCTTCAGAGTTGCTGAGAAACATCTTGATTATGCTTAGATGAACTTCACCCTCCACAATATGAGACTGGGGATTTTTTTTTGTAAGGATGTGTGCTTTTTGGAGATTTCTGCTCCTGCTGCAAAGATTGTTTATGTATTTTGTATCAAGTGATAAATAAAATATGTTTGTTTTTAAGTGAAAATAATTTTTATATGATATAATAATTATATTATAATTTATCTTTTTTCTTTCTTCTTCTTCATCCACTGAATCTTGAATTTTCTTCTATTGGTCAGACAAGTCTGGCAGGAATAGACTGCTTTCCAGAGGTTTTCATAGGGTAAATGAAGGTTTTGAACCCAAGTCTGTCATCGTCTAGAATTCAATCATAGAATAGCTGAGTTATAAGGAACCCATCAGGATCATTGAGTCCAGCTCCTGGTCCTACACAGGATACCCCAAGTGTCACACCATGTGCCTGAGAGTGTTGTCCAGATGCCTCTTGAATTCTGTCAGCCTTGGTGCTGTAACCACCTCCTTGGGGAGCCTGTTCCAGTGCTCAGTCACCCTTTGGCTGAAAAACCTTTTCCTCATATCCAACCTAAACCTCCCCTGACTCAGCTTCAGGCCATTCCCTTGGGTTCTATCACTGGCCACCAGAGAGAAGTGTGTCCCTTCTCTTCACATCGCAAGGAAGTTGGAGACTAGGATGAGGTCTCCCCTCAGTCTCCTCCAGGCTGAACAAACCAAGTGATCTCAGCCCCTCCTCATACAGCTTCCCCCAAGGCCCTTCACCATCCTCATGGCCCTTCTTTGGACACTCCCTAATGGCTTAATGTCTTTTTTATATTATGGCACCCGAAACTGCCCCCAGCACTCGAGGTGAGGCTGTCCCAGTGCAGAGCAGAGTGGGACAATCCCCTCCCTTGCCTGGCTGGCGATGCTGTGCCTGATGTTCCCCAGGACACGCTTGGCCCTCCTGGCTGCCAGGGCACTGCTGGCTCATGTTCAGCTTGGCAGGGACCAGGAGCCCCAGGTCCCTTTCCATGGCACTGCTTTCCAGCATCTCATTCCCCAGTCTGTACACCCAACCAGGGTGCCCCATCCTGGGTGCAGAATCCGGCACTTCCCCTCATTGAACCTTGTAGAGTTGGTGATTGCCCAGCCCTCTAATCTGTGAAGGTCTCACTACAGGGCCTCCCTGCCTTCAAGGGAGTTGACAGCTTCTCCCAATTAGTGTCATTGGCAGATTTACTTAGTATTCCTTGGAGTTCTGGATCCAGGTTGTTCATGAAGACGTTGAAGAGCACAGGGGCTAGGATGGAGCCCTGCAGAATCCCACTAGCCAGCCTGACATCACCCCATTCAGTATAACCCTTTGTGCCTGACCTGTAAGCCAGTTGCTCATCCATCATGTGTGGGTGTATGCTGCATATTGTGTCCAGAAGGATACTGTGGGAGACAGTACCAAAAGTTTCACTGGAGTCCAAAAGGACTTCATCTACTGGCTTTCCTAGACCAGCTAGGTGGGTTATCTTTTAAATCAGGTTGTACAAGCAGGACCTCCCCCTCATGAAATTGTGCTTGCTGTGACTGATGACTGCCATGAATTGCTAGCTGTTGTCTAAAATCAGTCTCTTCAGCTTTATTTTTGAAGATAAAACTGTCCTTTTCCAGGACAGGTGGGAGAAGGATCAAGTGGAGGATGCTACCCATTGTTACCTCTGAGTCACTGAGAAGGGCAGGATGTCACAGCTTTGTCCTTGTCATTTCATGTTGTCTAACATTGTGGGTCACACCCGTGGCAAGGAGATTCTTGGGTGTCATTCTGAAGTACCTAAATCTGCTTGTTTTGTCCACAAGGAAAGACGAACCAATGAACTCTGCGTTCTCTGAAAGCTGGACCACCTGGTCAGCTAAGGACACTGTGGTCAGTGCTGTGGTAGTTAAGTTGGTGGTTTAGCATTCTATGTATGCGTGGGTCTTGTCTCTAAAACAGTACTTTTGAATTCAAATAAGTCCTAAAGACAGTATTTTGAATTTAAATCTTAATCAAGGAGTTATGATCTCTTTTTTCTTAGGATCACTGAAAAATTAACATGTTTTCCTGAGAAGCTGTTACCTGTACTTTTCAGATAATTATTGATTTTTAAACTCTTCAATGATAATTTGCACTCAGAATGCTTCTAATATAAGTGGTAATACCAAATGATTTTATATATTTGTTAACACACACAAGCATTTTATTTTGATATCAGCAGAGATATGCTTGATGTTAATGTAAAATGTTAAAATAAACTTGCTTGAAGCTTCTGCCATTCAGAAAATCTAAAGAAATAACATTGTTTCAGAGTATTGCACTAGGTAACTGTGCATGAAGTTGGCAGATTTCAAAGAGCTAATAAAAATATTAGTTATACTGTAAACTACCGTGAAGAGAAGCAGAGAAGAGATTAATTTCTTAGCTCAGCTTATTAACCTTAAATCCTAGAAAAATATTTTCTAAGAAATGTGATGTTTCTTGACAAAGAACAAATGTTTCTAGGAAGAAATGTATTTTAGGAAGTTTTCTTGCTATTTTTTTCTTTTTTTTTTTTTTTCAGGCCAAGTTGAATAAAGTATATTAAATGGGAATAAAGAGAGAAAACTATTGATGTGCCCTTCAAATATCCTGTTTTCCCCCTCATGAAATCATAAGCCAGAGCTGAGGCACCACTGAAATGAGCCAAAATAAAAATTCAGTGCACCTCCTTGCAGCCTTTATCTCTCTGTTCTTCCACATGCAGAGGAAGCCACTTTACCACCATATCTGCAGTAATTTGTAGGGAGATAATTTTAGAGGCTCATATAAATCATGAAAGCAGTGTTCTCACAAACAGTGCTTGCAAAAGGCACACGTAACGTGCCCGACTGAGAGCAATTACCTACAGGCATGCCATGGGCTTTGTTTTTTCAAACCTTTCCACAGTAAGTGATACTGTGAAGTGAATTAATCTCTCTTTTGTCTTCCCAGTAAGTATCAATTAGTGTAAAATAAGGTCCTCTCTTTTCCAGCTCATAATTGTTGCTTCTTGCTTGATTTGTCTGCTCTGGCAATTCATACTCAAAAATGCTCTTGAAGCCTTTGTGTGCATTCTTGCTGTGTGCAGCATGCCTTGCTTCTCTCAGAACGGAAAGCTGCCTGTTTTAGTAAGACAGCTCTACACTTTAAAGCTTGCACGTAACAGATGTAGACCAGAAGACTGAACAAGGGCTAAAGGCTAAGCAAAGAAAAACAACAGGAAAGGAAAAGACACACTGGAAAACTTGAATTCCATAGAGAGTCTGATGTCAGTCTTCTCATAACATCAGGTACAGTCCTAGAAATCCCTGCAGATAGTGAGGGAGGCTGAACCTCATTTTGTATTATTGAGTAGTAGGAACAATCCCCTTGAGATGCAATACAGCATGAGTTCATCAAGTTCAAGTCGTCAGTTTAGCCACAAAAGGCCAGTTTGGCCAACATGTTTAGATATTCTATCACAGAATCACAACTCCTTTCCAAAATGTAAAGTTCCATACTTCTATTTGGTTGCCATTTGTCACTAGATGCTAAATATTTTGTATTTACAGTGTTCACTGGAATAGGGATTGGTATTAAAATTCACTTCAGGAAGCAAAGCTTCTTAATAGCTGAACTGGGAATTATTGTTGTCCCTTTGCTCTGGCTAAGTAAATGGTTAATTATCCACAACTAAATTGAACAGCTTCCAAAAGGAGAGATCCTTCACTTCCTCTTTTCTCCCAGTCTCCCCTGAACTATCATCTACTGTTTAAGCACTCTGCTAAAATTGTGCTTAGTTTCTTTTGATGTCATGAGAGATGAGAGCTCAGGCCTTCCATCTTCTTTGCAGGGTGTCTTGTTCTTGAGGTGCAGATTAGGACATATGAGCAGTAGCAGCAGCAGCAGCAGTGATTTATGAAGCGACATGGAGATGGTCACCCAGCAGTGGAAGGAGTTGTGTCTGTGATTTCAAATTGAGGGAGGCACCTCCCTCAAGTACTGGGTAATGGAACTTATGTCCCAAAGATAAGTTCTGATTTTGGTGCTGAAATTCACTTTAGCACTTGCAAATGCCTGCTTTATAGAAACCTTGGGGTTTGACCTCAACCCACACAGTGCTCTATAGATGGCTGTTGCGAGATAATGACATTGTCTAAATAGAGTATCTTAAGCAGAAGGCTGATGTAATCTCAGTTTAGATTTATGACAGAAAGCAGGGCATTTCTCTTTCTGAAGTTGTTTACTTGCATTCATCCTTGTCATACCTTTGACAAATGTTTGAGTTTGCATCTTACAAGTATTGTGTCTATATAAAAAGAAAGGCACTTGCACTTCACTTACTTTTTCCTAAGTGTCCTGGATTTAGCTGGGATAGAATTAATTTTCTTCTTAGTAGCTGGCACAGTCTTGTGTTTTGGATTTAGTACAAGGATACTGTTGATACGACACTGATGTTTTGTTTGTTGCTAAGTGGTGCATACCCTAAGTCAGAGACTTCTCAGTGTTTCATGCTCTGACAGTGAGGGGGTGCATAAGAAGCAGGGAAGGAGCACGGCCAGGACAGCTGACCCAGACAGGCTAAATGGGTATTCCATATCATAGAACATCATGTTCTGTATATGAACTGGGAGGATTGGCTGGAAGGGGATAATCACTGCTTGGGGATGGGCCGAGCATTGATGAGTGAGTGGTGAGCATTTTATTGTACATTGCTTCATTTTCCTGTGTTGTGTTCCTGTGTCTCTTTCCTATTATTATTATTATTATTATTATTACTGCTATTGTTCAGTTTGTTTCAATTATTAAACTGTTCTTATCTTGACCCACAAGTTTATACTTTTTTCCAATTCTCCTCTCTATTCCAGTAGGGTAGGGAGTGAGTGAGTGGCTCTGTGGTACTTAGTTGCCAGCTGGGGTTAAAACCTGACATTCAGAAAGCAGAATGATCTTGGGATGATGATTTTTTCACTTGTGGCTTGCCAGTTCATGGGCTGAGAAAAGGGTGAACTATTGTAGCCGTGTTTCCGCACTAATCCATTTTGAACAATGAACCTGGTGAGGGGAGATATTACAGGAGGGCAAAGAGTTTTCATGGCTAATTTTTCTTGGAGAAGTATACCTGCTCAGCTTATTTCTTTGCTGCAAGTAGAAGAGACAACACATGGACAGGTAATAATCTTTCTTGGTGCCATGTGGCATAGGATTTCACTGGAACATGGTGATGTGTTATTGCATTCCGAGTGCAGTATTTGTGTTGTGAATATGTGCAAGCCTGCAGAGACTCTGCTCAGTGAGTTATTAAGCCTCTTTATCAAATGCATAACAGAATCAGCAAGCTACACAAATTAGATGTCTGAGTCATAGTTTTCACATTTGCATAGGAGGGATAATAGTACTACTTACGACAGGATGAAAGGTCGTAAGTATGTCCCGTGTTTATGTATGTATTTTTAAGCAACATAAAATATGAAATTTGAAGTAAACTTTTATTTCTGATTTTTCTGATTTATGTTCTCTCTTCCTTCCTTTTCTATTTTCTTTTTAGTTGCAAGTAGTCGGCAGTTACTAAAAAGAGAGCATAGGAGATGATTCATTTCCAAATAACCACAATAGGAGAAACAAATCAACTTGAAGTGAAGCTTTCACACTTATCTGTATAATAAGCACTTGCAGTTTCTCATCAATTAGTGATTGCAAAAACTAATTTGCAGTAGGATATGACATATAGGAAGATGACCTTTAATTTCTCACTAAAATTCTGAAGGCTAACAGCCACTGGCAATAGAGAGATGTCCTGTTAGGGTACACTGACATTTGATGGAAAAAAAGAGTCCTTGCACCCCTACCCCCTTAAATTGTAGAAATGATTGTTTATTGATACTTCTATAATTTCAAACTAGTTTACAATATCTTTTCTCACTTTGATTTCTCCCTTCCATGAAACATCTGCAGTCTGTTAGGTTAAGATCTCTTGTAACCTCTGATGTGTGACTTGGTTGTCTTTGCCTGAAAGAAAAACAGAGTGAAGAAGCATGTGTATTTTTTGCCTGAGGTAAATAGGAGCACATATGGGAAATGCAATGGAAAGTTGCATGATGGATGACTGTAAACATGGATATTGTAGATGCATAATTATTTTTTAATGTTTTATGTATTTGAAGTGCTCGAAATGATAGAGTAGTAGTATCCATGGTAGCCTTATTCTTGCCTGGTTTGGATATCCCACCCTTAGCATCACATTCAAAACTTCTCCTTTTGTGGATGCCATTATCTTTTTGTACCATAAATCATTTAATAATAAAGAAAACTATGATAATAATTTCTCTTTGATATTACTGGAGTAAGTAAGCTATAATTCTGCTGAAATCAGTGGAGCTTCACAGGGCAACAGGAACTTGAGGAAAAATTTGTTGGTTATTGTTACCTAGGGGAACAGAATCTGTCTGCTCTGTTGATTTACTTAGAATGCAAGTTCTGGGAGGTGGGAAAGATCGTTCTTTTGCCATATGCAAACATGTAGAGCACCAGGGAAAAGAGTCATGGCAAAGGAGGTCACATGGAAAATAATGGGGTAGTTGGTGACGGCCAACACGGCTTCAATAAAGGCAAATCATGCCTAAAAAATTCTTCTACTCTGGAGTTACAGCAGGAGCAGAAGAGAAAAACTCAGCTGACATCATCTATGTGGACTTGTGCAAAGCATTTGACACTGTCCCATGACATCCTTGTCTCTAAACTGGACAGACATGGATTTGATAGGTCAACTATTTGGTGGGTAAAAAATTGGCTGGATGGTCACAGCCAGGGAATTGCAGTTCACATCTCAGTGTCCAAGTGGAAAGCAGTGACACAAGTGGCATTCCTCAGGGGTTGGTATTGGAGCCAGTGCTTTTTAACATCTTTGTTGACAACATGGACAGTGGGATTGAATGCCCTCTCAGCAAGTTTGCCAACGACATGGAGCTAAGTGGTTCAGTCCACAAGCTGGAGGGAAGGGATGGCATCTGCAGGGACCTCGACAGGTTTGAGAGGTGGGTCTGTGCAATCGTCATGAAGTTCAACAAGGTGAAGTGCAAGGTCCTGCACCTGGGTTGGGGCAATCCCAAGCAAAGTACAGACTGGGTGTAGAAAGGATCAAGACTATCCCTGGGCACAAGGACTTGGGGACGTTTGTGAACAAAAAGCTCAATATGTACTTGAAGCCCAGAAAGCCCACTGTGTCCTGCACTGCATCTAGAGCAGCGAGGCCAGCAGGGTGAGGGAGGGGATTCTCCCCCTCTGCTCTGCTGTTGTGAAAGAGTGCCCACCTGGAGTGCTGCATCCAGCTCTGGAGCCCCAACACAAGAAAGACCTTGACCTGTTGGAATGAGTTCAGAGGAGGACCATGAAGATGATCAGAGGGCTGGAGCAGCTCTCCTATGAAGAAAGGCTGAGAGAATTGAGGTTGTTCGACCTAGAGAAAAGAAGGCTGTGGGGAGACCTCATAATAACCTTCCAGTACCTACAGAGGACCTACAAGAGAGATGGAAAGGGTCTTTGCACAAGACCATGTTGTGATAGGACAAGGGGCAATGGCCTTTAGCTGAAGGAGAGTTAGTTTAGGCTAGATGGTAGGAAGAAATTCTTTACCATGAGGGTGGTGAGGCACTGGAACAGGTTGTCCAGAGAAGTTGTGGATGCCCCATCCCTGGATGTGTTCAAGGCCAGGTTGGATGGAGCTTTGAGTAAACTGGTATAGTGAAAGGCATCCCTGCCTTTCACTAAACCAGGAGTTGGGAGGGAGTTGGAACTAGATGATATTTAAGGTCCCTTCCAATCCTAAGCATTCTGTGATTCTATGATTCTATGTTTCTAGAGCCTTGGTCTCACAGAATTGGCCTGCCTGGGGCCACACCACTTCATGCTGCATCCATACCATAACCCATAGTGGGAGGCTGTACAACTACTACAGCCGTAGTTGATGGTATAGCTGCTGTACAGGGACAGCAAACGATGCAGGAGGTGGAGAAGAGAAACAACGGATGTTGCTTTTTGGCAGAATTTACTGCAGCGATACTTCAGAAAGAGCTTGGGGCACTTGTATTGCTAAACAGTGAGCTAATAGGAGAGAATAGTAAATTCCTGACTTGTATTTTTGTTAATGTTTCAGTGAATCTGAAGCAAAAGGAAGTTTTAGCCTTCTGGAATAAACTGCTACTGAATTCCCTTTATTTCAAAGTAATATGCTGACATTTCTCACTTCCTGCTGAAGTGTTTATATACTGTCAGATAATTTCTTGGTTCTCTCTTGGAAGCTACTACAGTTTACTGAGGAGCTGAAACATTCATTACATCTTTTATGTGTCTCAGAAGGGTATTACGAAGTTCAATTAACATTCGAGAAGTGTTCTGCAATTCTCAGATGACATGTACAGTGGAAGCATACAAAGTGGTTATTATCCATTGAATGCATGATATTTGCTGTGTATCTATCTTTCATCAAGCTACTCCTAGGTAGAAATGTTCTCTTCTTGAAGACTGCTTGAACTTGTGCACCAGTACTGGCCAAATATAGCATTAGGGGGTGTGAGATTTTGCTGCTCATTGAAATCACTTACAATTGAATGGGGAGTGACAAATCATTGTTCAAGACTTCATTTATATAAAAATGTTAACAGTTCTCAGTCACACATCTTGTAAGGACTTTTGAAGTAATTGTGAAAATAAGCACAAAGGAAAGGAAGTCTAGGAGGCAGGAACCATGATCCTGCTATTGTGAGTGTTTCACCTGGCAGGCAGTGATTACCTTTGCAGTCCCCGCACCACTTCTAAGGTCAAGTAAGCAGAGTAATTAGAACATGAATTCAGAGTTCAGATTGTCCTCGTAAGTTTGTGCCTTGATATGGCAGATTGTGGGAGGATGGGTTGCCAAAACCTTGACATTTCATTATTCCTGGAATGAATCATCTGTGCAGAAGAAAGGCTGAAGTCAGTCTGCCCTCTTTGAATGAATATAGGTTTTTCATATTTAAGTATTGTGAAGCTGGTTTCAGAGCACCCCACGATTCATGCTTTCCAATAGCACACTTGGTCAGTCAGGAAGCCCTTCCAATGGGGCTCCCTAAATGCAAGTGCCCAGGAGACCATTGGACCATCAGATGCTGAGTGGGGTTAGGGTATAAGCACAAAATACAGGCAAATGCATAGGATCCTTCAGATGTAATACAGAAGAGGTATTTGCAGCTGAGAATCTGTCTCTAATAATTAACTCAGAAAGCCAGATAGCTTATTTCTTCCCTTCCAGGTCCTACTAGGAAAACTTTCCTTTGTTCATGAGTATCACAAGAGTGCAACAACTTCCAGTATCTCTTCTCTTCTCTTCTCTTCTGGCACCTGCTATTATTCCAGCCCATCCATAATGAAATTCCCTTTCTGCCAGGAGTGAAGAAAGAGTTCCAATTCTATAAGATGTACAGGAGGGATGGAGAAGAGAGCTACAGTGGGGAGAAGTAGTAGTGGCAGAGTGGGAAGTGACTTGAATCATGCAAGAGGCATTTGTCTCTCCTGAGGAAGCATCTGTCTTTGTTTCCTGTGTCCATGCTGGACCACAAAATCCCTAACATGGGTGCCTCTGTTAAGCACCCAAGTAAAATTTATCTAGTCTTCAATTTCACAAATTGCCAGGGGATAATTTGCCCATGAGAACATGTCATGACCATGAAATTTTTGTTGACTGAAGCCATGGAGTTTATCCATCAGTTTATCTGTATCTATTTCTTTTTTTTTATGGCATTGTAACAATAAGGACCATCTTCTTTCTCTATTGGGTATAAATTGAGGTAGGATTTCAGGACTTGTACCTTTTCAATACAGTTAGTACTGTATTCTCTTGAATTAATTCTGCTTAGTTTTCCTTTTAAGTTTGTGGTATAATAAAGTATCAACTTGTTCCTTTGAAATAGACTCTGGTGCTGCTTGTCCCAGCCCTGGAGAGGGGGAAAGGGATGCAGGTGAGCTGCAACCACTGAGCAGGGGTTGTTTGGGTCTCATGATCTGTGTGGATCTGAGAAAGGAGTGGGGGAGAAAAGATCAGTTGACCCACTGGACCTTGCTGATCAAAGGAGTTGTTTGCTACTCCTCACTTCTGCTTCCAGACTACAGTGCATGCACAAAGGTATGGAATCCTGAAATGGGGGTGGGCACAGTCCCTGTCTGGTGCCTTGTCAGACAGCTCATTGCTGGTGGATGTGTCAACATGCATTCAGATCCCACGCCGTGCCCTCACTGCATTGAGTGTCCACAAAAGCACCTGCCTGTTCTGACAGGTGCATTTTGGTGGTGCCAGGACTGATTCTTCACTTATTACCTAGGGGTCTAAATTTTCCTCACTACTTTTTTGTGGTGTTCTACACACAACACTAGCAAATAAACCAAGGTGTATCAATCACCATATCTGTCGTCAGGTATTAGTGGACCGTGTGTCTTCTCACCATAAATATCTTTCTATTTTTAACTATTGATTTGAACTTTTCTTTGGTAGTGTGGAAAAATATGAGTAGAGTAGCTTCATGCAACAGCAGACACTTTGATTTTTAAAAGAGTGAAGGACTAATTTTGTCCCAATGTGCTATTAGAACTATCCAATATCTTCTATTTACAGTGTTTGCTCATTCCGTCTAATAGATATTTGTGTGGCAGAGGCAATGAGGCATGATTACCAGATGTTTCCAGTCATCCTGGGAAACAGATTTGTGCCCTGAAGGCTGGAAGCCTTTCCCTTTTTATCAAAAAAATGCTCATTTTAAATCCCAGAACAGTGTTTAAGGATGTACAAGTGTAGGTATTATCAATGTTCACATTATGTGATCTTTAATATAAAGATGGATCTATATTTCTATTTTGGCCTTAACTCTCACCTCCTACAAAGACCACCAAACTTCTGAGATTTATTTCTAGCATTAAGAGTAGAAGAAAGGTGAAAGAGGGAGAGGAAAAGAGAAGACAGCCTACCTGTGGAGAGACATTTTATGTATACAGCATGTGTCCTCCTTCATATGGTCCTCCAGATAGAAGAAAAGATCTCTAGAAGGACACTGTAAATGCAGTCAGAAGTCTATATTCCAGATTGAAACTGGGGGCACCAAAAAATAAGTGACCCACCCTGATACAGTTCATTTATATCTCAAACAACTCCACAAATGGAGAGCACAGGCTGCCTTCTCAGTCTGGCCATAACACTAATTTAGAATACCTTGTCCTTATGTTTAAGCAAGGTTTGGATGAAATTTAGAAGTCCAGCAGCTAAAGAGCAATTCACGTTAAAATTGTTTAATAGAGAAAATGTCAATAATTTACTTTTACTTGCATCTTTTCATGTATCCTTCAAAAATTCCTCGTTCCAGCCTAAATTTCTCAAGCCCACACAGAATCTCTGTCTGAGAAACACAGACTACAAATTCATTCTCTCAGAGAAGCTTACAGTTTTAAAAAATTACTTTAATTTCATCTGTATGCAAAACCTGACATTTTAAAATTTGCCAAGAAAGAAGTGCAAGAAAAAATAATTTCACATGGAGCAAAGTTTTACTTACAAAATGCTTTTTTTTTTTCATCTATGATTTGTTTTTATTAGTCTCATCTGCTCTAATTGAAATTTTAAAATGAAAAGTTGAATCAAAATTAGTTTTTAGCACTGTCATGGTGCTCTGAAATGTTTTAGCAATCTCAGAATCTCCAGTTCAGATACCAAGACCTTTTGTCTCCTTCTATCCCTCCCTCCCTGCATGGAATGATCTTCAAACCCAGCACCATTGTATTGGGACTTGCTGTTGTTTCTCCTATTATTTTCAAAGGGTTGGAATTACATTAATCAACCAAGTGAAAGAAATATTCAAGTTCTGACCTTCTCCAGTGCAGGTCCCAGGGCATATCTTTACCTCTGGCTTTTGGATATTAGTACCTTCTTGGTGTTCCAAGGCAGCAGAATATTTACGTGTGCATTAACAGCTAAAAAAATCCAAAACAAAACAAAAAAAAGCTTTGTGAAATGTGGGCCACTCAATTTGAATTAGAGGGCTCAGTCTTGACAAGGGCTTTCTCAGTGACCAGTTCAGACTGGATGAAGTTCAGTTCCTTGAACATAGACACCCATTGCCATTAAAGATATCCTTTAATGTTCACGTGGTCTCCTGTTGTATCTTCAGAAAAAGTCTTGTGTCACTGACTCCACATGGTGTCCTTAGACAGTACAAGAATCCTGTCCTTAGGGTTTACTTAAAGTGAATCATAGCAGCAGTTTCACTGAACTCAGTAGTAAGCAGATGCTGAAGTTAAGATCCCACCTAGTGATATGTTTCTGTAGGACTCAGACCACTGAAGGATCAGGGCTATGTTTACTTGGAAAAGCCAGAATACTATTTATGATTCACAGAACCATATATAGAGTAAGAATTTAAAGATGTCAGCCTAAATCCTGTCTTTGTTAGTGATCAGTGGCAGGTGCTGTCTGTAACACAATAGTAGCAGGGCCAGCATGTAGCAGTGCTTCTTCAGATTTTCTTATGGTTTCCATAAGTTTTCACATAGGGACTTCCCAAGACAGGGAGGATATCTTTGCATTTGCTAAGAGATGACTTATCTCTTCCCTTCCCTTCCCTTCTCTTCCCTTCCCTTCCCTTCCCTTCCCTTCCCTTCCCTTCCCTTCCCTTCCCTTCCCTTCCCTTCCCTTCCCTTCCCTTCCCTTCCCTTCCCTTCCCTTCCCTTCCCTTCCCTTCCCTTCCCCTAGATGGAAGGGTTTTTGTTATGAATACCATAATAATGAGCTATAATAATCCATGAGGAACTGTCAGTGAGCCTTCCCTGGCATCTATTTGTAACCTTGGTTTTTTTTCACAGACAAGTATGGTATGCTAATGCTATTTTCTACTGTCTGAGAACCACCTACACCTATCTTTATCCTTACACATTCATCAGAAATCCACTGTCAGCTGTAAATAACAACAAAATTGAATTGTAGGCATTATGTATTTAGCCCTGTCTTGCCTGAAACACCCATCTGTACTTAATGCAATATTTTCAAATGTCAATGTCTCTTCCTCTACCCATGCATCATGACTGCCAGTAGGCAATGCAGTTAAGGATAGAGTTCAATTATTTCCAAAGATATAGCACTATAATATTAGGCATGCAGATATTTTCTACAACAATTCATATTCTTGTATGATTGTCTGCTCTTTTTGGCCACTGTTTGCCATCCACTGCATATGAACTCTTAACAGTGCAATGCTGTTGCATTAGGAGAACTCCTGGAAAAAGGCTTGAAAAGCCAGAGAGCCTTGGGGTTGTAAAAATATTTTTGTCAAAGAAAACAAAGTGCAAAAACAGAAAAGCAAGCTCTTCTTTTCTTTTTCCCTTTTATAAAAGAAGACTTAACACTTCCTTTTTCCTTTTCTTTTTCTCTTTTCCTTTTCCTTTTTCTTTTCCTTTTCCTTTTCCTTTTCTTTTTCTTTTTTTTCTTCTTTTCCTTTGTCCCTATCCCACAGATTAAGGAAAACTGGGTTACAACTGCTGGTCTTACCTAGTTTGGTTTCTCCTCAGGAAGAGAGTGCTGTTTACTGCATGAGCAAAAACCCAATGATGGATTAATTTTTAGTGTTATTTGAATTGCTCCCTGCATTGTAGGGAAAAAAATCAAATCTCCGGGCATGCTTTATGAATGTTAAGCAAGCTGTGATTTAATTTATGAATTCCTGATTTGCAATTCAGCCACAGAGGTATTCATGCATTCACCTCCTATTTAAATTACATGCTTTAGGTTAATTAAATCAGGACTAGATCTAAAAACACCCAAGATACGCAGTTCTTTATGTATCTGTATTCTTTATGCATTTAAACCAATTCTTCTAGCAGGCCTGTGGCAGTTACTGTCAAATAATATAGTAAATAATACATGATAACCACTTGGGACAGAATAAGATGTAAGTAGCACTGCAGCATTTATAAGTAACTGTTTCAAGTGGTTTGTGTAAGCCTAGCTCTAGTTAAGTTGAAAATCAGATGACTGGAAAACTGGCATGAGAAAAAGAGGTGAACTAGGGATTTCCACTGGCAAGAAAAACAGTGGAATTAGCTTGACTGCAAAGGATGCAGTCTATTTATATTTTATCTTATTTTGCTAAAATGGTACCCAATCACCTAATATACATTAAGATGATTTTATAGTAGTGAATAAGATAATAAAAGAATAGTGCTTTGCAAAGGTAGTGCTCCTTTGGCACTGAATTCATATACCTGCTGAGTTTCCCAGAAACTTTGAAACTTTTTTCTCATCTTAGGCAAAATTTTCATAGAGCAATAGAATATCTGAAATTGGAAGGGACCCACAAGGATCACCAAAGTTCAACTTCTGGCCCTGAACAGGACTACCCCAAGAGTCACACCATGTGATTGAGAGTGTTGTCCAGATGCCTCTTGAACTCTGTCAGGCTGGGTGCTCCCACTTCCCTGGGGAGCCTTTTTCAGTGCCCAATCACCCTCTGGGTGAAAAATCTTTTCCTGAAATCCAACTTAAACCTCCCCTGACACAACGTCAGGCCATTCTCTTGGATTCTATCACTGGCTTCAGAGAGGAGGTCAGTGCTTGTCCCTCCTCTTCACCTCATGAGGAAGTTGTAGACTGCAGTGATGTCTCCTCTCAGTCTCCTCTTCTCCAGGCTGAACAAACCAAGTGAGCTCAGCTGCTCCTCATATGGCTCCTCCTCTAATCCCTTCACCATCTTTTTTGCCCTCCTTTGGATTCTCTCTAATAGCTTTATACCCTTCTTATTTATACTGTGGCACCCAAAGCCTGCCCCAGTGCAGAGCAGAGTGGGACAATGCCCTTCCTTGCCCACCTGGCGATGCTGTGCCTGATGCACCCCAGGACAGGCTTGGCCCTCCTGGCTGCCAGGGCACTGCTGGCTCGTGTTCAACTTGCCTTTGAACAGAACCCTCAGATCCCTTTCAGTGGTTCTGCTCTACAGCCTCTCATTCCCCAGTCTGTCTGTACAGCCAGGGTTGTTCTGTCCCAAGTGCAGAATGCAGCACTTTCACTTGTTGAACTTCATATCCCCAACACAAGAAATACATTGACTTGTTGGAGTGAGTTGAGAGTAGGGCCATCAGGTGGATTAGAGGGATGGAGTACCTCTCCTCTGAGGAAAGGCTGAGACAGTTGGGGTTGTTCAGTCTGCAGAAGAGAAGGTTTTGAGAAGACCTACAGACATTAATTTTAATACTTATTTTTTCTACCATATAAACACCAATGATATGCATTTGAAGTGCTATCTAATGCATCATCAAGTAACTAGAAACAACAGTAGAAAAGAGATGCTTTGAAGACTGTAATTACCTTAACCCTTCTTTCTTCTAAATTTGATAGCTATGGATTGTGTTTATGTAATACTCAGTGCCTGAATTTTATTCAGGTAGACTTCCAGTTTTTAGAGGAAAAGAACATTTTTGGGATTCCTTTCTATCACTCAATCATTTTAGGAGCCTGGATAAATAGAATAATTGATTTAAAATAATTTTTTTTTTAACATTTACTGTGGCGAGTTTCTTTTTTCAGCCTTTCTTGATTTGTGGGCTTGAGTCGAATGCAGGGTGGAAAGTTAAAGGGAGGAGGTTTGGTTTCATTACAATGGTGTTATTTGTATTTGATTGATTTGTTTTTTACTGGAATAGCTGAGCTCTCTTTTAAGTGAAAAACCTGTAAGTAACTTAGTAGTAAAAGTGTAAACTTGCTCTTTGAGGCATACCCTGGATCGGAGGCAGTACAACGGCCCATTGCTCTGCCTGATGCTTTGGGGACTGCTGTGTCACAGGCAAGACAGGACCACCCACTGTCTGAACAACTCTCTGGTCCCACAGTGGCATGTCTTGCTTGGGGACTGCTAACCCTGGACTAGGGACATCATGGGATCTTCAGCATGCAGACTTTTAAAAACCTGGAGAGTGGCCCACCCCTCACTCATCAACAACTAATCCTGATTAGGAAGGCATAGAAGAGATGACCTTCCAATTTTAGAGTAATTTTTAGTTTAATCTTTTTTTCCTCTATTCAGTCATTCTGAGTAGTATTCTCCATAATTTCTAGTTTATTTTTTTTTCATAACCAGGGGTAAAAGTGGGGTGTCATGACAGGCTGAAATTTTGGCTGAAATTCTTAATCATCACATGGGATGCCTAAAGGTTTTATTATGTGAAGTTTGAAGTACATATTTAAGGGAAGAATGAGAAAGAAAAGAGAAAGAAGACTCAATAGGCAGATTTGCTGTCCTTCCAAAGATTTCAGGGCAAGGTTTTCTTGAGAACAGGTTCTGATACCTGGGGAAGGAATTGCCACATGGGTCAAAATTTGAGAAGATTTCAATTCAACTGAACATGGTGACACCTGCAATCTCCTCACTGGTACATGAAAGACAAGTGCTCATAGCATGCCCCACCCTTTATGAAATTTTAAACAATGAGCTAACAATATATGTCATATGTCTGCCAGTGTTTGAAAAAACATAAGAAATTAATCAATGTTTTTCTTATGTGCAAGTAATTCCCTTGGAGATCACAAAGCTCCTGCAGACTAGCTGAACTGTAGGTAGGTATTGACCACTTATAGATTATTTGAGGGCTAGTTAGGCTTTCTGTGGATATGATTTTTGCCATGTTTTGGCAAAATAATTGTAAAAGGAGAATGAAATGCTGAATCTTATGTCGGTGCAAAGAATGCTGATGTTGTGACAAGCACAATGTCGTAAATTCAACATTTACAGTTTGTTCAATATACCATAAATTAATGAGCAAAAGAAGGTCATCTTATGCTCAATTTCTGTGGAACATCTGCACAGTTTTTTTGATGGTTGTGAAATACTGAAAATGGGAAAAGTAGACTTCCACAGCGCTATAGCTAGTTGTTGTGCATGACTGAGAAATAGTATTGTATCGAGGTACATGTGTTACAGAAATGCTAGGTTATGGCAAGGTCTGAGAAAGGAATGTGGTCATCTGAAGTAAGACTTAGTGTTGGACTAAGTTCATTTCAGCTATCCCCACTGACAGCTGCCTGAGATTATTAAATAAACCAATTTGTATCCGGTTGCCGCCTGTGAGCTCTTCTCTCAGCTGAGGCACTGTATCAAACAGTGTGGCATTCCCATTTTACTGAAAAATAAAGGAATCCGTATGAGATCTCATTGAAGGTGCTCCTCCACCTGTCTAGATTGAGGAGTTTGATCTTGTGAGCAATTTGAGAGCATGCTGCCCTGGTTGCAGGTGACAATGCAGGGACCATTGCTTTCTTTCCGGTTGCAGGTGACAATGCAGGGACCATTGCTTTCTTTCCAAGTAAGTGTCCCCTTGCTAAGCAATAGCTCCCTGGTTACAACACATATACAGAGTTCTGCCTCTCCTGACATCACTTTCCATTTCCCTCTGAAAAAAGAATCAGTATTTTCCTTCTCCAAAGACTGTGCTTCTTTTTTTTTCCTGTTTGGTTTTTTGTTGTTGTTACTGTTGCGACATTGTTCATAGGATTTGAGAGTAGCTGTGAAAAAAGGTGTAAAAAAAGGTCTGGTCTTTACGTATTTTGGCTGTTCACCTGGAAGATAAATAGCATGGGACTCCTGTTTCAAAAATCACTTATGTCAAGCAGTCTTTGACTGGAGTACACAGATGGTTTGTAAAACAGGGTGGGAACCTAGGTCTCTTCACTTTAATCTGAATGCTCAAGCTACTAAACTATGAAGCCATGCTTGCTAATATTCTATCTTGGCTGCCAATTCATCATTAATATTCTTTTCCCAGAGGTTACACTCACTAAGCAATTTGTAAACAACAGCAAATCAGATAAAAAGCCAAAAGCTGCCTTCCAGAGTAATAACAACAAACAATGAAAAAGACCCAGACTTGCCAATACTATCTAGATAAGATCACATTCAAAGTGAGAATTTCCACCATACAATGAGTTCTTTTATTGAGGTGTTCTGAGAGGAACATAATTACTAGCCAAGTGACTGTAGACAAGCTGATACCTGTGATACATCACAGCCTTGCTGAAATGGTATATTATTACATACAGTATTGTACTGTAGTCTATGGAAAAAAATATTTGCTAACCTTACTCTAAATTACCTGTATGTTAACTGTAGAAAATATGTTAATACTCTTGGAATGATGAAGTGCTTTCACCTTCTTTTTTTTTGATCTAAAAACCTTTTAAAGGTCTATATTTAAGGCACTGTGCCAACATAAGGTGAGCAATAGTTGCTGACCATTGAAAGCCAGAGGTAAATAGACTGATTAGGATCTGTAAAGAGTGAGAGATGAATACACAGGGAAATAAATTTATGTCACAGAATTGTAAGGCTGGAAGGAGCCTTGGGAACATAGTCCTTCCCCAGTCCTAAGACAGAACTAAATATGCAAAGTACACTTTTGTCAAATGCTTGTATATCCCCTCAATACTGGGAGGAGGTCTCTGCTCCAAACAACAGGGTTCTGGAAACATTTTCAAAGAGCAGTAAAGGGATTGAAATACTAAATAGTGTCAAGATTGGAGCTTGACCAAACTTGACCAGGTCTGTGAAAGGGATCTGTGGTATAACAGCCGGTACTAAGAGGAGACTGGAACTGATCTCTGGAAAAAGTCTGTACCTGCTCTATAGTCTTAGAAGGAGCTGAATATTCTGCCAGGAATAATATTTCATTTGATTCTGGTTCATGCAGGCCAAAACTCTAGCTAACTGTAAATTTGTTTGCAGAGTAGGTTTAAGCAAGATGTTGCAGTGCAAATCAGCAGGAAATACACCTGGGCTCAGCCTTAGGTGCTCCTGCCCTTTGACAGGAATATAGGGCAGAAAACAGACAGAGAAACACAGACTAGAAGAGAGACAGGGAGGGATGGGATGGGGATGGAGCCATTGTCTAGGGCAGACAAGCTTCTTGTGTGGGGGATTGAATAAAAGCATGAGTGTGAACCCAACTCCCTCAATCCCCAATAACTCTGTCCCCCACCCTCACCAGCAGCCAGCCTGACCTTCCAGGACCCTGGCATGAGCAAAGGAGGTGTCCAGCCTATGACCATTGGTTGATGCCCTGTTGCTTTAGGGAACTCCTTCCATCACCTCTGCTGAGCCATCACTGCCTGCTTGTAAGCAATCACCATCAGAGCTGGCAGACTGTCCCCCCCTAGCTGGCCCAGGAAGAACTTGTCCTGATGGCTTGGTGCCACCAGCCAACCTCCCATGCCTTTTTCTTTACTCCATGGGCCATACCAAGTCCTGATGGCATATGACTGCCTCTCAAGAGCCACCACAATAATATTAGACTGAATCTTCTAGAAGTTATGCCCCTGCTTCTCTCCCCTTCATCCCTGATAATGTGACTTTCAAATGTGAGGACAACCTGCATGGCTCTGTTAGGGCTGAAATCTGGGTTTTTTTAGCTGATGTCTAATCATGCTAGATGCTGGTTTGTGTTCAACTTAAAATTGCAATCCAGATTTCCTGATATGCCATGTCTCCAAATTAGATATTGTCTTAAATTTCTCAGGGGTGCAATAAAAATGTTTTCAGAGTAAAACAGTAACAGAAATGAGAAGCAAGCTGTCTTGAGTGTACGCAAGATATAAAACTCGGTGAATGCAGATAAAAGGACAGATTTTATGCAATGACAGCCCAAGATCAAGAAACTGAAACAGGTAAGTGATAAACATACCGAAAACATAAGGTTCCTTGGTATTAAGAAAACATTAATTTTATCTTGCATACACAAGCAGAACTGAAGAAATTAAAATATTAAAGAAAGACTGGCAAATGCTGAAAATCATGTAATATAATATTTTGTGTAGATTTACTTTGTAGTATTCAATTTCTCTTTACAAAGTCCTACCTCAGTTTGCATCAAATTCTATCACCAAATAAGAGTACTTTCAACAGGTTCATGCTCTTTTGATTCATACACAGGCAAAAACTTAAGTAGAGCTCAGGCTGGAAACGTATCTAAATAATTTAATTTGTAATTAACTTGTATGAAACCAGAAATAAAAAATTGAGAGAATGTATTATTTGATAAGTGAATCTAGACATTATAAGGTATAAAAATATGTTTGGTTGAGCTAGGAACCTGTAATATTCTCTCTTAGAACCTTCCCAAACCCTCATCTGGTTTAAAGGCTGCAATCCTGTTCACTAAGTACTTCAGAGGTTGCCTTCAATTTTTCTTCATTCATCACTAACGAAATGACCTCCTTTGGAAGAAACCTTCACTTTCCTCACAGTGACATTGTGCAAAACCTACAAGGCTGTGTTTGGGTAACTTTAATGTTGATCTAAATTAATTTACACTATACTAATTTTTAAATCTCATACTGTTTTATCTCCAACTCCTTGATTGTCTTGCTATAGGAGAAGGCAAGAAATGTTGGTAGGGATCTGGGGAAGGTGATGGGAAAAGACTGGGTTTTTAGCCCCAACTTATTTTGTGAACTTTCTCCCAGTTTGCAAACAAAGGTTTTAGCTCCGTGTTCAAAGCAGGAAGGATGAGAACTCTGAGTTGCAATGGAAAGCAGGAGTGTGTTTATACCCTGTGGTGGAGTGCCAGAGGAAAGGACTTCATCATGTTTTCTTTAAACAAGCTTGCATGTGTGCAGGAGTGCAGCAGCTGTGGGATCAGTGCAGGACAACTACTGTGCTATTTCCTCGTTACCTCTGGCCTGGGAGGACAGCCTTGGGTCCTGCCAATGATCTTCCCAGCAGCATTCCCACAGCAGCGTCTGAAGTTGGCTGAGAATCCAGAGGGGCTTCCACATGGTTGTGTTGCTGTGGGATGATAGCTGGTACCCCTTGAAAATAATTTACATGGCAGAAAGGACTGCTGAGAGACATGCTGGTGTTTTTCCTTTCCTGTGGAGATGGTGCTTAGGAACTTAACGCAGGCCTTTCAAAGTGCTGTCTTCTGTCAATGCTTCTTCTTACCTTCAGTACTTCTCATTCTGTTGTAATCCCAAAGCCCACTGAAGTCCATTGCAGGATTCCACTGGCCTGTGTGGGTTTGGGACCATATTCTAGCATATAATTTATCTTCAAATGTACTAGAAATGGACAAACATGAGCATAAGTTATGCCATGTCTCAAGCTGAGCTGCTTTTCATTCAAATGTTTTGAAAGTGGATAAATGACAACATTTAAAAAAAAGAATCTGAATGTATTTGACATTCTCAGTGAATTTAGCATAGCTAATGGCATTCTAAGAGTGTTGTAATTTTTATCTTGTACCCTCATGCATTGTTTGGGCCAGGGAGAGTCCCCCCCTTCCAGCTTTTGACCAACATGATCAAGCCACTCTTATTACTTAACTCTTCACAATGATTGGTTCATTGTGAGCCACAAAGTTTGTAGTGTTGGATCCCCAGCTGTCACAGCTCAGCATCTTTAGGTAATATTTGTTACAATGACAGCATTATGACAACTGTTAAGGTAGTATCTATGAGAAATCAACTAATGTTGTTGTCAAGTGAACCAGTAAGATCATTGTTACTAGTTACAGGTCACAGGCCCTACACTAATTTTGGATTGTGAGGAACAATGCTTTTAGGGTTAAAAATGCTTCAAACAGGTATATGAGTCAGAAGCTGATGTAATTTTTATTCATTGGCCTCTCAGAAGGAAGCATTGAAAAACACTTGAACTTCAAATGTGGCTCTGGAAATATGCTCAGTGAAAAGGAAGATTTATCAAAGTGAGGGAAGGCAGTGGTTGCTGAGAGATAAATTCATTGTTCTGAAGATCCTGACTATCCCTCTGCATATGTGACTCTGGTGAGATTCTGACTGGGTGGGATTTTAGACGGTGGAAAGCAGGGGACCAGCCAAATGATGAAGAGCAGTAACAGATCAATTTTTAACAATGAAGTTCCATAAATATTCTTTTACCTGGCTGTAGGAAACTGTCTGTACTTAAGGTGGCTGTCTAGAAAATGAAGAGAATTGTTGTCCCATGATCAAGGAGAGCTGTCAAAACCACTTGGCAAATAAACAGACAAAGTAATTAATGCCAGAGATATTTATGTGTCATTCCTAAGGAGAAAACATTAAACCTAAGGAGAAAAAAAAGTCATGCTGAGTGTATTTGAGAGTCTAGCACAAGTTGCCACACAAGTTTTGTGAGGCAGAAGGGATGGGATATAAAGAGCTCAGAAACTGGGCTCTAAAATTGTATTTCCCTGTCATTAAGAACAGAATAAATGTGTCTCTCATTTTTGGTCAATCAGATCCACCCTAAAACAAAGCTCTTTTAAAGTATTTTATGGGTTTCTGGGTCTTATTTCCAGCGTGGCTAGTCATCTCCATTGCCCTCAAACTTCACTACTTCAAGGGCTATACTTGTTGGGATTTACTGTCACACATTTTTTCTTAGACAGCCATCTAATAAATGGAGGCAAAGAAGAAACTAAAGATCAAGATTTTTTAAAATTCCTTATCTACAACTTTCTATGTGCTGAATCAGCATTTCTCCCAAGATTCCTACCTGTTTGTGCATGATTTTTTTGTAACCTACTACCTTCTTTTTCCTTCTGGCTTTGCTGTCTAGCTTAAGAACTATCCGAATGGAACCCGAAGTGTCTAGTCAGGCTCATGGTAATGACTGAGCAGTAGGATGAGCTGCAAGTCTCCTGAAAGGAGCGGCAGGGAAAGCCAGTCAAGAGTTTCTTAGTGATAGGAGAATGATGTCAGTGTTTAGACACATCTCAAGGTGATGCCAGCAGCTCCCAGAGTGTTTTGGACATGGAACAGCAAGGTGAGAAGGGACACTTCAGTTTCTTCCTTTGCCATTTAGCTCCCTGTCTCCTTTTTTTTTTTGCTTGAGAAAGAAATCACAAAAGGAGCAACAGAGGTGATAGCTATGGCCTTATCCCTGTTGCCTCCTTTGCCTAAGGAGGGACACTTGCAGCCAACCAATTTCGTTCCAAGGTTTTTTTCCTCCTCTAAAAGTCAGAGAGGAGGAGAGGGAAAGTAGCTGCACCGCTTGATTTTCTCACCCGTAAATACCGGCTTAATGTTTGCTTACTTGAACAGTTTGTCAAGAAAAAATCAGCCCCTGACAAGCAGGCTGAAGCGCAAGGGACTCGGAGCGCTGCGGGGGTGGAGGTGGCGCTGGCTCCTCCCCAGGGAGGGAGGCAGGACGCGGGCAGAGCCGGCCCGGGCTGGGCGCTCCGGCAGCCTCGCCCCGGGTGCGGGTCAGCCCCTCGGGGCTCCCGGCCCCGGGTGCCATTCCGGCCCTGCCGGTGCCATTCCGGCCCTGCAGTTGCCATTCCAGTCCCAACAGGTGGCAATCGCCGCCCGGCTCCGCTCCCCCGCCTCCACCGAGCACCTGCACAGAGGGCTCTGCCTGCCGAAATCCCCCGCATCCAGCAAAGCCGGCCCCTTAATGCAGCTTCCTCTGCACAAGCTGCCGCCTTTCAGGTTACAGAACATTTCCTGAGCCTGATATCATTCTCTGCTCCATACCAGAAATCTGAAGTAGAAGTAAGCAGCCGTAAACTATGGCGAAAGCCATGATGTTGTCTCAGAGACATTTACCTGGAGTCACACCGAGGTCCTCAGGCCTTTGTAGGTTTTAGTCCGATGCAGGATTTGCCTGTCTTGTTCTGTTTTCATTTCCATATTTGTTCCTGAGGTATGAAAAAATAAATAATCTCAGAAAATGAAGGAGTGTCTGTGTGGAGAACAGTGCTCTTAGTGAAGCTAAGAGTTCATGCATTGCCATGGAAACGTTCACATCCTAGCAGCAGCTTATTGATAGCAAGATGACATGAAAAGACAAGAGCTGATGCCTTTGACTCATGGGAAAACAAGCTATTCTGCATTTCTACTTCTCTACCTTCTTTTCTTTTCCAAGAGTGTACAGTGGTTTAACATAAAAATTCCTAGTGGACATTTCTTTTCATAACTGTTTGTGGGTTTCTGTTGAAACATTACTTGCTGAGAAAAGTTCATACATTTGAATTATTTTAGTTGTCTATCCGACCAAAAAAAAAATTAAAAAATTAAAATACAGCAAAGAAACACAAAGGCATTGAACTATTCTTTTCTTTAGAAATGTAGCAAGATGTTTTTTGATTAACTGAAAACATGTAGAAGGTTAATTCAATGTTTTCTCTCCATCTCTGCATTTCCCAGAACATTTGCTAAGGCTGAAATCATTAGGGTGTCATTTGGTGGGATGCAGGGTGGAATCATTTGTGGTACGGTCTGCGTTCCTCATGATGCCCAGGGAATGCATGTGCTGGGAAGTACTGAAGGTCTTTATGTGCCTTTGGGTATGGGTGGGCAGAGCAGCACTCAGGTGCATTTGCTGAGGAGGTGCATTTCCTTTATATTCCTGACACAGTGTGGTACAAGAAGCTTCACCCCAGTGAAGACAGAGTACCACAGCAGTCACTGTGTGTGGAAGGACATGTCTTTGAGAGCAAGGATCATACTGTTGTTAGCACTGTTGTTAGCACTGTTATTATTGCTAGTAAGCACAATGGCATTGTGGAGTCCCAGTTGTAAAGCAGGATTTAAATGTGACTTGTTCCACACAGATGCGGGAGGTGTTTTTACCTGGGAACTTACAATTAGTTTGTTTGCCAACGTGGTTATTCTTTGCTAAGTTATTCATTGCTAAGAAGAAAACCTAACAATTCCTTTATTAATTGTGTGTGTGAGTGTGCATTTGTGTGTGTGTGTGGGTGTGTGTGTGGTGGGTATATGATTGTTGGAAATGTTTCTGTCAAACTAGGTATTCCAATAACCCTCTTGGAAAATCAAGAAATGTATTATTTTGTTTGGTACATAGCATTAATATAGTGTAAGCATTAGTTTAAGAGCTTTGCTTAACTGGATCCATATAAAGGACTCCCTGAACATTACATTTATTGTGAGAATAACAGTGAATCATAATATTTTCACAGCTAATAACAACCACTTTTCACAAATGTGACCCTTTAGCTGTACATGAATTAAAAAAGGAGCTAATGAAATATCCCAAGAGTATTAGTGATGTTTACAAACCCTGAGTTTATAAATCCTGCTTATTTACCTACCGTTTTTGATTTAAATAAAATAGACTTTTGTGCACTTTTTGTTCCTTTAGCAATATTTTCTCCTTGGAAAATCACCAAGGACTGCTTGGCTGATCAACAAGCAGGCTGATGTTTTGATACTACCATTGCATTAGGTTTACAATAAATGAGGAAACTAGTGGAACCATTGTGGGAGCAGTTAGAAATGTGTGAATGAGAGGAAGAATACAATAATGCCAGCAATATAACTGGAGATTTTTATGCTTGCTGCTTAGGTGCCGGATTTCTAAAGAGAGAGAGGGAGAAGCAGCATCTAGAAAAGGATGATGATAACTAAAGCAGGACATAGATGGACCCTATAGTGGGGTCATTGTTTTCACCCTAATGCAAACAGCACTTGAACAAACTTGATACCTCCTGTCCTGACCTGGATTTCCTCCAGTGCCAACTGTTACTGCATTTCCAGGGCAGGATTTATGTGAATTACAAGGTGGAGGACTCTGATCAGCTCCTTACTTGCTTCCCAAGAGTAAATAAATAAATCAGAAGTAATCCTGAGAGCAGGAACTAGACTTGCCAGGCTCTTCCCAACTGACACTGACTTTAGCATGGTCTCCCTGGGACCCCTAGATATCATTTCAGGTCAAGGTTTGAGACAGGTGGAAGACATAGAAGTGGGGACTGCCCTAAAGGACTATAGTGGAGCCTCCTGCATTACCTCACTGGTTGCAAAGCAACACGCACTGTGAAATGTGGACCAGGCTCTGCCATGATTTTTGCTTGCTCATTCTTGTATTTGAAATTTTTTCCCATTCCCTGTTCTTGGATGAACTCTTCTTAGAGTTAGGGCAAAGGAAGGCCATGGTGAAGGCCATGGTAAAGGCGTGTCAAGGTTAAGGGCAGGTGTGCATGTGTTTGTGTGAATCTGTGTAACAGCATGTCATCAGGTAGCTTAGATGAAAATGCGTTTTCCCTCCACTGAACTCTTGGAAGTCTTTACAGATTTGAAAAGGTATGTGTTTTGGAAAGGAGCAGGCAGGAAATAGCTGCAAATTTTGCTTCTCTCTCTCCAAAGAAGAATGAGGAAACAGTTCTGCATGTTGAGGTTCATGATTTCTCCCTCTTTACTGGAGAATAATATGAAGAAGTTCAATTCAAGCTTTTCAAGAAATGTCATCAACAAGATTAACTTTCTTGCAGGGGCTGCTGGAATATTAACTTTTTGGATAGAAGTAATTTTTGAATTCTAATAATTGACATTAATTCAGGGCCTGTGGTACATAACTAATGCTTCTGTTCTCCTGATTTCTCTTGATTGACTTCTTGGGATTGATTTGTGAAAATGTCCTTTTCCTTTCTTTCAGTTAAAGGTGTGTTACCTGTTAATAGAAGATTGATTAGTCACCATTAACACCTGGGAATGCCTGTACTTTTATCACTTCAAGCAAACATGTCTACGGCTAGAGTCATAATTATGTGCATTACTGAGACACTTTTTTGCTCTTCTTTTATTATATTTTGACAGAAAATAAATGTCAAGGGAGTAGCACTTGCTTTTTAGCTCTGAAACATTTACATCTGTTGTACATATTTGTCTCCTCTTTGTCACACTATCCTTTCAAATCTTCCTTTTCCTGCCTTGTAGTTAGTGCCTTACCACTGTTTCATGAATTAATGTCAAGCTTTTATACAAAGATTTAGTGAAGAGCAGCTGCAGATTGTCTTCTCTGAGGCTGTAAACCATCTTTGTTCAGTTGCAAAGGCTGCAGTTCAGTTGCAGATCCACTGGAGCTTTAATGATTTATAGCAACTGCAAAGCTGATCAATCTCTCTAACATTTCATCCCTGGCACGTATTTTTTTAGTTAGACACCAGTGGAGTCTCTATCCTGTGTGACAGAAGTAAAAGGCATTAGTAAGGGTTACACATGACTTCAGGATTAGTGTGAGTATTTTAAGTCTGTTTTTCTGGTGTTTGATATGTATCAAACAACTGGGAAGAAAAGATAAAAACTAGGAATGCCAAAAAGTAATTCTGAATTTTTGCAATATGAGAGGTAACATTTCTGTCTGTATGTGTTATTTTTTGTGCAACAGCCGAGGACCAATCTCATCTGCAAGTATCTGTAAATGGCTGAGATACAAAGCAAAAATTAGTCTGGGCTTGTACCAATTTTTAATGAACATAGAGTTTGTCCCACCATCAGCAATCATTTCCATATTCAAAGATGTGTTTCTAACAGGAAAGCTCACTGTTACAAAACATCTCAAGCTAATTAAAAGAACCCAGCTCTAAGGGGATATAGGACAAACTCTCACTGGACTTATGACAGTAAACAACATCTAAGTAGCTGTCAGTGAATCCCAACTGTAAGAATTAAGTCATGTGTGGCACTCTTTCATCTAAGCTGCACTGAGAAGCTGATGCGAAGAACTCCGTGTACTGTGTCATTTCCTTGAGGTGTTATGTTACTTGTAATTGAGAAATACTCTGAGGGAATGACATACCCTCCCTAAGTGATGCTGATGCTTTGGATGTCACATTTCCCATAAAGTTATTACTGAACCATAGCCCTGTTGGGATGTTAGGAGACACGGTATTGCTTTGAGGAACTGTCATACCAGGCACAAACTTCAGGATCCTGCTTGTTTATTGTCCTTAAAGCTGCGGTTGTCCCTTTTAGAAGCAAGAAGGCATTCTTCTGAGATTTCTGCATGCATAACCATGCCTTTTATCCCTAATACAGGCGTGCAATTCAGGTTGACCTCTGAACTGCTGCTAGTTCTTCTTTCCTAACTTCTCTTCTTTCTAGCATACAATCTGGAACAACACTTCAGAAAGGTATTGTAGCTAGCCTAACATCCCCAGTCCTACAGGGCTTACGATCATGATTTCTGCAATAAATAAAAAATTCACAGAACCCCAGCTGAATGAAAACATGTCACACACTCTATTAACCCTTTCTTCACTCCCTCAAGTTGAATTATTTCTACTTGAGCTGGAAAAATACCTGTTGATAACAGCTATTTTAGTAAGGCTCTTTTTCTCTTTGCACTATGCCTTCAAAAATGACCATTTCCCTAGCTGTGCTAACTTCTGAATATTTGGTTTTAGTCTAGGGCCCACCACTGAAATCAGCTCAACCAAGTTCAGTTGGCTCAACCAAGATTGCACGTGACTTCATGGTTCATTGGACCATTTCTCTGCAACATGTACTTTTGAAAATTGCATCTCATGAATGAAGATTCCGGGTGAGATTCTTGGCAATGGCAGAGAGAACGCAACTGAACTGAGAGGAAAGCAGGAATAAAAACTGGTATGGAGAGACACTGCAGACAGTTTTATCTCCTGCTGGTTTTTTTCTTACTGTTTTTTTTAATGCAAGAAACCAAGCCAACATTTAATGACACCCATTACAGGGTTTCTTAAGCTTCATTTTTCCTGCTTTCCCTCTTTCCTCTGGTATTACCACCTCAGCCGAGCAAGGCTCTGTGTTGTCCAAAACTTTTTTTCCCCAACCTCATTGCTCCCTACCTTCTTTCAGGGAGGTATATTAGGTCTATGAGCAACTTCAGAGGAGTTGTAAGATGGAAGAGGCAGCAGGAAGGCTCAAGTATATGGAGAAACCTTATACCTTACACCTTACACCTTATACCTTATACCTTATACCTTATACCTTATACCTTATACCTTATACAAGAAGATAAAACAGAGAGTGTGGCATGTGAAGGACTGGCTACACAAAAGTCCTGGCATCAAAAAAGAGGACAGTGTTAAAGAGGATAGGGGAGACCTTTTGCATGGCAATACGGCAAATGGAAATGTGGGACAACAGAGTTGAAGATGAGCTGTTTTGGCGGAGGGTGAACAGGGGAACCACTTGGATGAGACAGAAGAAGAGGATGGGAGTCAGATGGCACACAGGAAGCTGAAGGAATAAAATGAAGGAAAGCTGTGAGCCCCTGCTTTTGCAACACTTGCTCAACTTTCAGAAGCTGCGATGAGTGTGATCTTTTAGGACTGGGACACAAATGACATCTGGCTACTGAGGTTCTGGATGGCATGAGGGCTAACTGATTATAGTCAAGTTTCCAACCAGTCCTTTTGAACACTGGCTTTTAAATCCACTTACCTCAAGTATTCAAAGATGTGTGTCTAAATTTCTTTTCTACAACCACATTATGCCGTTGAAAGTCAGTTGCTTTTCACCTTAACAGGAAGAGAACATGAAAGGAATGAGAAAACACAGGAAGTCAGTCAGCATAAAAGTCTGAGCAAATGCTCAGTGAACAGACATTTTTACACTTGATGAGTAGACATTCTGCTTGTGGTTCTTGAGTAAAGCCTTTTTCATGCTTGTCATGACAAGTGAAAAAATAAAAAGAAAACTTAGATTTATTTTTTAGTGTCTTTCGGATATCTGAGAAAGTGCAATGGATTGATTCATTGGTATTTCATGCCTGGCTACTGAGAATACCAATGGTATATGTTTAAATTAAGTAGATGAGAAACAGATGCAACCTTTACTATGATAGGTTATAGTAATGCTTTTATTCTAAGCTGCCATTTAGGCTTTTGTAGAATTGAAGTCTGAGACTTCTCTTATGAGTCAACCCTTGTTTTGATAAATCATTTAAACAAATGAGGTGATTATCAGTTTTTAGTGTGAAGAAGAACATTCAAGTTTTGTAGACTGTGAGAATGAAAATAGAAAGGAAGACTTGTGTTAAGATTACTTCAATGTGAATTTCTGAGTCATTTTGGGTCAGGGATCAGAATTTAATGTGTAACTGAAATATACTGTTGCCCTTTACACAGACTCGTAAAGCAAGAGATCACTGTCTTTGTTCTATGGACAAAGCAAATGCAGTTGAAGATCTCGTTTTCCTCTTGGACTTTGCTAAGTATGCATTTCAGGCCAGGGGAAGAAAAACAGATGTTGATGAAAACACTTGCAGACACTAAGCCTTGATCTAACCCACACAGCCTCAAAACTGTAGTTTTTCTGTACATGTATTTATGTATGTTTGGGGAAGGGAGAGTGTGTTCCTGTTACAGCTTATGTAATTTGAGGGAATAATTTTTCAACTACAGTAATTTCATATTTTCCAAATATTGTTCAACCTGCAACCCCAAAAAAGGGTTAATGCAACCATATAAGTCAAAGCCGATTTTTCCCAAGATTTGAAAGCAAAATTGATGTGCAAATTAGATTCCACATATTATCTTTATCCTTTAAATATATGTACACTTTAAATTTTGAAGGAAAGATGCAGGCTTCAATATATGGTATGAAGGCTGGGGGAGAGCATTTTTCTTAGTTCAGATATGTAAGCTCAAATTCAGTATTTTCCTCTGTAATAATGGGTCTTTTGGATTTGTGGTTTTGGTTTGGTTCATTGTGGTAAGGGACCAAAGTGTGAAATATGGATTCCCATCCTAACAGGGATTTCATCCTCACAGCTTCTCCCTATCTAGTCCATCATTCTGCAGCTGTTAAATAGTGAGATTAACTCAAGGCAGAAAACATTGCCATCCTGCAAAAGGAAGCACAGGGGTTTAATGCTTCTTAGATAAAGGAGAAACAAAACCACAAATTGTAAAGGATAATGCATAATACAGAAACTTACAGAAATTTTATAGAGTTTTACAGAAAGATCTAAATCAAATTTCACATGTTTTTCACTTCTGGGGCCACCTTATGTTCCAGGTGAGCAAAGGTCTTTTTGTCTATAAAATCTTCATGTCAACCTCCTCTGTTCTGAGTCCTTTGAATTTGGTACTTGAATTTTAGCTTGTACTTAACACAGTTGGCCAGAGATGGTGCTGAGTGCTTGGATATTGCGGAGTGAAATGCAGTGGCAACTTCAACAGAAGTGATTTGAGACATTAATCATAGCTCTATACTCAGCTGCCATGAGTTACAACTTCGAGTGAGTTGAAAATTAGAGAAAAGTGTAAAAGCTTGTAGTAATGAGCAAAACAGCAGCAAATAAAATGATTTTAGAAAATGAGAAAGTGGTTGGGAAGATGTAACACAGGAAAGAAGATTTATCTGTTTGGTGTATTTGCTGATATTTTATTGCTCAGTGAAATAAAGGTAATCTTCAGGAGGTGAATTCATCTAGCCTTATCAGATAGGTAGTAGAAATGGAAATAAGCTTGATTTACTAGTAGCATCTGTGGGTTGCAGCTAATTTCTTGCTGTCTTTTCTTAATTGCTCTCTTATTTCATCTCTTTCCTTGACTAAATTTGTGTATGGGAAGGAAAACATGTGGATTAGATTCCTAGTATTTTATTCAAGTATGGAAGTCTGTGCAGTAGTGAGGCACTTAGGCCCCAAGAAGAGTTGTACCATAAGTGAAAGTCAAGCGCTGGAACCCTGTCCTTTGTGACGGGTTCTTATCCAAGACCAGCCCTATTGTAGTCAGTGCCAGGGTTCACTGGGGTAAGGACATCTAAGTTTCTGAGATGAGGCTGGAGAGTTAGCCTGCTTTGCCATGTATACTGGTCTTTTTCAGATCCTTCTTACCTGTGATTTTTTTCTCTAATAATAATTTTTCTGATTTATTTAAGTATAACCAGTATGTCAATACAAAGAACAAACAAAACCAGTTGAAAAGTCCTGTTCACACTGTTTCTTTCAGTTTTTATTCTGTGTTTGCTGCTTCTAGCAGCTGGGTCAAGCCCTTCTGGTGCTGTACCAGGATGTTCATCTCATTCATCAATAACATGGGCATGCTGGGTGCAGCTGGAGGGTGTTCCAATAGATCAGAAAGGCCCCAATGGGATGGGTATGTGGGAGTAGGATTTCTTAAGAGGTCACTGGCTGTGGAAGTGGTGACCCTATCAGCAGAAACTGTATTGACCTCAGCTGTCATCAGCTGATACAGCAACGAACAGGGGCTTCTCTCCCATATTAACAAAGCCTTTTGTGGATTGTTCCTACTGAGCACTCTTTGTTTTGGTGCTGGGGATATTCCAAAACTGGTATGTTCGTACTTTTTCTTGGGAATAGAAAGCAGAAGCATTGATTCAGGGAATCTTGAGTGGCACAATACACTCTTTATGAGCTCAGTGAGCAGATGGTAATGTCATTAATACACGATTTTGAGTTTATTGCAAGAGCAAGCAAAAAGAAAAGATGGAAATTGGGGGGGGAAAATCCCCCATATTACCTATCTATTCTTAGCTGCCGGTGAAGAATTGACCAATATTCATAAACAGTAGTAAAAATAAGCAACACAAAAGCAGAAAAAAAGGTATTAACCTTTTAGTTAATGAACAGTGGTGTTTGTTATGCTTAAAGTGGGCTTTGTCAGTGAAAATCTTTGAGAATCGTTTTCCTAATTAATAAGGCAGGGTTCATATGATGAAACTGAAACTACTTCCTACTACTTTCCATCCATGAATATTTTGACTGAGGGAAAGCCTATTCCACATTCATGTTGCTTTTGAGAAAAGGACAATTTTAAAGCTCTTTGGAGCATTAAAAAGGATTAAAAAGCTTTGTGGAGCATTAAAATCTTCTTCCCCCAACCCCTTGCCCACACACATTACTTGTTAAAAATAATGAAACCGAATTAAAATAAGACCTATTCTAACTCAAAGATCTGCATCAGGGGGACCTTAAACTGGGAAATATTTGATCTACTCTCTGTGTCTAGAAGATAAACAGGGAGCAGAGATCAGTATGCATTTCAGTGCTGAACCATTTACTTCACCTAGTAAAATGAATCATAATTGGACAGATGAGTGGAAAACATGATAATGAAGTGCCTGATTTGATCACACTCTTTCTGTTGTGTATTTTGTCCTGCACACCATGTACACACAAATAACAAGTTAGGAGGGGGTAATTATGACCTAGAGGGTTGTGTTTTGTGGGCACAACATGGAAGGCTCTTTGATGCTAATGAGTAATCCAAATAATTTCCTACTTTGCCAGATAAATTTACACACCTTTAAATCCAAGTGTTCATTCCTTGACAGGCATAGTACTTGGGCACCAGACAAATAGTGCATGAGTCACTCAAGTTATTTTGACATGTGTGAGACAGATTACAATATGGAGGGAAAATTTCTATGAATTACTATATTTGGTGCTCCATTGCATTCAAATAATAGTTAGAAAGACCTTCCAGCTGTCTTAGAGTATGAATTAAAAGCCTGCTCTGAGAACTTCTGGAGTAGGTGACCCCCATAAATTCACTGTTGTCAATGTCTAAGAGAAGTTGGAATATACCACAGACAAAGTAATACTGGACTGTGTCACCTGTCTCTCTGCTTTGCAAAAATTTCATTACTTTACGGAAATTTTGTACTGAGCTGGAGAGAAGACCTTCTATTTGTTTGTTGATAGCTATATCACTTGTCAGATCTTCCCTGATGAGTATTTTCTCCACTGCTTATCCTGTTGATTGTGTCTCTGACCTTTTGTCAGTGCAGAATATCATCTCTGACACTTAGGACACTTTCCTGTGTAGCTGTCATCAGCCTTATTAACTTGCCTGCATTTTAATCTGAAAAGATCTCCTTTTCCCTTGACTAAATTTGTGCATGGGAAGGAAAAGATGTGGATTAGATTCCTAGATAGAATCCTGAGCTCAGCTGGCACCACTGCTCTCCTTCATGCCCAAGGTGCATTTTGGATGTGCATTTTCTTACACACCCACCTCTAGCCCATTTCAGTGCAAGGTAAATTGTTCGGAAGGCACCAGCAAGGACTCCTGGTTGACCACAGTCTTTCTTTCTCTCTAGGTGGTCCAAGGAGCACTGACAGAACCCTGACATGCCCTTACTTGTCTGAGCCCATTTTATTGCTACAGGAGTCGTCATTTTAATACAGATTTTTCCAAAAGGCCGTGAAAGGCATGTGGGAGGATAAAATTATATTGTCATGCTGACTACAGATGAAATACATAAGTACAAGGCTACCCGGTTTTGTATTACTGGGAAAAGTGCTTAGGACTCAGGTGTATAGGACAAATTGTTTTGGGGGAGTTTTGTGGCTTTTCCTTTATTTGACAGTGAAAGCCATTACAGTTTCAACTCATGTTATCAGGTGGTGGTTAAGGCCTACATTCCAGAGAGGAACAGCAAGTGTATGGGAAGATGTTTAAAGAAGCAGCTCAGGCTGCCAGTGGCCAGTGTTACTGGCTGTGATGAGTAACTGCTGGTGTTTGTGCTCGCAGCTTTTGCTGACCGGCTGTGGCCAAGGGCAGAGCTAACACACAGCTACCCCATGCCAGAGCACAGCACGAGCAGGTGAACTCTAGCTGTCATGTTGTAATTTCAGACCCCTGTTTACCACAGGACCCTATGTGTGTGTGCCTGAGAGCACCTGTAAGACATCTGAATTTGGTCATTTCCAGAGAAAACCAAATGCATTTAATGTCATATGCACAGAAATTAAGTGACGTTCTTATTTTTTAATGGAAGCTGGTTTAGATATTTGAATTAAATTTAAATTTACATTCCATTTAAATTGCTGCTTCTGCTTTAAATTTTGTTTGGTTAAACCTATTTAGGTAGCCATATGTAATAAAGATATTATTAAACTCCTTTATTATGCAATGTCAGGACCTGAAGTCAAAGCAATATTGGCCTCCACAGCTGTGGATGGATATTCTGCCTCCAAAACAAAAACAGTAATAATTCCTCATGTGGCTTGAAGAGTATTTGTGTCAGTGAGATTTGTTTTCACAGCTTCTGCATAAGCAGACCTTTTGAACAAAAGTGTTTGAATAACAGTGCTTCAATCTGGAGGAGAAATAATAACAGGTTGTGCAAAGCAGTATGATGTTTTAAAAACTGTATTAGCCACACGGAAGCTGAAAAAAAAGTATGTTCTGCATTTATATATTTTTTTAAAAAATAATTTCTGAGTGGAATTAAAACCCAATTATCTGCAAAATAAAAAAATAAAACAGAAAAAAAAATACTATTATCTTTTGCCCATGAGCCAGAAAGCTCACTGAACTCTCCCTTATTTTGAAGCGAAGAGATTAAAACAAGAAATGCAAGGAAAGGCTGTCATTACAAGTGAACAAGATAATAAGTGTCTCTTTCTGTATTTTCCATTAGAACTGGTGGCTTTATCACCTCTCCCTTCTCAGCACCCTCTTCTGCCCTTAAAATATAAACCAAGTTTTGTGCAAGACTGTATATATTTAAAGTTATCATGTTAAATAAAAATAATGTAAAATCATTTTCTTGTATTTATATTTAAAGTTCTCTGATTCTTGATCATTTCTGACATAGAGCTTCTGCCTTCAACAACGTTTTACTTTTTCAACAATAACAGCTGGTAGAAAAAAGGGTGTTATTGCTTTTCACAAACTTTGTCACATTTCTAATATTTAAAATTTTTGGAAATTAGTTTTATCTTTCTTTGGTGCTCTGTATAATAGAACTAACACTTTCCTGGTCGAATATTCAAAACTAATCTGAACCCTTTCCTTTTCCATCTTGGAGAAATAGATTTGTTTATTAGCATACCCAACTTTGTGAGACTGGAATTTTGAGAAAGAAGGCTTGGATTTGTGATAGACCCAATATGATTTTTAGAATAAGGAGGGCAGGATAAGCAAGGTACACACTGTCTATGCTCTACAGTAAACTTTAATCCTCATATGTTGGCAGCGTAGTTATACCCAGTTGACTTTCATTTCTCAAAAGCCATTTCTTATCTAGGTTATGGTATTTGTATTTTCATCTGTATGGAGCCCTTCTAGCATCACCTGAGCTTGACACCCCATGCAAATCATGGTGCCATCTCTGGAGGATGTGATGTCTGACATACAAGCAATGTCTCATATAAAACCTCCTGGGAGGAAAGGACTTCCCTTACTGTCCTGCCAGCAAGTGCACCTGAATTTGCACGGCACAAATACACCCCATGGACCCCATTGCTTGGAGGTTATTCATATATCAAACTCACCTGTGTGAATCAAGCTGCATGGGTTCCCATCCCTCTGAGTGAAGGTGCAGCTGGGGAAGGTGCAGGATATCTAGCTGCAGTTGCCATGGAAGGACATGCACCTGTATTTTCTTCCTTGTCTAACATTCATTCCCATTTTCAAAAATACAGCTAGTTACAGTTTAAGGGAATAAATGAAATAAAAAATTTTGGGTAGAAGGGATTGTTTTTATATGGTATGGTATGGTAGGAGAGGAAGTAGCAGCATGCCAAACACCTCACAGAGCAACTGTATTTCTACTATCTGTACTAGGTAATTTGAGGTGGAAGACAGCAAAGGGGATACCTCAGGGCTCTATTAAAGCTCTTGGATAAATGTTATGAAATCTCTTATGTCCTGAAAGTGGAGGTTCTTAAACCACCATGGATTTTTTTGTTAGGCTTTCGACTTGTCCATGTGTGTGGTGTGGTTTTCTTAGGCACAATGAAAGGAGAAATCCTAATGATTTAATGGACCAACCTGTCCTGCAGTAAGTCTGTGCTTAGAGCTGGTGGAGGAGAAGTGGAATTACCAGGCATCAGATATAAAAGAGCATCCTGATGCAGTTTGCATGTATAAGCCCACTTTCCAGGAGTCTTTGTGCAGCATGCAGTACAGGGATTGCTGCAGGCAAAAGGAAATTGCATGTATGAGTTAATCACAGTTTACATTACTGGGGAGACGAATGAACTCTTATTTTGTGATATGTTTTTTCCTCAAGTCTTCAACTTCACTAGAATCAGTAAGGTTTGTTATATGAATTTAATTAACATGAACATCTAAATATATCACTTGGATTAGGAAATAATTATTAGGAGCAATTCTATATCATCACTTATGCATGAGTGCCCCGAAAGGAGGAGCAGAGGGGCTCTGAATCACAGGTGGCTATAATTGCTCTATCTACTTTGATATGAACTTTCTACAAGCACTCAGTTTCTGGAATTTTAAGTTGCCTTGTCTTAAAAATGAACATACCTAGGAGCATAATAGTAAAATTTAGCAAAAATTCCTAGTGCTGAGAGACTATCTTATTCCAGAAGAACACATTAGGAGTCAGACCAACATTTTCTTCAAGAGTTTCTGCAGTTCTGTCCCTCAAATGTCTCTCAGCAAATCAATCATTTTCTTTAAAGAAAAAAGTCTCAAACAGCAAGTTTCTCTCTAGAGAGCCTATTAGATGAGTAAAACAGTCTTTCCAATGTGTGGCAATCCTGGTTGTATTAAGCTTCTATGATTTCAAAGTTTTCCTCTTTGGGTTTACATGACTCTGAGGTAGACAGCTTGCTGTGGATCATAAGATGAAATTTGCAGAATATGATAAGCATACATTGCACATCTACTGATGAAAGCTTTCTGCAAACACCATTAAACACTCCAGCATGTACTGCTCAGCAGAAGAGAGGGGCAAGCTTCCATCCCTGCTTGCCAGTTACTAGGATAGAACAGCAAGGCTGTACAAAAGTAAGTGATAGCATTGTGCAAATCTCCTATCCATGCCAAGTGGATTTGCTTGTTAGAGAGGAGATTTGTGCTCTCACCATGGCTATTAAAAGGAAGGCCATAACCCCTTGCAGTTACAGAAGCACTAGTATTATTTGCAGGAAAGAGCAGAATGCTGTTTCCAGTATCTGCTCCAAATTTCAAAGTAAAGAGTTCTCGGCTACGTCTGAAGCTTTGACTTGTATGGTTTAGCCATTGTATGGCAGCAGGAAGTTGTATGGGTAGATGGGTTGTGCTTGCATTCTTTCTCTGATCGATGAAGAGAGCTTGGGACTGTTTGGAGTCTGATTCATTGGCTCCTTTGTTTATGGACTTCGCTGGAAGCTGTGCTCACAGGACAGGCATAGAACTTAGGATGTAAATCATTTACGGATCTGTTGGGTCAAGAAGCAGTGTGTAAATGTAGGACCATCACAGCTGTTCTCTGTATGTAAAGCCTGATTAAACCACTAATGCACACAAAAAATAGAACCACAGAACTAAAATCATGCCTCTCAAGATAGTTGCTTAATTCAATTAACACTTATTTTGATGGATTTGAAGGGCCAAAACATTTTCAGAAGTTTTGTTAGGGGAATTATTCCTCAAATTCAATACCTTCTCTGAAGACTACTAAAAAAATTATAAATTTTTCTCAGTAGATCATTCCCAAATAACCTATTTTGATCCTTGATATTCACCATCTAAGCTGTGCCACTTGTTATTATTAGTTAGAGTCATAAAGTTTATTTTCATTCCTTGGCTTGTTCAAAGACAAACCTAACATGTAAACATCTTAGAGCTTGCTTCCTTTAATACTCTGTAAGCTTTCCTTCACAGCTGTTAATTGGGAAGTCACTGATTTTGCTAACAAATGTTTATCTGTAAAGTTAACAAAAAATCAACTTAAGTCATATAGGCACAGGCAAACTCAACAACAGTTCATTTGTCCAGTTTACAGACACAGGCAAACACTAGCCCCCCTACTCCACTGTTTATTATATCTTTATCTGCAAGATCACGGCTGTTCAGCATACTGAAATCACTTTTAAAAATTTCCTTTCAGCAATTCTTAAACCTGAAATCAGATGAAAGGCCTTTCAGAGTAAACAAGAAAGGAATGAAAAAAATGTGACTAATCAGAAGGATTGAAATGGCCCTTTATTAAAAAGCAGTACAGAACAGGTATTTTAATTGTCAATTGTAAATGGACATGCTGACTGTCAAATTATATATATTATGTTGTAGGGACAAAAGGGATGAAGAAAAAGTTAAGAAGAACTGCGAAAAACTGTTGCTATAAACTTTTCTAGATTAAGTTATGTTGTGAGGGATATAATGTTGCATCCCAGCATAATCTTAATTCAAGGCCCTCTTTAACACCTCAAAATTTCCCATAGTACCCCACCTTCATCTAGAGTGATCCCTTAAAAAAACAGGTTATAATCTCATTTTGATGACTCAGACATAGAAGATCCTGCATCTAAAAATTACTTAGACCTTGGAAATAGTAGCAACTTTATATAAGCGGTCAGTGCAGCCTGTACTAAAAATGTTAATATGATCCTTGGGTATCTAAATAGGTGAGCAGTGAGGTGCTTTTTATGCTGGGACTGGAATACTGAGTATAACCCTACTATCATCTCTATTAAAGGACTTGGAAAATCTACAGGGAAGGCAGGAAAAAAAAAGCCACGTATTTCTGGGATCCAGGGGAAATGCCTCTGACAATGGAGAATTCTTAGTCTGCTAAAGGCAGTGAACTGTCATTCCTTCTTTGGGGTGTGTAACTATCTTCACTAAAGAAGATATGAGGATCTAAAATGCTACATACTGTGGCCTAAAAAGGCACACTGTGGCAAGTCATGGCTGGATTCTGCAACTTAAAAAACTCAGAACAGAACTTGAGCAGAATGAGAAATCCATTTTTGACTGTGACAATGTTCACCTGGTAAAACAAATGAGCAAGGGGAACACTAAAGGCATGTTGGTATACAATACATTTTCTGAGGAAAGCTGATGGACAACTGGACAACAATTTTAAGCACAATAATTAAAATAAGTAAAAAGAAAATGACTGTAAAGAAATTTAGGATGTGTGCTTCCTAGATAATACTTGCTTTGAAATATAGATTCTCAAACCCTAAGCTGCTTATAGAAATATTGTCCTTTGCTGCAAACTGATTTATTGTTCATTATAATTTGGTCATTCGTGTTTCTTTATCAACATAAATATTACTATGAGCAATACAGATCCCATAAAGGGTTTTTGCATTGTGAGGCATCAATCTGAACTTTACAAAACTCAAGAGAAAAAAAAGTTATCAGTAAAGAAGTAGATTTTCCTGTTTCCTTCATAGGGAAGTAAGTTTGTTAATAACAGAAACTCATTTAAAAATGATGAAAGAACATTAAGTAGCTGAAAAACTGCTGCAGGTCAGAGTTTTAGCTAGAGTAGTATGGCAGTTAACAATAAATCAGTTATTACTTTCCCCTCTGGTAGTTCTACACAAAGCAATAACTTGGACCAAATTAAAAGTCACTCAGGTGTCCACGAGTAGAAAAGATGCAGCCACTCTCATTCGTCATTTTTGCCCTACAGACACCTCAAGCATTTCCAGTAAGGACTACATAAAGTGAAGAATCTACCCTGGAAGTTCCTGGGGCTAAGGTGGCTGTACAGGGAAAGTGCTCATACACTCCCATAGATACAGGTGGAGAGAGCATCTCTCCACACTACTGACCATCCTCTCCATTGTCACTGACTTTACTCACAGCAGGTTTTATTCCAAGAATTCTCTGAAATCTTAGCACTGAAGACCAAGTGTGGATCACCATGGACTTAGTTTTGTAACTGTGTGGCAGGAAGGATGTAAAATGTTACACCGAGCTGTTTTGATGCATTTTTGCCCTGGTGCTGAGAGGTTTGACCAGATCTGTGATAGTAATCCTAGAAGCTGGAGATATTGATAAGAGTATTCTATAGAATTTCATGCCCTCACTAGATTCCAAACAAGAGAACTGGTTTTTTTGGTTTTTTGGGGTTTATTTTGGTTTGGTTTTTTTTTTTTGTGTTGGGTTGTTGTTGTTGTTGTTGTTGTTTTTTGTTTGTCTTTTGTGGTTTTTTCCTTTTCTTTTTTAAAGGAGAAAAAACACCCCCAAACAGCCCAGAAACACAGATTACTATACAGACTAGACAGTGGTTAAGTGTCTTGCAAATCTTACAAAGTAGAATAGCAACTGGTCTTCTTTCAGCAAGATGACAAGGAATAAAACTTTGCCAGTGCTTTTCTTAGTTTGCAGCAAAGAACTTGGGTCCCTAATATCAATAACTTACGGAATGGAAGGAAGCCACTTAATCACTGCCAATGTGCCTATTTATTATGCAGCATGTAAAAAGCATCTGTGAATTTTCTCATCGTTGCCTTTGAAATTACCTGCTTTAAAGTAAGCTGCACAATTACTTCTTAAGGTGATAAAGTGCTCAAGAACTCATATTATTCCTGGAAAATGTATCTTAAGAGTCTTCAGTCTTCCAGAAGGTTTTCTCCTATCTCACACAATTGCTTTATTAGAAGATCAATTAGCATTTATCAACTGTGTCTCATCATGATATTTTCAAGACTCTCCGTTTAATGTCTAATGGCCACCACTACAACACCTTAATGAAAGCGCATGGGTCACGGTGGTAGTAGACACCAAATGCAAGTGTCATTATATGGCATTATTATGTAAATAAGTACTGTATAGTGCCTTTCAAATGCACTTCAAAAGAATTTGGAGGAAAAGCTGATAGACTTGACAAGAAAGTACAGTAGTATGAGGCAGGAGTTTGAAATGCAGTGCTCTCGACATACGCGTATGTCACTGTCTCGCAAATGCACTGTCGGGTTATCTAGGTGATGTTCTAGAGAAGAAGAAGAGGGAGGTAAGAGTGCCGTATGTCAAGTGTGATTATTTTGAAGAGATTACTCTCGGATTCTAAGAGGATGTTCGGAGAAAACTTATTGAAGAATTTCACTGTGAAAACTCTTCACAAAGTAATTCTGTACAAACTGCAAGGGACAGAATGCCTCTAAGCACTATTTTGTAGGGCATTTTGTCCCTGAAGTGAATAGTGTCATATTTCAAACTATACCCAGAAGAATCTAATTAATTGAAGATAGTGTTTTGACAGCGTATGTTTGAATATTCAGCAATTATTTTTACCCAGAGCCACTGAAAAGCTGAAGTGAAAAACCAATTATATTTTAGTAACACAAAACCACTCTCACCCAGCTACTTCCTTTAGTCAGTACCTGAGAGCTGAACTAATCTTGTACTGGCTGTATGCTTTTGACATTTTGCTGCGTTTTGACAGGAAAGTGTTGAAACTCTAAAACTGAGAAGGGTCAAGGTGAACCACAGCCTGTGTTTATGTAATTATAAATTCCAAGAAACCATTTCCAGAAGGAGAACAGAACAGAATATGTGTTTTACTGGTTGTCCATAAGGTGGTAGATAACCCAGGATAACTATTACTGCCTCAGCAACCATATGCTGGGGAATCATAGAATGGTTTGGGTCGGAAGGGACCTTAAACATCCTCTGGTTCCAACTCCCCTGCCCATAGGCAGGGACACCTTTCACTAGACTTGGTTACTCAAAGCCCGATCCAGCCTGGCCTGAAACACTTCCAGGGATGGAGAATCCACAACTTCTCTGGGAAACCTGTTCCAGTGCCTCACCACCCTCATTATAGAAAAAGTCCTTCCTTGGATCTAATTTAAATCTACCCTCTTTCAGTTTAAAATAATTACCCCTTGTCTTGTCACCACAAGCCCTGGTAAAAGGGCTCTCTCCATCTTTCTTCTAAGCTCCTTTTATGAGTCAGTTACAATAAGGTGCCCCCAGAGCCTTCTCTTCTCCAGGCTGAAAAAACACATCTCTCTCAGCTTTTCTTCATTAGGGGAGGTATTTCAGCCCTGATCATTTTTGTGGCACTCATCTGGACCCGCTCTAACAGGTTCATGAGTCTTTCTTGTGCTGGATATCAGTCAATATTAATAATACGGGCAATTAAAATGATTACTGTTTTATAAAACTATACTTCCATCGTTATAATTCCAAACATTTTTAAAAAATATTGATTATAATTCCAAACATTTTTTAAAAATATGGATTTTAATTACAGAAATAAACAGGTAACTCCTGGAATGCCAAATATTCTCTATAGTCATCCTCCCTCCCTCGGTACACAGATTTTAAGCAATAAATAATAGTGTACAAAGTATTTTATATTTTTTTTTCCATGCAATGTTCTGCAGTCCTTAAGCTAGTGTTCTGAAAAACACAACACCAAAGTTTAGGCATGCAAAAACTGTGCTGACACTCTGAGTAAGTAACAGCAGCAAACGAAATGGTGTTTATGTCTCGGAAAGATTCATCTTCTAATATTTAAGTATAATCCATCAATATTCTGTCTATTAATAAAAATGACTTGTATTTACATTAAAATATCACTAAAATTATTTTTACAGTGTCATTTATCTTGCCGGAAGGGGTATTTCCTATATGCCACCATTTTAGTGCTGAGGTTTGCCCATTGTGATAATTCAGTACGATTGCTGGTTAAGATCTGAAGTTTTATTTAAGAAAGACTTGGCTTTTTGCTTCAGCAAAAAGGTTTGTTTGAGAAAGAAGGTGAATTTTTATTAATGCTATCTAATAATTTCCCCTAATTTAATTAATCTACATGGCATATGTCTTCAGTGCTTTCTTAAAAATAGAAACTTTTTTATAAGACAGATTTTTTTTTTTTTGCATTGTCTTTGAAGGACAGGAGGTTGACAGTATTTGTGACAAATTAAAAAGGCTAGATCCTATTATTTTTTTTTCTTCCAATTAAAAGCAAATTCAACAAAATATCTTCTGGTTTTGCTTCCATCTTTTAATGGAATCCCTATTTCCACCGTAAGTCTTCCAGCTGGAGAACAATGCAAAACATAATAATAAAATTGAAGAATCATGATAGTCATGAAAATTCTGAAGTCTCTGAGCTGCTCATTTATCATTGTAACTGTTACACCCTAACACAATTCCTCACACAGTTCAGAGTTCACCTTTCAGACAAGAAAACAAAAGCAGGTGTGAAGGAGAGCTGAATTCAGTGTCTAAATCTGTAATAACCTTCTCTGAGACAGGTTCAGTGCAAATGAAAAGAGCTGACAGGAATCAGCAAGAGCTCTGCCAAATGTAAACGTGGCATTACAATAGCCAAGCTGTTGTAGTGCTAGGTTTAGTTTAGCAAGCTGCAGCTTTTCCTGAGAGCTCAGCGGAGCTGCTCAGGGCAGGGCAGCCATTCCATCCTCCCGCAGTCCATTTCAGAAGGCTCCGCACTTTTGCTCCGGTAGCTACCAGCCTTACAACACAGTGACGGCGAAGGAGATGAGAAGGATCTCTCCATGAGGGTTTCAGAGGACTTTAAATCTTACACCTTGTCCCAGCTATCCCCAGAGGCAGAGAGACCTCCTGATGCGGGTGCAGGGGATTTTTCTCAGGGGCTATGGGGCAGTACCTGGGCGGGGTTGGGGTACAGGAACCAATAGGGAGAACTGGAGGGCGTGGCCAGGGCTAAGGGCGGGGAAAAGCCTGGGGGGAACAATATGAGTAGGAAAAGCCATGGGTAAACAGATCACCGCGCCAAGGAAACTCTTGAATGGTGATTAAATCTAATTTTGGGACAAGGCAGTAAAAAGCATTTGAATTCATCCCAAGTATAATGGGTGCACACCTGTGTATTTTTTTTCTGTGGGCAGACTGGAACATCTTAATCATTTTATTTTGCTCAAAATGGTCTGTATACAAAAGTTATGCAGACAAACAGCACAGCTGTCTGATCTGGAAATTGTGCCCAGACTGCACACGTCCAACCTGTGGACACTGTCTGAGCAGAGTAGCCAGTCTATTAAAAGGACTTCCAAATGGTATTTTCTCATGTTCTCTGTTCTTGCTCTTGGTGATTTCCCATGGTAGCAAAGAAGTAACAAAGGAATTGAGGGAAGAATTTGGTCACTGCAATGACCAAATACTTCCCCTGGACTGTACCTTTGTCTGTAAGTGCCTCTGCTCTTGCTGTCCCTAGTGACATCCAGCCTCTGTTCCCTTCTTCCTGATAGTAAGTGTAAAGAACAAGTTGCTGGGAAAATTTCCCCCCCAGCTTGTTGCTCATATGCTGGTGGCACTTTGATTTTGTTGTTGAGCTAGGTGATACTGCTTTAAAACATGCCATCTGTGTTCTTTCCTCATTTCAGTTTTTTTAGGGCCCTTTGAGGATGCTTGCTTGGGCCATCTCTGCGGTGATACTGTGAGGCACACTGCCTGTGCCACACTGTGCTATGTTCAGGCAGATAAAAGTGCCCCAAGACCTCAGCAGGATACACTGTAGACACCCAGAAGACTTTACTAGTTCACAAGTGGTGCCTGAACATCCCCTCCTGCTTCCCAGCACTTCTCAGGATGCCTCCTCACCCTGTGCCCCAGCCAGAAACTGTCTGAGTGGGGCAGGCACTCAGTGTACCATCGTATGCAGCATGATGGTAGAACTTCAAGAATCAGGCAACTGGTTCTTTCCAGTGATTAGCAAATGACACCAAAGTAATCTCAAAATAGGCTCTTTGTAGGAGACAGCAGTTTGAACTGAGACTATAAGCATCAGATTTTAATAACTGAGCAGTCTTTGCATTTTTCTTCAGGACACTTAGGGATGTACTGGCAGCTGCAATAAGGTACAAGAAGTAGCTGCCCCGTGATCTGGCTGTCCTAGTGCATCCCTCCACTGCTCCAACCTGATAGAGCCAAGTAACATTGCTTTATATTTTCTGTCCATCTTTCAATTTAGGATTTACCTGGGGCATGGATCTGTGTTTTGAAAGGTAACCAAGACATCTGCAACACTTCAGGCAGGCAATGTCCAATGCCACGTAACAAAACACCCTCCTCCACCTTCTCACCATGACAAACCCCAGAATTTAAGATGGTTCTCAAAACTGCTGAAGAATTGTCTGAGGAGTTGTGACCACATAAAAAAGAGCCATCTTGAGAAAGAATTTTTTCACTTTTCTGCCTCTTGGGCTAGATTCTGGGTACAACTTGACACACTGACTTTAACACTTCCAAATTGTCATGGTTTATCATAGTTTGGTTTTTTAGTAAAGAAGGCTCCATCAGCCACGGAAGTTATTTTCTTGCAAAGAGGTGCTTACAGCTTCCTCTATGACCTAACAGAACCAATCAACTGGCTAGTTTGAATACTGGCAACTTTTTAAGCCGCTTAAGGAGCTTGACACACCTCTGTGATCCACATTTAAGAACAAACAGAGCCCAGGAAAGCTCTTCTTGTCTTCTGGCTTTCGGACAGGTAGCAGGGGGGGCCTGCAGGTGGCCCAGCAGGGCCCAGCCGGGTCGGCCGTGGCGCGGCCCTGTTCCATACGTGACCCTCCCCCAGCCCTGCTCCATGCAGGCGGCATGGCCCAGCTCCCCACCCCCCCCTTACAGTGTGGCCGAAGATTCGTCTGAGGCTGCCCCGCTGCCCAGCAAAGATCATGTGACCAACAGCGATAAGGGAATTCCAGCTGCGGGGCCCGGGTGAGATTAACCCTTTTAGTGTTGTAAGTTCCCTCCAGAACAGATGAAGCCTGCAGACATCAATCCTCTCCCAGGTCAGAGGAAGAGGGAAGGTGAAGGCACGTGAAGAAAGTGCCATAAAGACACCAAAGTCTGTGAAGCAGGAAGAGCTGAAACCCTGAGGGAGGAGAAAGAGGAGATGCTTCAAGATTAGAAGCTGAAATTCTGTTGTAAAGCTATGGTGGTGATGGACTATGATATATCAGAGTACCCATTGTAATTTCATGAAAGCGTGGGGGGCTGAAGCGTTCAAACTGCAACTGTGAGCGAAAGTACCTGTGCTGAAATAAGCAAATGTTGAAGTAGCTGTAATTTGATGAGGGCCCTTGCTCCCAGGGGAGGAGGAGGGCCTCTATTCCTAGACATGAAGATGCTCCCAGAGATAGGTGAAGAGAACCTTTGCTTCTGAACAGCTCAGCCTTAAAATGGTACCCCATTTGCAAAGATTGGATCCTCAAAAGCAGTTGTGGGGAAAGCTGTAAATCAGGGGAAGGGACTTTCACATGCGAGCAGAGAATCAACCTGGGCAGCTGTCTCATTATGACATTGAAGCCATAAGAGAGCTGTTTCTTGTGGAGATGTCTCCACAGCATGAGCAAGACAGACTCCTCTCCCTGAGTGAACTGAAAAAGATTATTATAGAGGTGGTAACCTAACTGGAAATCTCAAGGGTTGTCTTTTTGCGTTGTCAGTGGGAGAGGGGAGAAAGGTGGGGGGAGGAAATTGTTCTGAATTTTTTTTCCTCTTTCTTTTAGGTCTGTTAATAAATTTCTTTATATTCTTTTAAGTTTTGTGCCTGCTTTGCTTTTTCCTAATTCTTGTCTCGCAGAAGCAAAATAAGTAGGTAATGGATATTTTGAACCGAACCACTACACAAATTTATTTTAGCAAGCTGTTTTTCCAGTGACAATGCTGTCTTCTGCTCAGGTTTGCTATAAGCAATAAAATGCACAGCAACATCTGAAAACAAAGTAAGATTCGTAACTGCTGCCAGAGCAGCAATTCCACAGGCTTCACTGCAACTCATATGTCTTTTGTGTTGACATTTTTGCTGTCTCTGGACATGTGCATCAGAAGCAATTTAATTAATACAGCATCTGCAGCATGACGGCAAATGGGAAATATTCACCTTTATATCCATTATGCTTTCTTTCTCATTAGCTACCCATGGCATAAAGCCACTCTTATTACAGGAGACTTTAGGAAGATGGAATTTCAATTTTTCAAGTTTCAAAATTTGAGAGATATGATTGACTCTTGAGAAATCATTTTCTAACTCATTTAAATTGGCCTTGAGGAAAGAAAAAAAAAGAGCAAAAAGAAAATCCGCATATTTCTAGCTATCTCCTGTAGAAATGTCTCCTATCCTTCCGTTTTCATGCTTCTCTTTTTTAAATAAATGTTTTAAACTTTTGGAAACACAGTGACTTGAAATCACTTGGCCAGGGAATACTCTGCAAGTTCTCTTCATGCCGCTGGTCAGTAACTCTCTCATATAGGGAACGGAGTTGTAAACTCTGTCTTGTGGCCTGAAGTTGGTGGACTTTGCAAGTAACTGCAAAGATTTCTGTGATTGAAAATATATTGAGATTGTTTTCCCTCTGTACTTCCGCCCCATGGGAAGACACAGATTAGTTGAAATTTTAGCCTTCTGAGACCAGAAAGTCTGTTTCAGTGCATTTGTCATTTAGCAGCGCTTGGAAAGCTTTTGAAATGATGGAAATGTTTCTTTTGAGATGGTAATCAAATCAGAATCTGTCTCTGAAATAATTTATTTTTTAAGTTAAAATGTTCATGCTTAAAGTAAAAAACTGAAATTAAAAAAAAAAAAAGAAAGAACCTGTTCTGTTCTGATCTTTAATTAAAACTAGACATTTTGTTCTTCAATTTTATCTTTCATCTCTGTACTGGAAATGGAATGATTTCTGCAGCTATTTTGTGTGGCATTATGTGTTGTGAAAATACAATTTCTTTTGTGAGATAATCATAAATACCATTGTAGTTTCACTTCAAAATGCCATAGAATTAAATTATGGGGAAAGATGAAACATTTGCTGTATATACTATATTCTGAAGTTTAGTGAATGTGTTCATGAGTTCAAAAAAATAATAGAGATTGTTTCTAAAGCAGTGTTGTGGAAATCCTACTCTAAATACCTATTATTTTAGGCTACATGTCCTTTGAAAAGGTGCTGAAAGACAATATAAATCACAAGTTTCCTTCTTAGTGAAGAATACTTTTGATCCCAGTTTTTGCTGGCCTCTCTTTATGCTCAGAAAAGAACATAACAAAAACAAGTGTTTTTGTTCCTCCTTTCAGTGAAATGTCTTCTTTAGTCCCAATTTCTCCAAGCATTTATTTATGCATGGTAACTCCTTATCTCATCAGGAATCCTGCAGAAATAGTGCAATTTCTGGTAACTTGTTTGGATTCTAAAGATTAGCAGTTTGGTGTTGCTCCTGTACCCCACACTGGATTTTTGGCCATTCACAGCAGCGCTGTGTTGATTTAAAGCAGTGCATTAAATGTCTCTTCCCAGTGTGAAGGCAAGTGGTGCTGAATGGCCCGTGTCCATGTCCTCTAAACTGTTATCTCCCAAACTGGGTGATCACATCAAAATGTCTTTGGGAAGTTGGTCTCAGCCAGTGTTTATACCCAAGCAGGTCTTGGAATCCTGTGGGTGATTATTATGTAGCTAAAGCTGAAATTTAGCTATACCTAAAAGCATCTAAGGGTCTAGCAATTTAACAGCGGGGATGGCAGAATTCCATTGCTCTGGAATGAGCAGGAGCTCAGGTGCTGGTTTTGGTGTGGGGCACAGGAATCTGCCCCACGTGGCCAAATGCCTTTGTCTGCCGTAGATATTTCTGTGATTACACTGCTGCAAGGGGTGATAGATAGCAAAGGTACCTTTGCTTTTGGATGGAAACTCACATAAATGCATTTCAAATCTTCTTGTGAATAGCACTTGCATGACTGCATATGGCAGGGCTGGCAGAGGTGTTGTTTTATTTCATTTGCAGTAAAAGTCTATGTCCTGTTCTGCACAGTTGAGAATGAAGAACTGGCTCAAGGCTACCTGTGGTTGAATGATCATCCTAAATACAGCCCACCTGGCCAGCCCATGATAAGTGCTGATGATGACCTGCTCTTACCTCCAGCCTCAAACACCAACTACCCTGGCCTTTGTGTGATAGGATACAAGTTTCTGCACAGATCCATTTGAGACTATGATAAAGAGTGTTGATTTACCTGTGGGGAGAAGGGAGAGGTGGGTAGTGTGTACTTTGATGAGTGTACAGCCAGAGGCCTTCTGGATGCAGTTTGACCTGGGAGTGTCTATGTTATGCCTCATTCATGAACTAGCCTGAGATGTTAAGCTGCTTCTTTCTGCCTCTAGTTTAGGCTGTCCACTTTTTCATTTTTTTACATCTCTTTTACTGTCTTACCTGACATTTTGTGGCAATTCTCTCATGATAGCTTCTTTTATTTAAGACTGATTATTTTATGAGCCTTTCATTGGCCCCAGATAAATAACTTGGCTGGCATTTACTCTTTCTGTCATTCTGTTGTTCATGGCATGGTTATTTTTGCTGAAGACTGCTCAGTTGAGCGATCACAGATTAATCATGTGGAACTCAAAGACCCAGGGAAGACTGGAGGAACAATGACAGGCAAAAGAACCTTACTAGCCCACCCAGTGGAAGTGGACAACTCAGCTGCTCCCTAAGACCATCCAAGGGGTGGGAGAAAGATTGACCCTGGAGTGAAAGCCACTGAGATGAGTTGGTGGGAAAGGACAAAACTGGGGAAAGAGAGGGAGCAAGGTGGACTAAGGAGGAATGAAAGTGGAAAAAAAAGAAGGAAAATTTTAAGAAGGGCTTAACTGAATAAAGGCCAGGCAGCTTGTCTGACAGAGCCCTGGACTTGATGGGCACAGTCTGCTCTCTGTTCTACTTAAATCTGATTTCTGACTGCCTTCTTTGTGGCCTTGCTCTCTGCTCTAGATGTGTATGTGCGAATGCTGGCAAACCTTAGCCCACACAAGCTGGTGAACATGAGAGGTCTGGGCCCAGCAGCAGGAGTGAGCCTTGAACCTCAGGGGCTCGTGGGTGTGGTGCCAAAAACTGGAGCATGGCAGGGGCAGTGGGGGTTGCTCCTGGAGAGACTGAGTAGGCCAACAGCAGCAGTGGCCCATATATTGTGTGTGCCACATGGCACTAGGAGACAGATTCCAGTCCTGATGAGCAGGAGAGGAGGAACAGGACTGGGCCACCTGTGCTCTTCATGTTCACCTGAGGGCTGTGTGAGGCTTTCTCTCTGTGTCCACCCGTGTGGCTGGATGGGTGGGCAGTGTGAGTGCACATGTTCAGCTGTCAGGAATGGGTGCTCAGCCTCTCTTCTGCCTGCACTCAGGTAGAGGGAACACCAGCAGCCCCACATCCATGGGGCTGAGACAGGAGGAGAGCCCCTGGCTCCCACTGCCCATAAGGTTCAGCTACCTCTAACACAGATGAAGTTTTCCTCTTGCCAAACCCATGAGCACTGTTAACTTTTATGGATTCCTTGCCATCTTAGTAAGTTAACTTCTGTCTGTCATCACTCCTAACACACTTTTACCTGCCACACTCTGTGCTGGGGACTCAGTGCTGGGGACTCAGTGATCCGTGACTTTCTTACTGTCCTGCTGAGGTGTCTAATCATGTCTCTCAAATAGTTATCTGCTTAATTTTCTGCCTGTTTTTTCTTACCTCCTTTTTTTTTTTTTTTTTTTTTAAGAAAACTGCTACTGCAAAGCAGACATGTAAATGAATACATTTATTAAGAAAAAGAAAGAAGAAGCAGGACTCTACTGAGGCACCTGGGATGAATTTTGTATCTACAACATTTTCCTGGAACAATATAATTATTATATTTTAATTTGTTTGTTTATTAAGATTTTTTTTTAATTGTTTTCAATTCTCATACAATTCCTTAGTATCCTGGAGGTACTCTTGTACTTTTGAACTGAATACTGCAATGAAAAGAAAGAATGCCTTAAGTCTCACTTGCAGATTAATATTTAGCTTTTGAACAGCTCCTTCCCAGATATTCAAAAGCCAAATTCTGTCTCGCCACAAGCAGCAACGTGCACATATGATCACGAATAAATTTAATAGATTGCCTTTGGTAGAACAGCAATGTCTAAAATGTGAACTTAACATCTGACAAGGATATCTATTGCCTTTAAGAAAAGGTGAACCCTGTATACACATCAGCCTTGGTGAATGGACTTTTTCACAGAAATAGCGTGGCATAAAAATGAAAAATATGTGAGTTGTGACAAGGTGAAAAAAGACATTCTGTATGTGTTCAGGACAAACTTGCCTGTGATGAGAACTTTTTTTATGCTTGATCATTTAACCCAGATTCCATATATTCACAGGGAAATGTGAGATTATTCAGTGAATGCGCTGAAAGATGTGGGGTTCAGATGAATGAAGTAAAGCATGTCAGACTTCTGCGTAGAGTTCTCAGTCAGATATAAAAAAAAATTATTTTCTGCCTGGAAGCTAAATTGTAGTATTTTCCTCCAGTGATTAGTTCCAGTGACTAGAGAAAAGTTGGTTCTACCAGTCTGGACTGTAAGGTCCTGAAGGGAATGAACAGAAGGACTTGAAACCCTGCTGGATCTGTGGGAGAATAAATAATTGCAAGACTCTGGGGCTGCACACCAGGAATGTAATTGAATGTATCAACTTATCTCAGAAAGGGTGATAAGAGTCCTTAAGAAGATAATGCCTTTCAGACACACCTGTCAGAATTTCTAGAACAGTAAGATTGCTGCTAGCTATGATTTGCTCTTTATGGATAAAAGTATATGTATACATTCTGCTGACTCTTTAAAGTGGTTTCAACGTTTCTGCCTTTATATTTTATAAAATTCACCATGAGTGAAGCTATTAAAGTCAGAATCAAAAGCAATTAGCTAAGATGCTGCAATTCAACATGCTCATAAATCAACTCAGTATGCTTTGATGTTGTTACTGTGGTCCATGCTTTTTACCTCTTCTGCTTAGACTATTGGATACATTTTGTTTATTATTTGAGAGTGGTTAGTAACTTATATTTATGTTCCCTGAAAGACTTATTCCATACGCAGTCACATCAAATAATTTAAATGGAAAAATAAACAGGGCAAAATAGAGATGAAAGAGAAAGGTTGAAAATGAGAAAGGCAGGCAAATGAGGGATTGGAAGGAGCACAAACTAAGAAGTGGAGAGGGAAAACTAAAACTGAAGAAAAGAAAGACGTGAAGAAAGTCAAGTTCAGATTCCTCAGTAAGAGAAAAATAAAAAAGTGGTCCAAGTAGAATCAGTGAAATAGAATCAGAGAGTCCAGGAAAACCCCTTCAGAAAAGCCTGAAAAGATATGTAAAGGGACAGAGAACCTCAAAAAACCACATTAAAACAACTTTCATGTGAAAGTTGTAAATGTAAGATTTTGCATAAATTCATCTGAAAGACTTTTAAAACCAAAAGGCCTGGTCTGATAACCTTGATAATCTCTTAATACAAAATGATGTTTTTCCTGAATGAGTTTTTGGTTTAATAATCTTATGGAAATAGAAAAGAGAAAAATATCTTAATTTAAAATGTTATAGTAGAAGTTCCCATAAAAGCCTTGGTAGGGTTTTTTCAGAGGCCTATTACACTTATTTTTACATCTCTTTCAGCTTCCAATGATCTTACTTCATCTTGAAGCCCTATCAAGCAGAATGAAGAGTCCTCTGTCAAATTTCTGTCCTTATGAGGTACTTAAGCATAGATGAAGTAATTTCTACGATAATAAAATGTTTCAAGGTTTCTTAGTCTTGTTGTAAGGCATGTTTTAGGATTTATTTCATTACTCCCTTCTTGCCTCCACCTTCATCCTTCCTGTTTGTTAATACCCTTCTTCAAATGGATATGGTAGACTGGTACCAGGCAGAGATGACAATCTTTTGGGCTTTTTGCTGAGCATCTCCAAGTTTACACATCTAAAAACATTAAGCTTTTGGGAAAGGATTTAGGTGTAGACCAAATGCTGCTGAAGACAGCACTGGGTCTCTCGGATTTGGGTGACAAGCTTGACGCAAGTGTGGCTATTGACCAAGCAAATGGAGGGAGAGGCAGTTCATGTTCATTTTCACATGCACCTGAATACAGTGCTGCCTTCCCCATCCTTTACCTAGATAAAAATTTTGCAGTAGCAATGCTTGTCCTAGCAGTATGGCATAGGGACTTTATCTCTGAATTAGATGCCTTTTCACTTGAATGTTCCTTTTTGTTGGGGTCAGGCTGATGAGTTATCTACAGGACAGTACAGTATCAGCATTATTCTCTTTGTCAGAAAACTTTGGACTACAGAGTCAGTTAGTCAAATTTGACCATAACTTCCTTTTTTCCCCCATAAGCTGTTGCAAATCTGTAACGGTAACTTTCCTTCAATGTCTTTAGCTGGTCTGGTTTCAGCCATTCCATTTATCTTGGTCAGAATTGTCTGATATTATTCTGAAACACATAAAATTGAGCCATCTTGGCCTAGCTAGCTTCTAAAATAGATGCCACAATTTTCACATATCTCCAGCACTCTGAATTCTCCACAAGGCTTGGAAACCTACTGAAGGTCCCTGTTCCTGGCTCAGAAATCTCACTGACTGCCACTTCAAAGCTGCTTATAGAGGGTCTCATGCCCCGTCTTAGTCATCACTGTTTTGTATCCTACTGAGCTATTATTAAATTACTGTCTTTGTCTTCTAGTATTTGTGTCAGATATTTCTGCCTTTCATTTAACTGACAGTTTTGTGATTTCTATTTGTGTAGCCATTAACATCAGCTGAATTTCATTCACTCAAATATAATTGTCTTTTGTTTTCTTTAGCTTCATTTGTCTGAGATTTTGTCTTTTCAGCTTTTTTTTTATTTTGTGTGTGAGTTCCCTACAGCTGTGAGATTTCAATAGTTCTAATTTTAATTCCCAGTTAAGTAGATTAAGCAAACTGTTACCTTTTAAATTCTGCATGCATTCATGTCCTGTTAGCCACTATCCTCTTCCTTCATGCCAAAATAAATCCTTCCCTTAAGTATGATTTTGATGCAAAGATGTGTATTGTATTTGGTAGCAAGATTATTTTTATAACTCCACTGTCATGCGTTCCCTTTACAGAGGATCCAGAGCTGATAGTTCAGCTGCATTTCATAGAAAATTAAGGATGGAAAATTGCTCAGGTTTGTGAGCAAAACAGCAAAACCCCCACTGCCCATAAAAACAAAACTATGGACTAAACATCCTTTTGCACAACAAAATCACGGGGCGAATTTCAGGACAGAATAAGAAGAAGGAATAAGGAACTTTTGCATGGAAACCTTGCTGATGGAAGGATATACAAACACACTCTGGGAGGTGAACAAAGGTTCTTGGGCTGGCATGACAATGGGCTCAGGTGTGTGCATGTTGCCCCTGGGTGAATATGGGAGTTATTCTTGTCTACTCTCCCTTAAAAACACTGTGGTGCCAGACTCCGTGAAATGCATTTTTCAGGGCTAGCATGGGAAGGGTAGGGGCAAGGGGGACAAGCTGCACTCTGCTCATTGCTGCCAGCTTGCTCCTCATCTGCAGGAAGGAAAACTTGCTTTGTGTGTTGCTTTTGGCTAAAAGAAGAGTTGAAGGCAAGTCACTTGGAGCACGATGTGCTCAGTTGCACTCAGCAGGATAGGATTATGCTCTTACTGGCATGAGCAAGGCAAACCCGAGGCAGTTCTTAACTTCTGCTGTGAGATACACAGAATGAAATGGACAACAAACTTTGAGGTTTTCTTCTATTTCTTTCCAACACTGGCATCAGAGTCTGTTAATGCCCTTAACTATTGTTTTAAAGAGAAAACTTATTGGTGCTTCTATTAAATTTCTATTTACTTTATTTGTGGTTTTGACCAAAAAAAAATCCCACAAGACCAACCCACAAATCAAGAGGTAGATTATAAATGTCAGGTTCCTGCTACTTGATATTGCTTATCTACAGAGGAATATTCCCTCTAGTGAATCTCGCAGGCAATTACAGAATGTAATTGTAGGTACAGTTGGAGGTCCACTCTGCAGGAAACATGAGATAGGCTTACTCTCCTCCCTCAAATTCTGGAACAACTGTTCAGTGGCAGACTGAGATGGGCTGACCAGGCCTTCATGTCTGTGCAGCAGTTTTCACCTGCACAAGTTGGGGTTTCAGGTCTGCCAGAGAAACAACACTGGTGTTAACTATTTTTTCTTGGCGGATTTGCCTAAAAAGTGAGATCAATAGAATACAGTAAGCAAGTTTCATCCTTGGATGGATATACAGCAAATAACTTACAAGTATGCAGCACTCCAAGTATTCACGGACATTAAAATGCTGACAGAATAGATAGGATGACACTGTAGCTTACCCAGCTTTGATAAATAAGCAGAACACCCTTAAATGATGATAGCTGTTACCCAGGCCAAGGTAGTCAGTTGAGATCTCACTGCCAGAAGTTCAGCAATCTATTACTTGATGAGAAGGCATTGGTCATCAGATGAAACTGATTAGGCAGTCATTGACAAGGTTATAAAAGAGCCCCCTCCTTTAATAAACCCATCATCTGGAACAGCTGGAGGAGAATAGCAGATCTGATGCAGAGGCTGTAATTAACTTTTACCTGGTGAAGTGTCTTCAGAGTGGGTGGAAAAGAGAAAGGCAGAACAGTCAGAGGTGTGTTCAGCTTCTGTTTCACTAGTCTTTACTGGAAGGAGTAGCTTTTCATAAATTCTATGCAAAACATATTTGTGTGATGTGCTTTACCTCTTGTCTCTGAGGACATAACCTATGAACTTATAGTCCCTTAAGAGTCAAGCTATAGATTCCCAAGTATCAGTGCTGGATCCTTATGATACCTAAAGCTTTGGAGATCAGGCAGGAAGAGCACCCCACCTGTGCAAGTTCAGACACTTCCATGTGGTTGTAAGTTCTGACTCCTCTAAATACAAATACAAAAATTTCAGCTGCTCCTTGCCTGTGGTCTAACTCCCGCTGGTGTCTTCTGCCTCATTAGCTAAGGAGGATCAAAAAGGATCGTTGGGATTTAGGCTCGTTTGAGTTCATTGTGGAAATGCATTTGCCTTTTAATTGAAAAGGGTGCTTGGTTTTGGTTCCCTTTCTCACAGTCAGCTGGCTATAAATATTAGGCCTCTTTCAGCTGGAAACCTGGAGGTGTTTCCCTGAAATGAGGGTGGTTGCAATAGTTTAAATTACTTTGTGGAAACTGAATTGTTTTAGCTCAGATTCTACTTCATATTAGCATCACTGAGAGCAGTATTAAAGTTTATTTTATATTGTTACAAAAATAGCCCTTGTGACTCTCCCTGAATACAACACTCTGCTGAAAGCATACCAGTAACTTGGCAGGCTTAGATGAGCAAAACCAAAAATACAGCAGCAGCTGTCCCATTGATCAGTGTGTACTTATTCAAAACTGTGCAGATCAGATATTTTGTACAGAAACAACCATTTCCCAATTCATTCATAATTACATGGGGGAGTTGGGTAAACTTTGAAATGTGTGCTTAAAAATAAGCACCCTTGTCCCCAGAGTGCATCATTCCTGATAAGTAATTAATTGAAGATTAAGTTCTACATCTTGAAAATATGACAAGTTTGCAGGAGCCGACCATTGAACATATCCTGGGTTACCTTCATGTTTGTGTCCTTTCCTTAAGGAGTCCCTGTTTTGAATTCAGATCACATTATGTGTTCTGGGATCAATGTATTTTCTAACCTTATTATGCAATTACCTTTTTGACTGCTAGGCAAGGAAAAATAAGTTACATTTTTTAGCAGAGGCTCTGAGCAAAATACTTTGCATTAATTTTCCTTTGCTTTTCTTTGCACAGGGATTTTGTCAGTCACTGGGTATCTTATTCCTTCTGCTTACTGATCACAACTGCTTCTTGCATATAACTTTTTTTGAACATCCATTTCAAAACATTCTTTATCTATCCAAAATACCTTTTTTCTTACCTATTAGTCTGTAGTGCTTATTGCTTTGTCCATTATTTCTGCTCTGTCTTTATTTCTCTTGAAGAACCATCTTGGCCCATGCTTGAAAGGGGAGGGGAGGGTAGGATGGCCAGCTACAGTATTTTCTCTTTCATTTATTTGGCCAAACTTTCCTCTTAAGCATTTCTGTCTGCCCTATGAGTATCACTTGTTATGAGAAAAGTACAAGCTACATGATGATGAAGACATGAACATGTGTTCAGTGGCCTCCAATAAATGACCAGGAATGTACTTTACCACAGGTCCTAAAGGAACAGCCCATCTCCCATTAGGAATGCTTGTGGACTCAGACTTGTGCACTTCTACAATTTTCTTCTTTTTTTGAAGTCTCTGATAAAAACACAGACCACAACCCATGATTTTGATAATTCTGCTCCTTTTTTTTTTCCAAACAGCTATCCCTTAACCCAAAATGTTTGTGCATGTGTCTGTAAATCTATCTCTGCCAGCAGAACCCACAGCTGATTCTAGTAAAAATGAGGGGCAGATCTCATTTAAGTCAGCAAGGCTGTGGTATATTCAGCATCTCAGTTTCTATGCACAAATGTCTATAAACACCCTAGTCTTATGTCCAAGCACTCCTCAGGCTTTACTTGATTTTTTTTGTTTTGAAAGATTAAGTATGTTCCCAGCTCAGCTAAATCAAAACCTCTCCTTTTAGAACCCTCAAACACCTGAAGGATAAATAGCTTTTAGTTCTGGTAACTCAAGGGTGATGATCAGCTCCTTTAAGGACTGTGTGGGACAGTGCAGAAAATGTCTCTATTCTGTCAATTCCAAAATTATCTGCTTGCCTGGAAAATAAAAAACAGCCTTCAAATGTATTAAGAAATGAAAAAAAATACTTTGGTTAAAACAGGATAAATGATGGATTCAGAGTAAAGTAAGGTCAGAGTGTTTAATCAGTAGGGCTGAAGCCTTAAAGCTGATGTTGCAATTATGTCCATTGTTGGTGCAATATATGCACTGCAATAATATATGAAATAAAAATATGTGCAACATTATATGATAAATATTCCACTTTGCTCTTAGTAAGCAGGTAAGCTATAGACATAAAGAATCTGTTCATAATAGGTTCTGGGACCTATATACATTTCTTAGCTTTTAACCTGAAAGACTGTGTTTTCTTACAAAGGATTTTGGAGATTGAAGCATGTATGTATCTCAATGGAAGATTGCCGTAAAGAACGAGACGATTAAATGACAAAAAAGGTTGCTGTACATCAGAAGACCTGATCTCCTTATTTATATGAAATACTTGTTTTATATTGCCATAACTTTTTCAGTCTTTCCAGACTAAATAGTGTTAGCAGGTATCATCAAAGGCATTATTCAAAACTAACTTTATTTTCCCTCTGCAAAGCTCCATCTGTCTTATCCTGAATTACCCCATTATGCTGTCATTGACTTGGAGATATTTCTTGCTTTGACTTGTTCATTTATGTCTAAAGTCCATTTCCTTTTTTTTTGTTATGACTGGTTTGGGTTTTTTTGATGCTGTTTCTTCAGAATTTCTGCCTTACTTCACTTGCTTCACCTTCTTTAGCTGATTATTTCAGTGACCAGTCCTGGAATCAAACAGTCAAAACCTCTCTTACTATCTACCTAGAAATTTATTTTTCTATTTGTTCGAAATTTCTTTAATAACTCTAAATGAATTCACTGATGACTCCCAGCTTCCTGGTTTACCCCAAATGCATTTCTTTGATGTCTTTATCATTCCTAGTTTAACTAAGGCTTTCAACAACAATGTTGTGTAGAGCCTGTATGGTGCGATATGTTACGTGGAGCATGGCAATGGAACCAGGAAACATAAACTTCTTAGGATTTGTTTGAAATTGTTTTTTTTCCAGCTGCACATGATGGATTCAGGGCTAAAGAAAGGTAGCACTTGACTTTACAGGTCAGGCCTGTGTTCTGAGTCCTTTTTCTGCCTCTGCATAGCAAGAGCGTGCACTGGCATATTCTTTAGGCTTGTTGCAGAGGTACAGAACAGCTGTGTGTTCATAAACAGGTCTGCTTGCTCTGAGTGTGTGTGGAAGTGTTCCCTTGCATGTGTGAAGATTGTGGCATCTTCATATGTGTCCATATCTGCATGGGTTCCAGAGTCAGTGCAAGACTCCAAAGGCAGCAGTCCTTTAAAAAAGCAGAAATGGTGCCCATTTCCTTCAGAATGCTGTAAAATTTGAAACATCTGGAAAATTTGAACCCCATTTCTTTTGCATTCAAGACAGCAGTGTATCTGTTGGCACGGATAAGAACAGAATCTATTTTTCCTTTGTAAGTCTTCTGGGAACATGACATTGTTTGGGACAGAGGAAGCACGGTAAAAGAAGACTGCATCACATGCTCCTCTGGGAGAGGAGATTTCCGGATGTTAGTCCCTGGTCTTACTAAAATGTCTATCTTTTTATCCATTGTCTAAGAAGGGAAATTCTCTTTCCTTAACTTTTGAGGTTTAAAAGTGTTGGCTTTTGCTTACGCTTTGCTTTTTACTGTTATGCCTAACTACACAGAGGGAGAAATTGCAATTACTTGAATGCTGTTCAGTGAGTGCTTTTGACACGGTGGTTGCCATAATGTAGCAAGCAGACTAGACAGGAGACCTGCAGAATTCAGCTTGTGCAACGAAGGCAGAAGACAGTTTTGAGCAACAATAGTTAGTCTGAGTCTAGCATGTGCTTTGTAGGATACCCTTGCCCACAGTCCTCTGTATGGAAACTGCAGATCTCTGGGACCATGGGCGTTTTTTCCCTGTTCCGTTTTCTGTGGAAATGAAGGTACAGGAGGGAGAATTATTATGCAGTGGGATTTTGCCCAAGTGTGAGATGAGGGGGAGTCAGGCATGCATCCAGGCCCCTGAAGCTGGGAAATACCCAAAAGTCAGAGCTATAAATGAAGGAGGGAACAGAGGACTACAGCTGTAACATGCTGTATTCAGTTAAAAAACCCCTTAATTTTTAATAAAATGTAAATCCCAACACATTTTGGTACTCAACTTCTCATTATCTAATGACAGTTGTTTGGAGAGACACAACTTGTTCTGGTGTGCCCTGACCCACTGGCCCTGTCTTCCATGGAGGAGTCCAAATCTCTGTGTGCCTGTGATGTTATGCTCCCTGTGCATTTCCCTTTTAGACCGTGCTGTAAATAAGGACACAGCTGGGCAGGCAGTGGAAACCCTCTCTCCTGGGGCTTTCAATATGCTTGTGCAGCAGGCAGTAGTGTTGGAACTCCCTCATCACAATGGGGCAGTGGCAAGTTCAAAAGTTGAGCCTGAGGTTGTGCAGAATAAAAAGTCTCATGAGTCCCACAGCTGATCATATTTTTGAGTGACAGGTATATGCTGGTTGGGTGAATTGTGTCACTTTGTCATCTTTGCCTGACAAATATTTCCAGATTGAAAGTAACAACGTTCCATAAGCCTGTTTTCCCTGTTAAAAGGAGTTGTGCATGTTTCCAAATTACTAAAAAGCCTTGTTTTCTCTGTGGATCTACAAAATAGATTCAGTTTTAGCTTTTCTTCCCACAAAATATTAGTACATACCTAAGCTTCTCTGCTCACTGTTAAGCTTGTACTTGGTGACTTAATGTCATCCCTCTCTGTTCCTGTAAGAAGTGGAAACTTAACAGCAGCTTAGTCCTTGTGCTCTCTGACCCTCAGCAGCCCAGAATCTTTGCTGTCATTCACACCACCTCACTTTGCACTTTGTCAGGATACACATAGAAACTGCACATTGAACACAATTTTCAGGGAAGGAGAAATGGTAAACAAAAAGTCAAACTGAGCTTCTCTTATTATGTCACTAGAAAAAGTTTGTGGAGGAAAAAGGCAAAAGTAAGTGCATAACAGGTTTTTTTCCAAGATCCTCTCATACTGAAAAGTTTTTTTAAGCCTTAGAGAAAGAGCAGTCTAACGTGTCTTGAGTTGCAGCTGTAATCACAACTATAAATAACTGTTTGAAAATCTATTCCAATAAAATCTCACATATTTGGAAAGAAAGAAAAATGCTCTTTTGCACTTCTTGCATGGGAGTAAAACTGAAATATGAAGAAGCAAGCAATTTATAACACTTCATCATGTTGATCTGAAAATGTCTGAGGATGGGGGGGTGTTGTGTCACCCAGAAGAAAATGTGCTTCCGCGAACAAGACAAATCGATGAAATGCCAAACTGAAGATAAATAAAACAAGTATTTTCACAAAGATCTCCAAGTGTCTGAGGGAGATGGATGCTTGTAATGTGTGATTCCGCAGTAAGAACAATGGAAAAATCAAGAGGCATGAAGTAAGCAAGCAGATGTTCTGCAGTACCAAAGGGAAGGGATGAAGGGTGTTTATAATTTGCCTTCCAAGTCAAGTCAGAAAAGAGCTCCTGGTGCATATCAATACTGAAGGGAGAGCTTCAGAGGGTATCTTAAAGATCACGGCTCTTTTCAGAGAGGAAGAAAGGGTGACGTTTTGAGACGTGATTTAGATTCACTGAGAAACACATCCCTTTAAAATTTATTCCTCTTAATAAGTAGTATTTATTAATAAATAGCATGGAGACTGTGAATTTCTACTGCCTCAACTATTTATAAAGGAGGGAAAAAATCTGTAAATAAGACACTGGCAGGTGTGAGGACTGACATGCACACATGCTTATATTTGGAGTGTTGTCTTTAAGTGAAATGATGAAATAGGACACTCATGCAGTTGTAAAGAGGAAGGGTTCCTATCTGATGAACAATGCTATGTATATGGATTTGTTTCCTATAAATACTTTTCATAGCTGCTTCATCTGGGTTGTTTATAAATTAATCAGATTTTATATAAAGCATGTAGGCTTCAGGTACTTCTCTAAAGAGATTTCAGTTAAGAGGTCTGGATCTCAAAAAAAAAAAAAAAAAAAAGGAAATTGAAATCCAGATGAAGTTTTTTATCATAGCTGCAATCACAAGGGAACTGCTTTTCTCCTGTATTAACTAGTCAACTTAACCTGCTATTCAAGTTGGTAGCATACACAGGGCCTATGTACACCACCTGCTCTTTTTCAGTAACAGACATTTATCTTCTGGATAGACAGCAATGAAGGCAAGGCCAGACTCTTGGAGCTTTGTATTTGAAGGACAAGAGGGAGTGGATACAACCTTGGATATAGGATTTTTTATCTCCCCTTTGCCCAGGAATGAGATACTCCATCTTCAGGTCTTTTCAAAATGCAACTGTAGAATATCTTGTGCAACCTGCTTTTATTAGACGTCCTGCTTTTATTATACCCGTTATGAGCAGAAGATTGGATTGAATGAATGAAGGAAGTTCCCTTACAATCTGCTTAGTTCTGTAATTGCTAATAAAGAGTCAAGTATGAGAAAGTTACAATAATTTACCTGAAAAAAGTAATGGAACTCCTTCTTTAAATACTCTCTAACATCTGAAAAATGTCCTATTTATTAATGTACTAAAGCTTTCCTTTGTAAAGAGCAAGTAATTAATTTTATTATAGTGCAACTTTCTGTTGTAACAAAAGAGTCAGTGACAGTTCCTTGGAATGGGGAAAAGTAATTAAAACGTTTGTTTTTCTGGTTAAAGAATCTGAAAGTCATTGTAATGACTGACAAATGACTGCTATCTAACTATGCACTGCTGTACTGAAAGTGGTAAATAACAAGAATATGAGGACAAGTGCCTGCAGGATGCTGGGAGGGTATCATCGCTTGATGCAGAAGCGCTGTCTTAAAAGTTTGTTTTTTTTATGTGTGTTCAGTCACTTTCTGAACTCATGTAAAACTTTAGCATTCACAGTTTCCTAGAGTGATGTTTTACACCTTATTGCACAGAGAATCACCTTCTGGATGTTTTGGACACAGTATCTGAAATTTCACTAAATGGCATCTGGTTTTGGTACCATTTTCCTTGGGTGACTATTTACCTTTCCCATAACGTGGTTTTGCAGATCTCTGTTTTATCTAGCTTATCAACCATCTTTGCTCCAGGCTAAGTTGTTCTAGTCTGTTCTTTATATAAATATCTGTATATGCGTGTGTGTGATGTCTTGGGAAAGATGGTGACCACAGCTGTGGGCTGGTATTGATGTCTACTCAACAACAACAAACTGATTTGAGTAGGCTGAATTCCCAGGAGCCAGTAACTGCCAATAGATTTGTATTTATTTTCTGAAGCCTGTCAGGAGGTATTCTCCAGCACATGAGCCTCCTAATCTTATTGCATTGTGAGAGTTCCTCTGTGTTAGTACAATCTACCATCTCTGAGGAACGAATAAATACTTCATATGCTGGTTTCACAGTGGTGGTCTTTGCTCTACAGCGCCAAGCAGTCTTCCCTGTAAACTAAACAAATGCTTGTTTATCATGTATTAAGGAATCAGAGTAAAAAATTAATACACAGATTTGAAAAAAAGTCAAAGGTAAACAAAATGAAGCTTTACTCTGTGTTTGCAAATAAGAATCCTTTCTAGCATTCTTACTATCTCTGTCAAAGCATTTGTCTTGTTTCCTCCTCCTTTGATCTGTCTTTTCTCCTTTTTATTTCTGCCCCCTTGGTAATGTTTTTCTCGCCTCTCTTTTCCTGTGTTTTACCTTAACTTGCATATCCCACTACTCATGCAATGGGTAGAGTTTACATCTCAACTAAATCTTGAATCTCTTAATGTCACCCCAGTACTGTCTCATTTGTTACAGCAGAGACATTTTTTCTAAATATGGTTCTTTTGCAGAAGCCCTGCTTAGAGATTGGGACTCCAGTTTAGATTTTTCTCTTTCTATCCCTGCATGATGAATGCAAGCAGCTAAAACATGCTAATGAGTGTTGTAGGCAAAGGGCATGCCAAATCTGTGATGCATTACAGCTTTTGATAAGCATTAATGCTTATACTGCAGTAAGCTGAAATGTAAAGCAGTATGACTCCTGAAGTAAACAGGTTTCTGAAAGTTTTTCCTTGAAGAAAAATATAATAACTCTGTAATAGTAGAGCACATAGCAATTATGTGCCTTTCTCTGTAGATCATGATTTTTATTTTTTAGAGTTGCACACATAATTAAAAAAGCATGTCTTTTGGCAGATAGTGATGAAATCTGAACTGGTTTGTTTGTTTTGTGGTTTTTGTTTGTTTTCAGGGTTTTTTTTTAGTCATGGAGCAAAAAAACTGTAATGGTCTTTAAGAGAAAAGGAAATATAATTTCTTTTGTTGACTCAAGCTCAATGAGGGAGTGCCACAGGACAAGATGGATGAGGGAAGCAGTAAGGAGATACATAGGAGATCCATTTTTATTTCTAGGCCACTTACTTGAATCTGATCCAGGTCAATACCACCTGAAATTTCTTGCAAATTGGTATCTGTTTAGTTAAACACAAAATGATTTGGCATTGCCTCTACTGCATTGTAATTTCTTTATCTTCCTTAATTTTTGAAGTTGGAATTGCAGATATTGCAAAAATAAAAGGAACTGCTGGTATAAGTTTTCTGCAGTTGAATGAATGCCAATGTTTTATCACAGAAGCATTTCTCTCAGCAAGTACTATCTGAAAGACTGAGCCTGCAGCCAGGTCCTAACATTCCTGCAGAGATGGGGATTTTTTAATTGCTTGAGTAAGCAACTCCTAACCACAGGGTGAGACACCATTTGACATGAAATTTTATTTTGGAAAGTGGATAGATAAGACCCTTAGCTGCAAGTGTATTCTCCATGTAGGTGGCAACTGCACCACCATTTCATGTGAACCCTCCTAGAGATACAAACCCCTGACACAAAGCTCTTCCCCCCTGTTTTCATAGCACAAAGCCTAGCTTTTCTCAATCTTCTTTCCAAAGTGTTTTCAAGACTTCAAGGTATCCAGGTGTTCTTTCTCTGGGCAGGGTTTCCCTGAAACTCCTTTTGCATTCATCAAAGGGTTACCAAGTTGGTTTTGTCTGGAATGAAATTTTTCTTCACTGGAAAATTTCTGGCCAGCTGTGCTCCCAAAAATCTCTGTCTGTAAAGCTGCCTGTATGGAACTCTAATCTCTCTGAAACTGAAGAACCCAATGATGGATGAATACAAAATGGTGGAACTAATACGGTGCATGCTGATCTTCTTGGCTCAAACACTAGCCCGTGACATACCGCATCTGCTAGCCCTCATCTGGTAACTGCCTATTTTTGCTGGCTGTTTCAATTGTGAGCTCTTCAAGGCATAGATGTCTTCTGCATTTTTCACACTCAGCACTTTTTAAAACTTTAATAATTGCCCTTGTTGCTTCCATGGAATTCTTTGGACTAAAAGGAGAGAAGATTTTGCTGGAGCTTTGTGCTCCAACTCTGGCAGCACTCTGTGCCTTTTATCCAGGCACATCCCATTTACTCAGCCCTTCGGTAGATTAGGTTACAGGAGATGTAAGAGAATATCTATTACAAATGATTAATCTATAACATGTTCTCCTGATCTGATATGGAAAAACATTTTCTTTAAGGCCTTATTCAGGTACAATTTAGATTTGTTGAGGTCCCCAGAGTTACTGTGTATTTTCCAGAAAAGGCGCAATTTGCTGAAATCTATGTGATGAAGTTCTTTCAGTGTGCCAGAATTAAAAAAAAATTAAAATATCACAGGAGATCATCAGTTTAGAATTGCTCTGCTCTGGTAGTGGAAAAAGTGGTGCTGGTCTCCTCTAAAGTGTATCTAAAGATCCAGAACAGACATCTTTTACCTCACTGACATCTTTTACAGCAGCCCAACCATGATGATTTTATCAGGTTTGCATGTAATTTACCAAGTGTTTGTCCTTCCACAGGGCAGGCTATGCAAGCAAACTCTAGCTTTGTGCTCAATTCCTCAATTCACAGGTAATGTGTAGTACTGAATTGCAAATGATTTCTCAGAGGGAATTTAAGATGGATTAAATGTTTGTTGTGGAGGGGTAACAGGGGTAAAGGGCTATTAAAGGTGATTTTGTGCATGCACTGAGAAAAATAATTTTTGTTCTCCATTTTGTTTTAATTTCTTCAAGACCAGAAAAGCTCAGAACTATTTTACTTAGTACAAACACAGCAGAAATCTTAGTTATGAAAGAAGACTGCAATAAATCAGAAATCTCTGGATTTAAAAATAGGGGTTCATAATTTGAAGAATGTGTAGGAACTTCCAAAGCTGGGTAGAGTTCTGTGGACCAGGGTGGCAGATGCGAGAGGAACTGCCTATAGTGGGGACCATCACTGGGCCCATAGGCTTGTGCCTTACAGCTTATCTTCCCCAAGATAGTTTCAGATCTCTGGAGTCAAGCATAGTTGAACTTTTAAGAAAGTGATGGCCAGTTCTAGATGCCCATTCTCTGACAGAGGGTATTTCAATCCTACTGCAATACAGCATGCAGAGCAATTTGCAATACCCTGCAAGTTCCTTCATTAGCACAGGTGAGATGTACTTTACTGGTACTACCAGGCTGTCTGATCAACTTTGTACAAAGGAAAGGAGAAAGGAGGGTGATGCCCTAGTTGGGGTGAAGACGTTGTGGCATTATTCAAGGTCTTGGTGTCTGTTTCAGGGCAAAAGCTGCTTAGAAAAGTGTGTTGGCCAATGACCTGCTACAACACAGGTCAGTCTCAAACATGGTGTGGCCTGTCTGGACCCTGTAAGCTAAGCTTTATATAAAGATGTTGAATCTGATAAAATATCAAATGTTCACTTGTCACTTCTACTCTGGAGTGACTGACGTAATTTTGTTAAAAGGTAGAACAATAAGAATCACACTGATGGGGGAAAAAAAAAGTGAAGAGTCAGAAGAGAGCAAACTGAGTGTTCACCTTTTATTTTTTCTTTAAAGTCTAAACTCTGCAAATTTTTCTAAATTTATATGTGTGTCTTAAGCCAATACCAGAATATTGTCCTGTGGAGTGCCTGACTAATTCAAACATAGGACAGAAATTTAAAAACTTGTTCTCTTCCACCCTCTGTAGGTAATGCAGTACAATTATTTGAATTTGGTGTAAACCTCAACCTGCATAAATGTTCAAACATTAATTGGAAACACCAAACTTTGACCTTCTTATTGATAGACACTCTGGTTAATAGTCTTACTGAAGTCAAGGATTTCACGGTGTAGCTGTGACTAGAGTACTTCTGAGTAATTTCAGTGAAATACAAGTCAAGTCAGAAAAATAGATGCATTAAACAAAAATTTAATGTCTTCATCCTCATTTTCTCATTAGCCACTGGCTATAATTTACTGTAATATTGTATTTTATTGTCTTCCAGAAGAAGATGTGCATATTTTTTGAAGAATAAGGGGAATTTATGTTTTGCAGAGGTATGTTGTTGAAGTCAAAGACAAATGCTTCAAATTATTAGGCCTCAGCTCTTCTAACTTAATGAATAAACCATAAAAACAAGATGAGAAAGAGTAACAATCTGCTGAAAATCGGATCCTTGTAAACAAAAGAAAAAGATGCCATAACGCAATAGGCACTGCTCTTCCTTGAATGTGAGCTGTTGCATTTATCAAACTAGCAATAACATACCAGAGCATAAGGAAGATGCATTCCTCATATTATTAATGGGTGTAGGGTAGGTAATGAATACTTTCCTGGCAAATAAATGTAGTAATTATTTTAATGAGTTGTTGAAAAATTTTAATTGCATGAATCTACTGTGTCTTTTCAGTTGTGTCTGTTTTGCTGTTGTGAAGCATTCACCTTCAGAAGAAAGACTGTAGGAGAGCTTCAACTTGTAGGTTGTCAAACAGACAACCAGTTACATTTTCAGGAGAAATTATTACCCATTTCACACCTAAATCCTGAAGAAAACACTTGATGAATATGGGAGCCTGCTGGTGGGATACGTGGATGCTGAGAGTAGTGATTGAACACCAATGAGGAAAGTAGTGAGAGGGGCAAAAAGTCTTATTACTGGAAATAAAAGGAAAAAGGAAGTTATTTTAGACGAAGATATTCAGTACAGTCTGCAGCTGGGCAAGACTTTCTCTTGCCACAGAGTACAGCTTTATCTGCTGGTCCCACCCGCCATGAACCAACGTTCTTCGCACTCTGGGACCATGCCAGTGGCCAGCCAACAGCTGAATTTGCTGAATTTTCACTTTTTTTTTAAAGTTTGAGTAATCCCTGTCTAAATATTAACCAAAACTCCCATATGCCTGCCGAACTTGGTATCTTGCATTGGTTATTCTGTCTCTGGTTCTCAGCATAATGACAGATCAGTTTGACTTCTAGACATAACATGCTAACTGATTTCAGAAATCATCCTGTACCTATTTCAACCTGTTAAATGAATAATTTTAATTCATTTAAAGAACATCAACATTTATATATTTAGTCTTGTAAATCTAGAAAGTACTTTGAACTTTCCAGTTTACTACTTTATCCCTCTCAAGAAGCAGGAAAGAAACTTTTATATTGACTTTTACATATTGACTTCTTTTCCTGTGGCTTATCTGCTGCTTACCATTAGTTTAGGAAAACGAATATAGTTTTGCTTGTATGGAATTGTTTTTCAGGTTCTTCCAATATTTACAGAAATTAAGTAAGTATCCTATTACTTTTGAACAGGAGGGAATATCCATCTTCTATAGCCATAAAAAATGAAAACTTGTGAGAATAAATATCCCTGGAGAAGCATATGGCAGGTGAAAATAGTGCTTATGGTTCCTGTTTTTCACAGTTGTGTTTTAGGTACCAGCACTCCAGCTTGCTTAAATAATTTTTTACATATATTCAGACATGTTAGTGCTCTACATTGTCTATGCATTTGAAAATGCAAACACTTCTGATGGGCCCAAGGGGGAAAGTAAGGGCATCCCTCCACTGTCTTTTGAGCAGAGATTTAAGTCCCAGAGATGATTAAAGATCCTTACCATCTTATATGCAGAATGCAATGCTTGCTACCAATACTTTTGAACAACCAGTAAGCTGAAAAGGCTCTCTGCCTTGGAGCTGGGAGATTGGGTGTAAACAAGCTTGGTGAGCATTGGTTAAGGTCTGTGATAATGGGCACAGTGAACTATGTCAATGTTATTGGTTGGTGATGTCATTTGTTTACATGTTGTCCCAAATTCACTGTTGAAACCAAAAATGCCTGTCCCAAAGGGTGCCCAGCAAAAGGACAAAGGGAGGTTCCTCTAATTAAATACAGCTCATCCTTGAAGGAAATGGAGATGACCAGGTGGAATTTAAAGAGGGACTTGAATTGCCATTTAGGAAAACTCAGTTTGGCAGATACTAGTGAATAAAGTAGCTGTGCAAAAAGTGTGAATTCTGCCACACAGACAGATTTTCACTGAAACATGCAGAATCCAAAAAGTGCTTCTATGTTGCCTACAAATGAGATGCAGAAAATTTGATGAGCCCAAAATATAAAATTTTCCTTGCATAAGTTAATAAGGTACATGGTGCTTCAGCAAATTCTGGAAAAATTGAATTTCATGTGTATTACAAAATACGTGGGAAGCACAGTCATGGTACTGTCTTAAAAAGGGTTTGCACAAATTTAATGTTAATAATTTATTATTCTTACTTACCCAGCTGATTACAAGAGTGAAAGAAGTATGAAGGAAAGTCCTCTAAGTCCAGGCAATTTTAAGATTTTATAAGATTATATGAAGAATCAAATTAACTGGTGATTGAATTAAATAGAATGCTCTGTTTGTATTCCTTTTTTTCTTCCACTGTGAAAGTCTGTGAATTTTAATTGGCCTATGAATTTTTTTCTTTGATTAAAAGCATATATTAGGGTGAGTAAATAATTTTGTGTCATTCCCATTACCCATGAAAAATTGCTATAGGAATACTTAAGGTCAGAATAATTATGGTTTTGAGAAATGATTTATTTTCTTGATTATATTTTCATATGGGTAATAATTTTGCAAGTTGAATTTTAAAACATCTTAATTTCTGTAGCTGAATTTATTGACTAAAAAATTTATAGGGGCATTATGTTGGCTACTAATTAAAAAATACCTGGAAGCACTCTTCCACAGCTTAGCTATTTGGGACTCCTTTTATTCATTGCAAAAATATTGACCATGAACTGAAAGAGATGTGAAGAGGGAGATACTGAGCTCTTCTCCCTAGGATCCAGTGATAGGATGTGTGAGAATGGTTCAACGCAGTTCCAGGTGAGGTTTAGAGTGGACATTAGGAAGCATTTCATTACCAAGAGGATTGCCAAATGCCGGAACATGCTTCCTAGAGATGCCCCAAGCCTGCCAGCATTTAAGAGGTGTTTGGACAATACCCTTAATGCCTTAATAACGTGCTTTAGCTTTTGGTCAGTACCGAAGTGGTTGGGAAGTGTATTCTATTCTAATAAAGGTAAACAGAAAGGTGAAACAGCTGGGATTCAGTTAAAGGATCCCACCTTTGGTTTAGGCTTTAATAGCAAGAAGGGCTTTGCTTTTATATCTATCTTAGTTTGATAATATTTTTAAAAATGGAGTCTTTAGACCTATGTACAAAGTCTTATATACAAAATTGCATCTGTCCGTATTACTCAATATGTACCGATATCATACCTAGATTCCCAGATTCTGTAAAAGAATACAAAAATGTTATTTCTGGCTTCTCATACAGAGAATTATCTGATTTGCACTAAAATCACAATTACAATTCTGTACAAATATGGCTGTTTACCCTCCTCAGGTGACATGAGAAAAGGTACAGGTTCTCTATAACTTTCATAACTTTTTTTTTGTGTGTGTGCTACATTTTTCCTTGTCTTCTTTGTGAAGAAGTTTCTGGGGACAAAAAAAAAAAAAAAAAAATTTCTTCTTACACTGTCAGACTGCCTTGATCCTTCCTGAAAGCCATCCCAGGTAGCAGTGTGTCATATGTTCTCTCTTATTGCTTTCTTACTCCATCCTTACCTTCAATCTGTCCTAGTAAAATTGTACCAAGTGCTTCTGTGGTCATTATTTTACCATATAACAGAGCAAATAACTACAGGTTTTCTTGCAGAATTTACTGTGTAAGTTAATTACTACTACAGCCTAGCCTGGGGCTAGATGAATCAATGTAATAAGCTTTATCCACTGGGTTTTTATTAAGACATCTTTCTTAGTTTGTCAACAGTTTTAAATCTGAGAATATCTCATAAAGAGTAGGTTATGTGGACTGTTTTCACCCTTACTGAATGAATATGGCATAAAGCAGGCCTGGGTTAAAACTGGAGAAAGTTTGAAGTGGAGTAGCAATGGTGTGGCTTGAGTTTTGCAGTTGTTAATATTGCACAACTTGCCTGAGTTTAGAGAGATTGTATACGTACTTAAACTTTCAGGTGTTATATTTTATTTAGCTTTTTTTTTCAAGTCAGCAAGAGCTAAAAGAAAAATGGAATGAAAGGTTACTCACCATAAACAAGGGTATGTTCACACATTTTTGTTCCTGAACAAAAATAAATGAAGCATTTCTAATGAAAGCTAAACAAGCTCTTACAGCAAGTAAAAATAATACATTGGAAAAACTATTATTCTGGAAATTCACACTGTGATAGCAGTGGCAAACTAGAATTGTCCAAATCCTCTAACAGCTGTTAAATATACTATCATGTGCAATTTGCTTTCCTAGTGTTTAAGTAAGTTTTTTAGGTGCCCACAAGGCAAGCTAGTTGTACATGTGTCTAGCCGGTATAAAGAGGAAAACCTTTAATGGAAAGGTAATTCATCATGCAAAGGTAGTCCATCACATAACTAGAACAAGATTTATATTATTTATATTCATACTTGATGTTTTTCTAGCCAACTGCCATGCTAAGATGATCTGATGGCATGAGATAATCACTTTTTGAAATAGTTTTTGAATAATTTTTTAGATCCATTTCTTTAGCTGTAAGTTTTTCTTCTTAGGAAAGGTTCAAAGAATCATAAAATTTATTCTAATGAAAACTACTTGTGTGGAACACGGTGGAAAGGACTAGAATCTCAATCCTAAAACACAGAACTGGAGAGGTTATGAAAGGGGACAAGAAGGAAGATTCAAAATTTCAGAGTGAGTTTGCAGACCTGATCACTTTTGAAGGACCAACAGATCCGTGAGCAGTCTATTGTTTCCCAAAGCTGTTTATCATAAACTTAATGTGAAGGGAATATTTCTCAGAAAAACAAAACGGGCATACAGCTCCCATATTTGCTTGGGTTTTTTTTAGTTGTGATGTTTGTTTTGAAACCAGGAAGCAAGTTAAGGCTGTGTAAAATCATCAGATCCAGATGCAATGAGGCTGGAGGTGGTATTAACTGAATGGAAAATACCAGTGGAAGACAATTTGCCTTAGAGGTCCTCAGTTGCCTGAGTCATGGGTGGGCTGGATTCTTATGAAAATTAATGGAAATTTCTAATCTAAACCTCAAAACTGGCATTTTTAAAAGTATCTCAGTATGTGCTTCTGCAGACTTTTGATAGCCAGTGAAGGACTGGCTTTGCTACCTGCTGGTAGCTGCTGATGGAGAGCTGAGGTTGGTTATACCTTCCCTGCATGTCAATTTTATTTTAAAAGTGAGGCACAGGTTCTGCATTCAAGCCAGCAGGGTACATTTTAGCAAGCTAACTGCCACCATTCAGGCATACAGCAAAAGCAACGAGTCACTTTTGCCATGTGGTGCCATTTGGCAGGAGTTAAAATACAGCTTTTGAGAATGTCAATAGCTGTTTAGAGATTATTTGTCATTTTGCAGAACTATGATTTTATGAAGTTGCATAAACCCTAATTCTCAAAGAGATGCACCCTCAGCTGGGTAGCAGTTTCTAAAGTGTCCATGACCCAGTGGCTTCGAGCAGGGCTTTTGCTCTTAAATCATCCATGTGTTTTTGAAAATACAATCGTATGGTGCCTAAGTATAACTTCAGGAGTTTAAATTTCTCTCCCTGTTTTTTAACATCTGCTTTCACTCCTTTAAGCTGTGGCTGAGACAACTTTCTCTTTTAGCTTGAGAATGCAGACCCATAGGGCTAGGAGGTTCTTCCCTTAGATGCCCTCCCAGATTCACAGTGATAACTGTGCATTTGTTTGTACTCAGCAGTTTCTGTCAAATAGGCTGAGATGATGGCATGCTTTTTCAGTGTCTAATTAAATGCTTTAATGTCAATTAGGCAATATCTACTCTCCCAGCTCTAATATGTACATTCTCAATGACTCTTCCAGTCATTTACAAAGCCAGAGGCCACATCACTTGGTAGCCTGCTATGCAGAAGCAGCATAGGAATGGAGAATGAGAAGATCTCTGGGTCAGTAACTCAAGTCACCTGCCAGCACCTCCTGAAATCCCCCTAGAAAATTTTCAGGCTCTATCTTATAGCCTGGATAGGTTTTCTTGTTCTTATTTGTTCTATTAGGAAGCTGTAACAAAATGTTGTGTTTGAAAAGTTATGCTTTTAATTGCCAGTTGGAAATTATTTATAGTCAGTGTCTTGGGGTGACTTTATGATGTGTATCCCATATTGCTGCCCTATGCCCAGAAATTAATTTTGGTGCCTTTTTATGCCTTTAAACTGGGCCTGAGAGGGGGAAGGAAAAACTGAGCAAAACTTTTTCAAAGCAGTTTGCAGCTTGTTCAAGGTCACACAGAGATAGCGACATTTTTTTTCCAGCTGCAGTGGGGGAGTGAGGAAGCACCCGGCTTGCTGCTCCCGGGTCAGTTTTTGGCCAGTTGTTCAGTTTCTTTTTCTCTGGAGAGAGACTGAGGGTTGAACTTTTTTTCCTTCCCTTGTATTTCGGATTTTCTCCCTTTTTTCACTGGACTGCTTCAATACCAGAGCACATCAGGAGGACTTTCCACTGAGCGCAGAGGGCCTGGCCGTGGGCCAAACTCCAGCTCCGAGGAGACCAAAGGGAGGACTCTAACACTTTCCCAGGTTTTTTCTCCACAGCGAGAGATTTTTATTATTTAGCATTATTTTCCTTTTCCCATGTGTTTGTCAAATAAATAGTTCTTATCTCTTTCACTTTCCTTTGAGGAAAATTTATTCTTTCCCGAACCTGGTGAGGGGAGGGGTGGTGACCTGCCTTCTCTCAGAGGATATATTTCTAAATTTGGCCAAACCGGTACAGTCAGTTGTTCAGCTGCCAATGTTGTAAATACACATTTGCAGTGGTGTTGATTGCTATTCTAAACAATTTTTTTCCTGTCTGGTTCGTACCTGGACACGTTTACAGAGTAATTAAATGTTTCTGTTTTATGAGACTGAGCAAGGTTCTTCTCCAGTTATCCTGCAGCTTATTCCTGGGCTTATTGATTGATTATATGCCCATTCTTGGGATGCATAAGCTATGGTTTTAGATACATATGGATTAGGACCCAAGCTGTCTGGCCAGCTGTGGTGCTGCCTAGCTGTCGGGCTCTCATGGGAAGAAGAGAATCTGTCACTGCTTTTCTAAAGAAAGAAAGGGATCAGTTGTTTGAGAAAAAAAAAATCAGTGTATAAAAGAATGGTTTTGAATACTGATTTCTCAAAGATGTTGGGGTATAGGCAGCTAAATGGACAAGGGATCACAGCGGTGAATTTCAGGCACATCCGTTGCTCCATTCATCATTTTGTATTGATTAATAGCAGCATCCCACTGCTTAGCTGGCTGGAATTCAGAATCACATCCAGCTCCCTATATTTCAATGAACAGAGAGTTTAAGCATTTATTGCAGCCTTGTGAATTTGATTTATGGAGTTAGGTATCCAATTGGGTTATTGTACCAGATATCAAAATGCATGAATTCCTGTTTGGATATCCCCTTCCTGTGTGGGGCCTGTGCTAGGTTTTTTAACCAATCTTTGGTGAAGGCTACTTTGACATGTGTCTTATTGTCTGTGTGGTAGCATTTGAAGAATCTTCTGATGTTACTTTTTTCTTTCCTCTTATTGCTTTTGCATTTTTCATCTACATTGCATAATCGGTGAAGAACAACATTTATTATTTTGAACGATTTCTATTACTCTCTTATTTCCCACAATATTCCCTCAGGAGACAATCCATTTAGTTCAGTGTGTAGCCTTGTTTACAGACTGAAAGTGGAAAATGATAAATTAATTTGAAGAGAGGCAAGGAGTTTAGCTTTTGAATTGTATTGTTTAATTGTATGTCCCTGCACAAATTGCTCTGTTTAGTGAGAAAATTCTCTCTCTAAACTTGTGATAGGGATGTTTCGGAAACAGGGGGACTTGTGAGCCTAATGGCTATCTAAGAATTGGCTGAGAATTTGCAAATGCAAAGGACTATACAAAATTACCCAAAGTTACTTCTGTGGGATAATTGTGGCTAAAATTTGTTTTGTTTGTAACAGAATTTATTCACATACTTGCTGTAATTTTTTTTCTTCATGTTCTGGGCCTTGCTTATGACGAAATTTGTACATGTTAATCCTGTTTAGAAAAACCCAGACTAATTTCTACCATAGTTAAAAGCACTGAGGCAGTCTTCTGCAATGCTGCCCCTCCTGGAGCATGGAGTGCTTGTAACTCCATGGTTAAACAAGTATCAGTTACACCATAAAGCAGTTTATTCTAGAACTTCTGAAGGTTCTGTTTCTTCTCTAATGTTGGTTTTAGTATTGTGGATAGAAATTACATTAGGAGTAAAAGGCTTATGTGGAAAACACATACTAGAGTGCATGAAAAGGCTTGGAAGGGTCTATTATTAGAGTTACAGGCTTTATGCATTCATATGTCAAAACATAAACACTCTGGGGTTACATCATTGCAGTTCAGTGCAGAATTCATCTGATGACTGCTTTGAGCCTAAGTGTAAATTTATGAACCTTCGCAAGGCATTGCAGTGAAGAAGAGGTTAAGTAAATGGCAATGAGACACTAGATGAGAAACCTTGATTGCTGTTTGTTGCTGCTTATAACACTTAGTTGTCTAGAAGTTAGTTCAAAGTAATAAAAATAATGAACCATTACCATAAAAATGAATCTCATTAAGCCAGCGCTACCAACGGAAATGGACAAACTTTGTACCAACAAATTTCATCAAACCCTGAAACAGACCATAACAGGAGAATTGATGTGTAAGCAGAAAAATTTTAATTCACTTCCACTAGGACCACAAATTTTCTTATTGGTGTGTGGAGGTTCAGCAGCTGCTGCTCAACAGGACTTCATAAGTCAGAGCCATTCCTTTACTACAGCAGCCTGAAAGATCATCGTGGACTACCTGTGTTTGAGCTGAGAGGCCTCACTGGAACCCAGAGAAAATTCACAGAATCTAAACTGTATGAGAATATCTTGATTCAGCCCTACCACTTCAGAGGGCTTAATTTACAGGCACAACTATCCTCTGCAGGGAGATCAGAAGGCTTTTACTGGTTTCTCTGGTTCTTTTCACCAAGATAGCCAGAAGCATCTCTGGGTGAGACTCTTTACAGCACATGAACATAATGATGCTGCTTCCAGATGGGTGCCTGCATTGCTTCATGGCATTGCGCTGTGCTGTGGTGGATCTGTTAGCTCAGACCATTTCCTGCTCTATATTCTACATTGGTGCCCATCTTTGTGACATATTTATGTTAACTTCTTTTATTTTTCTGCTATCTTCAAGCAGTAGTAAAAGGAAGAGGAAAACAGCAAAAATATTAGTTTTCGTCCATGTAAAACCTACAAATTAAATATTTCCTAGAAAAGTAGGAATTTGAGATAAGCTGGGTTCTGAACAGAGTGATGTCTCTTGTCCAGATTTGTCACTTAATTCAAATTATTCTTCCTCCTGTGAGATGCTGACATGACTCAGTGTAGACTCTAGTAGAAAGCCTTTTGGTACAGAGGAGTGGAAGACAGTACGTTCAGAATTAAAACCCTGAAGATCACCTTTAACTTGGCTAAGAAATTTTAAATGTCACCATGTTGTGGTGGTGTTGTAAGCTCTGTCTGCTTCCCAAGCCAAAGATCAGTTTTTAATCTGTTGCTCCTATATTAAGGGTCACTTTATGTGTTAAAGAGTTATGTGATTTGACCTTATAAAACTGGTTGGTATTTTAATCAAAATTGTATTCAGCTCCCCATGTTCAGCATTTCCACTTTATTAATCTTTTCTGCTGCCTCTGGAGCCTGGTATGCTCTTTGTTATGCATTTGAGAGCACAGAATATTTGACATGAATGAAGTAGTCCTCTGGTGGAGATCAATCATTTTAAACATCACCTCTTAGCATAACTTAATTTCATGCTGCTCTTGCACCCTACTGTCAAATCTGCTTAATACCTGTACTTTAATTTTGCTCACATTTTTCTCCTAAATATGTTTCTGCCAAATGTACTCTTGCCATTAAATTGGTAACACATGGTGTAATCATTGCTTCTAAAGAGCAGTAAGAACGATTTGCTTCTGAAAGGGGTTATTATTTCCACACTGGATACATTAACATATATAGGCCATTAATATAAATTTCAAGGAACCAGGGATTATAAAATTTATTGAAAATCACATGGTTTTTTTTGGTTTTTTTTTTTTTTTTTCTTTATTATTATTATTGTTTTATCCTCAACACTGTGTACTTTGACCTGAGGCTCACAGGAGCATTGTAATAGTTAAATTTGTCCAGATCAAGTGGACATAGCTTCAAATGCCATGCTAGTGGCCCACAGTACGTTCTCAGGGAAGAGTAAAAGAGCATGACAAACATCTTGCTAAAACTTCCAGTTTTGGGGGCCCTAGGAAACCTGATCTAGTAGGTGGCATTGCTCATGGTAGGGGGATTGATGATATTTAAGGCCCCTTTTAATCCAAACTATTTTGTACTTCTATTGTTTTGCTTTGTTTCAGTGGTTTTTATCTATTTGTCTCTACATTTTTCTGTGATACCCTTGTAACTTATAAACCATGGACTTTTGACATCTGTGCTATTTATGGCAATGTGTTACATAATTTACCATCCCATGGTGTGAGAAAGTCTCTTTTGTTTTGATTGTGTTAAACTGTTTCTTGATCATTTAAGTGGCCCCTAATTTCTCTTTTCATGGTGAACAGTCATTTTTTATATACACTTTCTCCAAGCTGTGATTTCATGAGCTCCTGTCACATATTTCTTTCCCTTCTGTTTTCAGTAACTCAAGACCTCTGTGAGTTCGTTGTCTTTAATGGAAAAAACCCTAATAATTTACATTGGAAGGATGCAAAGGAGCACCAGACTTGGATGTAATCCAAACCTTACAATATCACAGGAGTCAAATTTATTCAAACAATCAGCTTCATTCTGTTCTTTTCTGTTATATATTTATTCTCTTATTTATCCAGAGGTTTTGCTAACCTCTGGACCTGTGGTGGGCTGTGAGAAATAGCACAGTGGACATTGCTTTTGTAATCTCTTTGTCAATGAATACTATTTCATTTATCAGATTCGTAGTGTCATTAGACAACAATCATTAGTAACTTCTGAGGTGTCTTCTTTTCAAGAATTTGCAGAAATTTTTAAATATAGTGAATGTTTGCATAAGACTTATCTGTGGGATTATCTTAGATAGAAAAATGTCACTTAAATAGTGTATATATACTTCTGAAAATTGAATGAATGTGTGCTTTTGAACTGAGTTTATTTGATATGGGCTAAAATCAACCTGATTAGAAGTGATAAGATTTACTTCATTAAATGGGCTTAATTCACTGCTTTTACTAGAAAAAAGAGTTTTGTTGTGATTGTGGCAATTTTGATACCAGCTTTTGCTTGTGATAACCTCACCAAAGCTGGGATAACAGAAAACCCAGCCAACATGCATCCATCCAGATCAATCCAACACAGATAAACTGTGGTTACACCACCTCCTGATGAAAAATGGAATGGCAACATGCTAATTTATTCCTGGATTCATACATCAGTCTTCTGTCTGTGCAAAACAATAACAATTTAAGGTCACACCAAGGTAAAAAAATCATCCTTCCAACAGCTCTGCCACAGGCAAGGTATATTTTTCCCCAAGAAAGGAAGTACTGGCAAGGATCTGCAGTGCCACTGTTTCTGTTAACTTCCCCTCAAAAATTGAAAGCCTTGCAGTTTTTTTAGCTTTTTCTTTTGCACAGTATTTTTCAGTCTTTCAATATTCTGCAATTTATGCAATCAATCCTAATTAACCAGCACAGCTTGAATGTCAAATTATGACTATCTGTCCTAAAATATTTATGAGATACCTTGCTGCAGAAGGGGAAACGCGTTCATGAAATACTGTTGGCTGCAGAGATTCTGGATTCAGCTTTTCAGCCAGGTGTTAAAATCACAGAAGAGCCACTGCACTATGACAAGAAACAAAAATAACCTGATAAAAATCTTGTATGCACAGGTAGTGCCTAAGAACAGATGAGAAGTGATGTTAAATTAATATATAGCTTGCTGTGAGTTAATAATTTAGTTTTACTATGAAAAAATCACAGTCAGTAAAATTCAACACTGGGAAGGAAAAGGGACAAATTTAGTTACCAGCTAAATATTTGTTCAATTCCTGTCAAACAAACCAATTCATCCTGTTTTAATTTAACTTCACTACTGAGGTAGTAAAGTTAAATCATAAACTGGTTTTGGCTCATTGCAGAGCTGTTTGAAAATTGGTTTTTGAAGTCTGAAGATAGAGGGAAATCATTCCACACATTTTCATTATACGTTGCTTGCATTCTGAAATTCAACACATTTCATATTTATGGCAACAAATGTCACAGTGAGGCAGTTATTGAAGCTATAATTGCCAATATAGTTCAGAATTATTTACATTAACAGATGTTCATGCATATGTTGTTTATTTTCATAAAGAGAAAAAGAGTACAGTTCTAGTGCTTTCATGATATTGATTTCCAAGGTTGTGAAGTGGTTACATGTACACATAGACAAGTGTACAGATGGTAAATGAGCCATCAGTCCATGCTTCATTTGTTCATAGGTGAAACCAGTGGGATTTCCTTCTGAGACTGGCTGTTTCCCTGTGTCCTTAAACAGAGCCTGGGAAGGAAGCATGTCCCTCTACGTATCAGTAACATGAGATCCCTGGCATCTCTTCAGTGTAAGCCGTTAGTGTCTCTTTCCCTTGAAGACTTTTATCTCTGTAAGTTGAAGATCCAACTTCTGTGATTGCATTCCCAATAAATTCAACTGTTTTGCACCCCAGAGAATACTACAATTTGCTCTCCAGGATGTTTTTCATTCTCCCTGTTAAAACAAACATTTTTTCCAGTCTCCAGTTTAAAAAAAATTTCTTGTTACTGTTTTTATTGTTTAGAGATCTATATATTATGTATGGTCAGCAAACTATTTGACCTCAGGGCTGTATCAGCAGTTTTGGGTTTCATATTAACAGATAATGTTTTGCCTAGCTCTTTCTGGATAAAACTGTAGAGGGAAAATCTAACAACTAAACCTAAATCTAAAGTCGTTCTAAATCTAACAACTGTCTCTTGTTCAGGCATGGATTTATGATGAAAGATAGGAATGATAGACTTGTTCCCAAAGAACAAGAACCCGAATTTTTGATTAGCACAAAATCTAGAGTGTTTTGATTTTATTATTTTTAATTTTTTCCTTTGTATTGAACTGTCTTTCCCAGCTGCTTCAAACACTGGTTGCTCTTGCAGCATAAATTTACTAATTTGATTAATTTGCCTTGCATATCTGTGTCCAGGCTAGTAGTCCTCATAAACTATTGATCTTCTGAATCCTTGACAAAGGCTGCAGTAGTGCTGGTACCTTAGTGCTGCCTGAAAATTCCTGGTTTTCTTCTAATAAACTAACATATGTGTTTAACATCGGCCTTGTGAAGCTTTGTTGGGTGGGGTCCCTAACACGTGTCTCTCCTCCAAATATTTGCAGCTTCCTGCTGCAGAGCACTGTAACTTTTTCCTGTCTTTGTGTCTTTTTTTTTTTTTCCCCAATTAGATCTAGAATAACTTTGCAGTTGGCCATTTTAGCAGCTCATTCAGTGAAAATCTATGGATTTCCCTGGAACTTTAAAGGCACAGGCAAGGATGTAGGAAACTTGATCATAGTGGTGTCTATCATTCTTTAAAAGGGATTAATTGTACTCATAATGCCTGGTCATACTGCCCTCTCAGGCTGTAATCCACAGGTTTTTAATATCTAGAAAGCAACATGTGTTTCTCTGTGTGACTTGTAAAGATTATCAACTCTAGAGATTGTAATATGGGGGCATATCTTAAGTATATCAACTACCATAAGAACTTGTATTTTAAAGACACGTCTGTCTAACGTGTAATGCAATGTTTGCAGAAACCATAAATAATGGTATCCTTTGATTGTCTGGTTTGATTTTTTTATTTGTCCAGCCAGCTGTTTCCACAATGACCTGCATTATGGGTGCTGAGATTACCTGAGTTGATGTGCCATTCTTGCACACAGGCCAGAGAAGAGAATGACAGGTTCAGGGCTTCCCTACCAAGTCAGTACAGTGACCAACCTCCCCAAAGGGCCAGCCATCAGTTTCTCATGAGGTAACATCAGAAGATCCTAGCAGAATTGTTTAGTTTCTGTGTTTATCATAATTGCTAACATCTTTTTGCACATTCATCACACTTTTCAGTGCAGGAACAGGATTAATAAGGAGACAATAGCTCACTGAAGATTTTACCAATTTTAGTGGGTACAAGCATTAGCTGACTCCAGATATTTATTATAGCAATGAGCTCGAAAAGACTTGTGGAAAAAATTATTTTTTCCATAATGGAGGTAGTATCTGTACGTATGGTACCACTTGGATATCACTGTGTGATGTTTACAGAATATGTGCTACTGCTGATTAATAGAAATTCAATCTCCTGCTTTCAAGTAAATGAAGAATTACCTAATGCTATTTTTTAGTGATCTCTCCTTACTTGGAAGGTGAACAAGACCCAGGAATGAAGAATTACCTAATGCTTTCTTTTAATGATCTCTCCTTACTTGGAAGGTGAACAAGGCCCAGGAAGAGATATTTCATATTCTGAGATTAAGTACATAAATGTAACGCCTAATAGGTGTTTTAGATATTGAAAGTCATTAGCATGTAAATACAGCTACTCAAGTCCATTTCCAACTGATTAATTATTGGCATCTCTGGATGGCAGTCCTGTTTTCATAATATTACTTTTCTATGAGATAAAAAATGCCTCGTTTTTCTGTGTTTCTGAGGCAGTAGAAATGCTAACGGAGTGGCTGAGGCAAGGAAAAGGTTGTCTCTATTTTCTGTAACTGCCTCCTTTGTAAAAGGGGCAGACATAAGGAGGGGAAGCGTTAGGTCTCTTGCTCGAAAGCATGCTGTCCCCAGCATGCAGGTTCTGGTGCAGGTGACCCCATGGGCTGGGTGGCCCTTGCTTGCCTTCCCCACGGCACCTTACCCTGCACATGGCATTTTTTGCTCAGAGCTTGCCTTCACTGGAACTGTGGTACATTCACTGTCAAAGTGTGTGTGCTCAGGGTAGGGGTTAACTGTGTGCCAACATCCTCTCTGGGGCAATAGAGTAATTCATTGCTGAAATTAAAGACAACAAAATTAATAAAAACAATAAAATGAACAGTAAAAAATTACAAGATTAATCTCCTGGGAAAAAAAGCATTCACAAGTAGTGTACCAAAGTGTGGACTCCTACCTACAGCCAGTACTGTCCTGCCTTTTCACTGTTATGCTTGTATCATGCAAGAGGATTTTCTCTTTGTTGAACACAAACATGTCAGGATAACTTCCCTTTCCATCTCTCTCATTGGCAGTCCCAGTCTTAAACACTGAGCTTTTGATAAATGGAGTCTATAAATGTTCATGGGAAGTGAATATTAAAAAACCAAACAAACATATTTTAATTTCAATTTTTAGTGTCTTTATATACTGCTTCTCTTTATTTAGAAATAGTTCTGTTATACTAGCCAGGAATTAGCTGAAACAATCTGCAGGTCAAATAAATATCAAGTATTAATCATTCCTCAGTCTTCCCTGTGGTCCTACACCAGCTGGAAGAAGCTATTTATCTTTACATAATCCTATTTATATTACACTTGCAATTTTGAATTTTCTACATAATAATCCCTCCATTTTTGAAACAATGTTGCAGGTCCACATGCTATGCATATGGTTTCTTGCAAACAAGTGAGGTATTAAATTATAATTGCTTCTTGAGAACAGGGAATGAAAATTAAATGAAAATGAAGAGAATGTAGTATGGAATGTTTGAAGTTGTTTGCTGGCTCAGTTCCTCCACAATCCTTCTGAATATTTTGTAGGTCAAGAGAAAAATTACAGTATATGGGTATTGTCACTTTTTCCATAGTGATATGATACCTTTGTCAACTTTTTAAAAAGCTTTTTAAAAAGTGTAAAACCAAGAATCTGTGAATGTCTTAAAACAGGTGGTACATCTGTAACAGATGCAAAACATGGGCTGGTCCCATGTTCCTGTGCCTGAAGAAAAGGCAGTAAAGTTCACAGCTTCCTCTGGGGCTTCACAGGCCAGTTGGTCTGTGAGCCACAGAATGTAGAAGTTGTCTTCATTCTGCCTGTTATAATATTGTAGATGGGAACTTAATGTGAGCCAGGACCAAAACAGAGTTTTAGCTCAGGTAAAGCAATTAAGTCTTCAGACATATGCTCTGTGTTTTACACCTATAACCTGTGGTTTATCTCTCCTCCCCTTTCCCTTACAGTAAATCTCCAGAACTCTTCTTACCAGAATTTAAGGTACTTTCACTGAATTTGTGTTTATCATTAGGAGAGAAAAAATTGTAGAGGTGAATTGTGTGCAAAGATTTTTGAAGCAAAACCAAGAGCAGCTTGGAGCTAGTTTTTTATAAACAACTTTTTAGCCAAAGCTTATTAGCTTTCTCTTTCTCTATCTCTCTGTGCCAAGGGAAAGTTCTGTATAAAGTTAGACTTAGGCCTTTCCTGTGTTATTTAGGAGTCTCTCATGAGGTGAAAAGTCAGGGGTGCTTCACAATGCCTCTGTGTCTCTTGAGTCTTCATAGAAGAGAGCATTTCTAAATCTTTCGTTTTGCTCTGTGTCAGTGGGCCAAACACAACAGAGTTTAGAGGGTTCATCAAAGTGATGCAACCAAAGTGATGAGAAAATGTACTGCAGAAGAGACATAGCTTAATTTGTTGGTGATTTTGTGCACAAGGATGCGGTTTAGGGGAGTGACTTCTCTGTTGTTAATAAATACTTTTTTTGTTCCTACTCCCACTAACATTTGTGAATAATCTTAAGCAAGATTAAATCCTGAAGTGTTTTTCCCTTGACTGGCTCCTAAGAAGTTCAGTTTTTATTTCTAGTTACTTGCTGCTCAAGTAACTTACTAATTCTTAGGAGCCTTCAAAAAGGAAGCAATTCTTTAAAAGTGCTGAGGAAATGTATGATGAGTTAAATATATAGGGTTATTTTTTCACATTCCTCAAAATTCTACATATGATCTCACTTGTAGCATCTGTCATAGACTGTGGAGTTTGAATAGTGCAATCAATGAAACCCCAAAATAAATAGTTGAAATAATCAATCCCAGAAATAACAAAGACCTTAATCTGCAGCATCTCTAGGAGTCATTTGCTGACCACAGTTCTTGGATCGACATCACTTTAGGAAGGAAAAAGGCTGTTTTTATGAATTTTTCAATGAATTGATTAATTAATAAATCCAAAATACAGCCTGCCAGATTTCTAGACTTGAAAATGTTTTCATGATGGTATTGTAACATGAGTATGAGACCAGGAGTATGCTGCATGTGCCCATCAGCTTACCAGTATGGTAAGGTGGTTCCTGTTTTGATTAATGAATATTTAGATTTTTGTGAAAAACAAAGTTGGTATATAGAACACCTGAGGTTTCAATAGCTTGTGTAAGTAGTCAGGAATCCTGTTCTTTACTATTTCAGATGTTCTGGAGCAAAATGCTTTCAGTTTTTCACAATATCAAATGGTGTATGTCCACAGCAGCGGCAACCCACATCAGTTACCTACATTTCTGTCAGCCTGCAGATGACACTCGTTATTTTCTGTTCCGTGCCAGCTGTCAGCTCTCCTTCATGCCCTGGTTATATTCTGGAATGGCAGGACCAGGTCAGCACTGAAATTAAGTAGTCACTGTGGTTTATTTCTTATTCTGAGAATAAGAATATTCTTATTAACTCAGTAATCCCTGGAGGAAGTAACATCCTGTTGGCTTCTGCAAGTATTGCAGTGGCAGGTCCAGTTGAGGGGCCTGTCATAAGAGGGCCTGGGAGTGCTGGTGGATGCTGTGTTGAAACACCAGCAATGGGCCCATGTGGTAAAGAAGGCCAATGGTATCCTGGGCTGTGTTAGGAGAGCTGCCACCGGGGCGAGGCGGTGACACATCCTCTCGACTTGACAGTGGTGAGGCCACACCTGTCTTACTGTGTCCAGTTCTGGGCTTCACAGTGTGAGGCCTTCATGAGAAAGACATGATAAACAGAAAAAAAAGGGAACAAACCAAATAAAATAAAAGAAAATAATAGTGTGTAAGTTCATAAAAGCCAGTGGGAGGAGCTACCTAGGGGAACTGCCAGTACACTCTGTAGAAGAAAAACCTTGAAACAAAGACCTTCAGAACAAGAAAATTAAAAAATCAGTGACAAGGTGAAATTACTTTTTTCTCAAGTAATTACAGTTCTCTTTAAGCTAAAAAATGCCTCTCAGCTCTTTGATTATTTGTGATACATAAAGTACAATAGTCAGATTAACCCTGCAGCTTCTGTTTTTAGCTTGTTGTATAGATTTTTGAGCATCAGAAATTAATAATGATCAATCTCTTGCCTTCTTAAAATCTTACTTCTTAAAAACAAAGAAGCAAGTTTATAGTTAAAATGTCTTTGATATTTGAAAATGCATTTAATTGAGCCCTGATCATGCTGTGTTGCTATCAAGACTCAGCAACTCTGAAACCCATGAATATATTAGAGGGTTTTAAAATTTAATATTAACTTGTGGCTATTGAATCCAGAGTATGAGAGATAGCATACAAAATTTTTTATATGGTTATCAAAGTCAGAACAGTATGATCATTTCACTTCAGTAGCTGTGTGCTAGAAGCTGGCAAAAGTGAATGTTTTCTCTTCCAGCAGGAAAGCATTTGGGCAGGGCATGAATGCAGTGCTCTCCAAACCTGATATTAATATTCTGCATTCTTACACCTCCAAGACATAATGACAACTTCAGTTATTTGCCTGGATCAAAATCAGATGAATGAGAGTAACTGCAAAGCTTTTAAATTAAGGTGGTCTATTAAGGAGTGCATTTTACTCGCAGTTGCTGTGAGAATGTCTGCAAAATTCCATAACATACTGCAAATAATCTTTTTTATCTTGCCCAACCGTGCTATATTAAAGCCTGCCATGGCACTTAAAAAGAGAAAGAAAAAGGTTTTAGAGGGCAAATTTTAGGGGATGATATAATAGAAACATTTGTAAAATGAGAAATAATTTTTTCTTACACAGTTTCTGCACACAATATTCTCTTGTGCTTGTATTTTCTCTACAGCTCACCTTTCTGCTTCTAATGAGGCTATATTTTTTCTGTACAAAAATTGGTTTGATATTTGTTTGATCTTTGCCAATGCATTTAATACATTAAATACATTGTTGTTTTAAATAGTTTAAAACTTCTTGCTACTTTCTAGAAATGCACTTCAAACTCTATAATATGAAATGCCTCCTCAATCTATGTTAGAAAAGGTAATTTTTGAGGATTGCTATGAGGATTGCTCTCTCTCAGACAAATCCTTACACTTCTTCAAGATTGATGGAAAATCCACAAAATAAAAGTTTCTAAATTAAGAGAATCTTCCTAAAATTATCAGACAAACGGTGCATTTGATAAAAACACAAAAATATTATTTGTTTACTCACTTTTGGAAGTCAATAGAAATTCAATTTGATTGTGTAAAGCATGGTATGAATAGGATTCATAAATTTCATTAATGCATTATTTAATTATGAAAATATCTCTGCAGACATTAAAAGGCTGGTGCCAGCTGCTCTACAAAACGCTTGACATTCATTCTCCTGGGAAAAAAAAATATAGTTGTCATACCATGCTAAAGGTGGTAGGCAATCAGTTAAAGGCAGTAACCCTTACTAATAGGAGACTCATAGTCCATTTTTTATAACTTGTTTCTTGGGGAGATTTCCAGCTTTCTATGGGGAAGAAATAGTGTCTAAGAGCAAACTGCTGATGCTTAGATGAAGAAGTAGATGTTAAAATGAGACTTAGAGCAGCAAATGATTTCATGGACTAGATCACTGCCTTTTTAAGAAGCTGCATCATGCTGATCTACAGATGGTTTTACAGGCAGTAATGTCCAACATTTTAACACTGACTGAGCTAAATTAAAATAAAGGCAGAAGTTTAGTGCATTGCCTTAAAGTTTGTAAAAGTTTAAATTCATGAATATTGATTCATTTTTATGTATATATTATTTAGAGAGCATGACCTTTCAAGCAGAGAATGCTTTTATGCGAAAGCAATGATCTAGGAAATGGGGGTTTCCTGTTATTATAATAGTGACTCAGGAAATGTTAGAAAATGTCATTGATTTCTTTCTTCTAAGCATGAAAATTTCAGCCACAGCTGGAAGGAAAAATAAAATTTACAATCTTGATACTTAGCAGTGCCTGCATCTATAGTATAGAAAAAAGGTCAAAGACTTAAAGATGGAATAAATTTAGACAAAGAACTTACAAACAGTTCTGGGATGACTCAACCTCCTGTTTTTGTCAAAACCATTTAGTGAATTTCCCCCCAAATGATCCAGCATTGTTTGACTTGTTTCTGATAACCACATTCTTGCACTAATAATTTTGATCATCAGATGCAATGATGAGGAAGACCCTGTCTTTGAGCAGTTAGAGAATGCCTGATCTGTCCCCACAAGATGTGATGTTGTAGTGATTTGGTCCAAAATACTCATTACTGTTTACCTTCTGTGAGATAAGAATTAGGACAAAAGCAAAGCAGGCACAAAACTTGAAAGAATATAAAGAAGTTTATTAATAGACCTAAAATAAGGAAAAAGAAAAGGAAAAAAAAATCATACCACACCTTCAGAACACTTCTCCTCCCCCCACCTTTCTCCCTTCTCCCACTGACAGTGTAAAAAGACAGCCCTTGAGATGTTCAGTCTGTTTACCACTTCTGTAATAGCCTTGTTCAGTTCATTTAGGAGGAGGAGTCTCTCTTGCCCATGCTATGGAGAAATTATCACAACGAGACAGCCGCCCGGGTTGGTTCTCTGCTCACATCATGTGAGAGTCCTCCTCCCACGACTTGCAGCTTTTCCCACAACTGCTTTCGAGGGTCCAATCTCGAGCTACTGGGGTACAATTTTAAGGTTGAGCCATTCAGAAACAAAAGTTTTCTTCACCCATCTCTGGGAGCATTTCATCTCTAAGAATAGAGGCCCTCCTCCTTCCCTGGGAGCAAAGGGTCCTCCTCATCTTCATCTCTAGGACTATCTCTGGGAGCATCTCTAGGAACTGAGGTCTTCTCCTTTTCCATTTGGAGCAAAAGTCCTCATTGCTCCCATCTCTCCCTGTTCAAACTTCTCATCAAATTACAGCTGCTTCAGCATCTGCTTATCTCAGCGCAGGTGCTTTTGCTCACAAGTACAAGCTGAACGCTCCACCCCCCATGCCTTCATGAAATTACAACGGGCACTCTGATACCTCATAGCTTTACAACAGAATTTCAACTTTAAGCATCTCCTCTTTCTCCTCCCTCAGGGTTTCAGCTCTTCACAGCACTAAAAGTGTTAATCTCACCTAGGCCTTGCAGCTGGACTGTCGATTATTGCTGTTGGTCACATGATCTTTGCTGGGCAGCAGGGCAGCTTCAGCTGAATCTTGGCCGCACTGGAGAGGGGGAGCCAAGCCGCTCTGTCTGCACAGAGCCGGGCTGTGGGGGGGGCCATGGGTGGAACAGGGCCCATCGGCTCCAGGATGGCCGTGGCCCGGCCTGGCCTGGACCGAGCAGGGGCTGGGCCGGGCCCGCCGGCCCCCGCACTGGGCCCACAGCCACCTGTCCCAGCACCGGAAACGAGAGAGAGAGTCTGCCTGGGGTTTGTCTGTTCTTAAGTGTGGATCACAGAGGCAGTCAAAATTTTAAGTGGCTTAAAAAATCGTCCATATTCAAACTGGCCCGCTGATAGGTTCTGTCAGGTTATAGAGGAGCTGTAAGCATCCCTTTGCAAGAACATCACTTCCGGGACTATGCTTTGCTAACCCATGACAAATGCTCATGGAGGTCCAGCATGGTGCTTTCAAAAGGGCTTTTCAGCAGCCACATTTGACTTGATTTTCATATTGTCAAATGACACTCATAATTTTAGTTTTAATTCTTGCCAAAAGCAAATGAAGGAGCACCCAAGTAAAAGCCACTGACTGTGAAGTAATGATTGACTAAGGGTTAGTGGGACATATCCCCACTGTTGGCTCAGGGACAAGAACCACCACAATCATTTGCCATTTGGTTAATTTGCTGAAGTGCTCCCTGTCTGCTTGTTACTGCTGAGTGGAGGAAAGATAACTATAATTTAAGCAGTATATTTCTATAATAATTCTGTGACTGACTCTTTCATATGGAAGCCCCTTGGGTTTGTTATTGCTATGAACACTCCTGACTGATGTCCTTGTGAGTCTGCCCCTCAAAAAACTCTTGTTATAAGCCACAAGAGTAAAATATATCATTGGATATGTGGTGTGTCAAATTTTTGTCAGAGATTCTTTTTCAAACCCTCTCTTTCAAACATCCTTGAGTATCTTTAGAAACAGGTCAGTGGTGTAATTTCTGGATATAAGTACAATCCTGCTTTTTGATTCTGAGACTGGGTTTAAAGTTTAAAACAAAATAGATTTGGTTATCTCTGTGTCTTTGTGGAAGGGCCCTGCTTCAGTACTCAAATGCACATGTGAGCTTTGTAAGGAGCTTTCTAAGGGAATTAGAGTGGGGAAGACAACTCTTCTGAAATAAATCAATATTCCATTAACACCTATACTACAGAATGCAGACGTGCAAGGGCTAGAATGGCCAGTCAAAGTTGCCACAGCAGCTGGCAGCGTCATATGCTAACTCAGTCCTCTTACACTTTTCTCTGTCTCTCCCACCTTTCATTTCCTCTTCCCTTAACCATGAGGTGCAGATAAAAGTTAAATGTCAATTTCTAGCTGTACTTCGTATTTGATTGTCACTGGTCATTCATTCAGCACCTGGGTGTTATAAGAATCATAGGAAATGTTGAAAGTGTGGGCAGAAGATTGAAATAGCTTTTTTCTTTTACATATACTAAATGGAAAAGGAGTAGATGAAAGAAGTAGAGAAGGTAAAGGAACCAAAAAAAGGGATAATATGGGATATAAAAAAATGTCAAAGGAGACTATAAAAGAAGGAGAAGGAAATTAACTGAGGTTTGTTTGACATGGTCCAAGCAGTTAGGCTTCAAGCGAGCATTTGAGACATGTGAAAGGTATTAGGAATTCCCTGGTGAGATAATCATGATGTAGCTGCTTTAAACATGTGTATCCCCAGGAACTGATGGATCACTGAGAGGACATCAAAGGGACAGATCTCTTAATAAGGATGTCTGGATGGTCCATGACGACATTTGTTGCACTATCTGGCGGAGTTGTATAAGCATCTGTGAATCTCTAAATATCTCAATTCCTTTCTCCAGGATTTGAACTCTGTCATTTCCTACAATAATTGAGCTGCAAAGTGCTGCTGCTGGGCAGAACTTTTTCAAATAACTTTAAATTGAGGTAGCTAATCAAGAATGAGTAATCAGTGGCTTCTCTAATCTAGTCTTAGAGGCATGCAGTGATGGAGCTTTCACAGCTATTCGCATGATCTATTCTGATGCTTCAAAAATCAGTATCAATACTGTGCCATATTATCCCCTGAAAATGTTCTTTAGACTAAATTACCTATGCTGATCCAAACACTCTTCATGTGTATCCATGTTCTCACTACTTTTCACTATCATAGTTTTGCTGTATTTTCTTAAAGAATACAGTGACACAGCTGCAAAATTGACAGCAAGAGTTCCAAGTGCTTTGGGAGAATTATTTCCTTTGTCTTATTTCAACATCTCTCTTAACTTCCTCAAATGAGTTTTGCCTTTTTCTTAATGGCTCAACGACATTTTTCGCTTCTGTGCAGTTTACAGTTCACCTCACATATCAGATTTTTTCGATGTTTTACTACATACTCTCCATTAACCCACCCTGTATTTTCATAGTTTATTCCTCCTGCTCAATTTGTAAATGAAATCTTCTACCACAACTTTCTCCCGCCGCCTACTGAATAAAAAATTCTTTCATGTCTTTCTTTCCTATTTGAATTTTAATTATGTTTCTCAGGAAGCTTATTGCACTCTTCAGCTCCATGCAATCTACAAATTACATATATATATACACATATGCATATGCATATGCATATTTATATGTGTGTGTTCTCTTTTCCTATGTCTTAATTTAAATGAAAGCGATGAACAAAATTGTATCCAGAATGGACTCTGCAGAGCCCCATTCTGCATCCTTCTGCTTGGAAGAGAGCCATTGATTAATATTTGTTTTGGTCCGATTATTCATCTGACTGGTGACTCACCTTTCATCTATATTGTAGTTCACTGAACTGCTTGTGAAAATGTCATCTCCCACTGCATTAAAAGCCATGTAATGGTTACAGTTTCTTTTCTAACCACAAGTCATGCTACTCCATGATAGAAGCAAACTACTTTGAAGAAAGTGTTTTTCAGAGATCCGTACTAATTTCCATTGTTTTCCTTTCTTTCATATCCTCATTTTTTCTTCATTTAAAATACAGACACCATCTTGTCCCCTTCTGTCCTCTGCTACTTCTATTTTCTTTATGAATTCAGACATATATAATGGCCCTAAGAGTAATTTGGATAATTTTTAAGCTGCTTAGAAAGAAATTAATCAAGAATGAACGATTTAATAAAATATATGTTTATTTCAAATTCTCCCTGACATGCTCTTTCCCAATTGTGCTATGAGATTTTATGCCTTTGATACTGATACTAAATTGTGCTGTTCCACTGAGTTGTAAATGATCCATTAAAGAAAATTGAAAATTGTCCTTAACACTTTGGTCCACCATCATCTGTAGTTAGTTCTCCATCCCTGCTGTACTAATATCCCTAATGGATTAAATTCTTTTGTATCTTAACACATTATACTTCTCATGTTCTTTATTTTCTCTTTCAGGCTGTATTTTAGTATTTCTGACTTACTGTCTATACAATCTACTTTTTTGTACCAGTCTCATAATCTACCCTAACTTCCACTTTTATATCCTCCCTTTCTGTAGCTAAACTCACAGTTCAGCCAGTGTCTCCATGCTTTGTTCTGCACAGGGACATCTCGTACCTGCTGTGTCGTTTATTTCCTTGGGGAAATGTCACCTCTTCTCTAAGACTTTTTCTTCCAAGACTTTTCTAGGACTTCTCCCTTGAGAACCTACATAAAAAAAATTCTGAATTCACTCTTAAAAAAAATTGGGTGTGTTTTGTGTTCTCCTTCATATTCTTTCTTTTAACCAGGCACTATTTCAGTTCATGGTCACCCTTACTGAAGCTGCATTCTGCCCTGACTTTTTCCCTGCTGGTAAGACTCAGACCCACAGGAACAGCCCTCCTAGCTGCTTTCTACATTTTTCTATCTAAGTATTTTGTGTGCATCCCAAACATTAGGCAGACATTTTGGTCTGTCATTTGCCTTTTAAAATGTTTTGTTAATGCCCAGTCCTGTGCTTTAGATGATTCCTTGACGTGTTCAGGAAAAAAACCCCAGCTAACCAAAAAAACCCCCATCCAAATGATGCTTGAGGGAAACTGATCTGTATATAGCTCCATCTGAATAGTGTTCTCTCTTTTTCACCACGCAGCAGGTTTAACTCTTAGCTTTCATCCTTCATATGAGGTGTTTGCATCTTTAATATGTGAGAGAATTCTACATCTCTTATTCATTCCCTAGGCAGCCCTTCTTGGACAATCTATTAATATTCCAAAAAACTGCTACATATGCCATCATCTGTTATACCAATTAAATCAGAGTTTTCCTCTGCTTGTTTATTCCCCATACTCCTTGCAATGCTACACAGAGAGCTAAGATATTTGGCAAATAAATTAGTGCTCTTGAGTGACATATTGCCCCAATCCAATCCACCAGATGCCATTATTACATAAGATACAATCATACATAGCAAGGGGGAATTGCAGCATTGCAGGCTGCATAGCTTCATAAGGGGAGGAAATGCTGCTGCTGTTATATCCAGGATTTGCTATTGCTGTTAGGCTTTTTTCTACAGAGAACTTTCAACAGATTGGCTTCTCTTTGTTGTCTTGGAAAGGTAGCCCAGGATGATGAGTGCACTTGAAGTAACATTGTGATTTGCTGGAATCAAGAATCTTGGATTTCTCCATGCCTTTCCCTAGATATAATTAAAGATCTGCTTATCAGTGAACTGCACACAGATGTTCCATCTCTCTTCCATAAGTGCCTCGTATACTCAAGGTATTTGTTCTGGCTCAGTTCACCACTCAGTTCCTCTTCAGTAACATACTTTGGATTGTTTTCATGTCCTGTTTACTTCTAGGAGTCAAGCATGTTCTTAGAACTAATCAGATAGACAGACATCTGACTGAATAAAGAGGGTTTGCAGCCTTGTTTCAGTCATGTGCTATTCAGAAACCTGTCTGGTTCAAATTATTTGTTTTGTTTTCCAAAATTTATCTGCTGACTCTTTCTATGAGGGAAACAGCCTATGTCATAGCCTGCACATAGATGTTTTTACTACAGCTGCACAGGATTTCTGATTTCCTTGCCAGGCCATAGCATGCTCGCCTACAGTGACCAGAAACTTGTGATACACAGGACACTCTTGTGAAGCATGGCAGTGCTTGACTCAATAGCATGTACTCACTCTTCCACACCGGTCTTTCTCTCTGGTTACTGCTTTCTAAAATCATATCCATATACTGTATCCATAAATTACCAGCTAATCAAGTGCATATGTACCTTACAATTTTGAGGGATATTTTTATGATTGTAATTGCTTGGTGTACAGATAATTGAAACTGACCTATTTAGATGGTGACTAAACCACTAAAAATCTTTGCCTATTTGGAAACAACAACAAAACCAAAAGTGCACTTGTTCTGAAGTTACTCTCCAATAGAAATTAATTTCCATAGCAACATGGGGGCAATGTGGATTAAGAGTATATTTTTATTTAACCTCCAGATTCATTGAGTCAAGAATTTTAACCAGAGCTGGAAATTAACATAGTTATGTGATTTTATAAACTTTTATCTCCATGAGATGGCAGTTACACAAAATGAAACAACTTTTTTCAAAATTATGGTTTGCAATGCTATTTATTATGTCCAACGTAATGAAAAGATGCTGCAATGTAATGAATGCTTGCTTATGTAAAAAACCACAAAGCTTCAGCCAGGTTGTTTATTGTACAGCTTGAGGCACAGTTAGGTGTTCAGTGTGAGTAAAGAAACCAGTGAAAATGATCCCCAGCACATGGGGATGTTTTTCATGTTTTGTTTCTTTGTTTTTAGTTTTGCTCTTGAGAGACTTACATACTGTACTACACGGTACAGAATTTAAATGCAGTACTATCCAAGCATGTGGAGGTTTTCTAGCTGTGAAAAATGCAATATCCACTACCTGTCTGTGGTTTTGCATGATTTTTATTAAGAATTCTCGATGCTATTCTTTCAGACCGCCACAGACAGCTGAAACTGCATTAAAAATGCATTATGGTATACATTCTTCCTCACTTCCTCAATGACATGTTATTTCGTCAATGTGAACAGGTGGTGGCTGGAGAATTGATAAGGAGTTGATGCTCATCCAGGACTGGATGACTTCTTCAGCAGTACTCCACAAAGTGACAGGAGGGAATGACAGGAGGAAACAAAGAGCTGGTTTGTATCCAGAAGCACATCAGAGGATGCTGTCTTTCCATATGTAATGGAAAAACTCATTCATTGAATTTTATTGCATTTGAAATACTGAAGAAACCCAAAGAACATATTTATCATTTTTTAGGTTGAATTTAAATCCTTGAAATATGATTGAATGTTTTAATAAAAGTAAACATCTTAATCTATATATCAATTTACCAATTTAACTGATCATAATTTCATCATCCTTAGAAGATGATGACTGAGAAACTAAGGTGTGGTCTCAGATTATTAATTTCACTGCAGCAATTTTCACAGAATATCCCACGTAACTGAATATCACAGAATATGCTGAGTTGGAAGGGACCCACAAGGATCATTAATTCCATTCATGTCGTTTCCCTGAGAAAGTCTGAGTCACTATTTAATGTATCACATCAAATTGCTGAATACACAATGAATTGCCTGTGTTTCTAATAGAACTTCCAGCATCAAAAAAAGGTAATGACCAGTGTAAGATAAATTGGTACTGTGTGTGCTGAACAAAAATACTGGTGGTGTTAAGTCTCTACCCTCTGTGTCATACGTGTAATTGCTGTTCAGACTAACAAGAATGACATCCAAACACTTCCTATTAGTTTGCAGAACACATTTTTCTTAGAAGCAAGGTTTTTATTCCTATTCTCTTCATGGGATCCCATGGAAGTCCATATTTTCAGCAGTAGTGTCAAAAGCAGCAAATTTTAGGTTACATACGTTTATTTACTTTTATAAATAATGATTTCCAGTGTTTAAAAGAGCTTACAAATTGGGAATTAAAGAATGGCGACAAACTCGCAGGTCATATTTTAAACTCCTAGTGTATTTGCAAATATTTGCATTATTTTCAGAAAGCTTTTATTCCCCCTCGTATAGTTGTCAAAATCACAAAGCCTAATTTGTCTTCAAAGTGCATGAAAAACGGCACAAACCTTGACTTGTGTCTCCAGAAGCTCACGAAAGGTATTACATATTTGTGTCTGTACAAACTACTCTTAGCATTGCTTTTACAACCTGAATAAAACTTCCACTCCTCTTAGATTCTTTTAACATCTTGTGATACAATGGATACTACAAGTCCATTTTTCATCAGTAATTTAGCTGAGGTATGAGAATGTTCCACTTAATCACAGTAATAGTTTGCTGTATAATGTTACTGGCATATCCTCTGCCACAGTTAGCTCCAGTTGATGAAAAATGGTTTGAATCTTACATGTTTAGGTGAGCACAGAAAGAAATTTACCACTATATGTATAATATATTGAGACAAAAAATGTGAAACTTCTCCTGTCTTGGAGGTTAAATACATGTTTAAGACTGAGAAAACATCACAGCTGTTAAAGCTATGTTATGTTCCACTTGATCGCAAAAAGACAAAAATACAAGCCCTTGCTTTTAGTTGTAAACTCACAGCTTTTTGATATATTGAGTAGGTCAAGAGAAATCACAAATGGCTTGCAAAAGTTATTTCAGTGTCTGAAATGGCTAATATACCATTCAAACCAACATGAGAGAGTTCATCTTCCTCTATTTAAGTACTCCATATTATATGTATTCATGACATCACAGGACATTTGTTAGTAAAGGAACTTTGGAGTTTCAACTACTCTTTTTCTCTAGTTGCAAGGCAGAATAAACATTACCTTTTGTTTCTGGCAGTTGCTTGCCTGACCTGCTTTTAAAGCTTTGCAGTGCTTATGACTCCACATGACCCATCGCTTATTTACTGAAATATTCCATCACTGGCACAATTAGAAATGTTTCTCTTGTGTTTTTCTCTGCCACTTCAGGCTACATTCACACTGCACAGTGAAAACAGATATTTTTCTTCCTGTTTGCAGCAGATATTTATCTTTACTGGTATTTTGTGTTCACTCAAGGAGTCTCCTTCCCTTGCTTAGATTTACCTGGTCCTTGCTTCAGTCATTGTCCCTAGGTCATGTTTAGAAGCTCCAGATCATTCTTATTGCTCTCTCCTAGGCACTCTCCAAATGGTGAATGCTTTTAAAGTGCAGAACATGGTTCTCAAACTGAGACTTTACCAATATTAAACCAAGTGAAGGGGTATTGCTCCATGTAATTGTAAATTACACTTCTCTTTGCACTCTTTGAAATGATATTTACCTTTCTTGCTAGGTCATTATTGATGTGTCTAACTTGTGGTCTGAAATTACCAAGATCCTTTGCCTTTGAAATGTTTGCTTTCTTATTTACTTTTCTTTTATTTGTGTTGCTGACTATACATGCAAAGATACTTTACTTGCACCTGGCAAGTAGCATAGTATTTAGGTTACTTTTTCATTTTCTTATGACCAAATTACCCTCGAATATACCTCTCACATTTTCCAGAATCATGTCATCTGCTAAATCAGTAAGCACAATATTTATTCTTTAGGCTGTTAATGAAAATGTTGTAGATTCTGGAGTGAACAGAACACCTGTACATGCTCAACTAATCTGTCCTTCAATTTTGCTAAATAATTATGTATAAACCTTTTTACAATGTAACTATAAAACCTGTATAATTTTTGTAAATATGGGATCTAGTGCACATTATCCTAGCTTGATACTGGAATAATAAGGATTGTGCCAAAGGTATTAAAGGCAAAATATATAACATTCCTGTTACTCCTTCCAAAAAGGCAGTTTTTCTGTTGACAAAAAAAAGATCAGTTTTATCTGAAGCAATTTCTTTTTGGCATCTGTCTTGATTCTAAGTCCTCCAGTTTTATTTTAGTTAGTGACAGTCATTCTCTTTCATTATTTGTATCTTTCTCTGAGTTTAAGTTAATTGACTGATTTGTAGTTCTCATCTACTTTTGTCCTAACTTTATTTTTTTTAGGCAATTGCAAAGCCCTCTTTGCTAGCTGCTTGTTACCTCACCTTTCTTCCATTATTTTAATGGTAACTTTGAACAGTTCTGAGATTTGTTCACTCCTTTAATTTTCCTGATATTGCACCCAACAAGTCTGAAACATTTCACTTCCATCTGAATTCTCCAACCTATGTTTATTTACCCTAAGCCAAGAATTCTCTTTAAGGAACTGTCTAAAATTTATTTTAAAGGTTCCATTTTGCATGACACATTTTTATAGATTTTCTTTTGTTTTAGGTAAACTTTTCCTTAGTTTATATAACTATCTCTTGTTATCCTAAATACCACCTGTGAGACATGCATCAGTTTGTCCTTTGCCCTGTTTGATTATTCTCTGTAGGCACACAGAATTTATCTGTAAGTTTTATGTGACCTACTCTACTTTCCACTTTCTGTATTCCTCCTTGAAGTTGAAATCATGGAAGAAGATCTGGTTCTGACTACACATCCCAATTCTTCCCTGCAGTAGCATAGGTTTCCTTTCATTCTTGGCTTGTTCCTTTGAGGAATAGCTAGCTTTCCTTAATCTCTTTCTTCATTAGATTGGCCTAAAATTCCCTGAGTTTTATTTTGCAATAAATGTTTTGTTCTCTTTGTCTTTAAGGACTTGGAGCTCTGCCATTTTTTGGTTATTTGTCCTAAATTACTGTAATTTGTGAAGAGGTTCGAGCCTCAAAGAGTCTTCCATCTACTTGGTTTCTTCACTGCTTAGGACACCGAGAGACAGTCTCTTTCTGGTTCTGCCTACTCTACAAGTACGACTGAAAGTTCTTTCTCCTTGGTATGTTCTCTTTGTAGGGGGATTCTTCAAGTTTCTAATAAAACCTCACATATATATATATATAATCTTGTAGTCATGGCAACACTTATGCCTTTCTCATGCATTATCATTACTCTTACAATTTCTGCACTTTGTAATTGAGTGGAGACATTTTCTTGTCATGTATTTCCTCCCTTACTGACCTCTCCTTCTCCTGTGGAGATTTGATCTTTTGTGTTACACTGTGTGAATAATCTTATGAAGTTGCTGCTATGCCAATCAGATATAATTTTCAGAATATGATATTTTCTAATCTTTCCCTCTCATTCACCTGTTTATTTTTATATGTATACAAATTTATAAGATCTTTTGCAGATTGACACACTAACCATTTGATTCTACCATGAAACTTTTACAAATCATCTAAGATCTTACTTCTACTTTTAATAATCTGTGCTGGATCAACATGAATGATCATAATATCTCTGTGAAATTCAGTATGCTGGTACAGAATCCATGCTTGTTAGCCTGATCAATATAATGAAATCTCTGTGGTACTCTGATATGAAATTAATTGCATAACTTTGTGCAATACACTTGTCTGAAAGTGAACTTGATGCGGGGTGAACTCTCCAAACTGAGTTGATTGTCCTCTTGTGGGTCAGGCATGGATTTGAGCCATTTAAATATAGAATCAGCCTCAAATTTCAAAAAGTCAGTGGGCAGGATAACAAGCACCAGTGACCTTAACATCTTAGAAATTTTAAGTAAAACAAAGGACAGAATTTATTTCCTGGTAAGTAAACACAGAAGAAGCCTCTTTAAAAAAGTCCTTGAACACAAAAAGCCTTTGCTCATTGAGAATCAAAACTAATTAATTTTATAACTTCCAGTTTGATTAAGAACAATGTCATTTGTTCCCAGGAGCTTCGGTAATATTTTTTTTCTTTCTATCTAAGCCTAACAATGTTAATGTTGTACTTATTATTTCTTAATTTTACTCTCATTTTTACGACACTGACTAATCATCCAAATTCTATCTGCTACTGTGCCAGGGCCTCCTGGGTAATAAGAGTGCCAGTTCTTGATAAGTGACTGCCAGATAAAGCTCATGTTGGTTCAGGAGAAGCTGTGCCAACTGTAATACAAAAAGTAATGAATAAGGACAGCAAAAGAATATAAAAATTACTTTAACTGTTAGTTATCGAGACTGTGCATGTTCAAGTAAATCAAATGTTTCAAGAGGTGATGAATACTAATTTTATTTGCAATTAACTGAGACAGCAGCTAAAAGAATGCTATTTTTCTATATATCAAGCACTCTGTTGGGACCTTTACTGATTAAGTCTTTTCTGCATACAGCAACTTTTCTATTTATAAGAGATGAGTTGGTAATAAAAACTCATTAAAAGAAAATATATATAATTTAAAAAGAAGACAAAGGCAATAAGTAAAGAAGTGGAGATGGTAGTGCAGTGTCTACATGCTCTTTTTTCAGAGTGTCGTGGTTAATCAGAAAGAACTGTGGTTCAGGAAGAAGATTAGAGTATTTTTTAAAAAAAAATGTTCTTTGGAGGGAGGAGGGATATGAAGGGGGGCAGTGAATTGCATTCTGTATGTAGGCAGAAAATGACATAATTCACAGGAGCTTATGAATCTCCTTTTTTGTCAGCTTTGCATGGAATTATTGAAGCTTAAGAATACTTCCTAATTCAGTGTATTTGCCATTGTTAGAGAAGATGCATACACTGGAGGTACATTGATCATCCTGTGCATGAAGGTCACTTAGTTCAGGACGTCTGGACATGTACATCAGGACATGTCTCCTGTTTTGGCAGACTTGAGAATAGGTAGCAAAAAGAAGGAATGGAGGATGATAGCTATGAAAGAAAACGTTACTTTTGAAAGGTTTACTTTAGGCTCTTACATTACTCTTCAAACATGGGAGTTAAAACTTGTCAGGTTTAATCAGTGTCCTTTTAATAGCTGCTCTGCAGTATTACTCTTCCAGTAAAGAAAAGGGAGAGAGAGGGATTTCTGCCATAAACAGTGTTGCAATTCAAGAATAGCAAAGTTTACTATGGGAAAGCTTGTCCATCTATGGCTGTCTATGGATGGATGGACTCCATCTATGTTCTTAGCCAGAGAAATTAGCTACATCTGTTTTGAAAATGTGTTATAATATTTCCTCAGTTGAATTTTTAAATCATTTGACTTTTTTAAATCAGGTGAAGCTTCTGCACTGATGTGAATCAGATCCAGATCTATCTTTTTAAGAGTGTGGAAAAGTTCCAGAGACAGCATCTGCTTAACCTTTCACATGCCTTTGTGGAAAAGGATGACTGCTTTTTTTTACCACCCAATGTGCTATTATAAATTTAAATATTATAAATACGTATTATAAATTTAGGTCTCCTAATCCTACTTTTCTACAGATCAGCCACACTGACATGCATATTACTAGGTAGTTGGGGCAAGTGTTATGTTGGACAGACCAATAAAATGCAGTGAAGCATGTGACAATAGTCACAAATGTCCATCTTTAGCTGTTTTATTACTGTATTGAAGCATTCAGCTTGTTTGCCTGCAAGGATAAAATCTCATCTAGGCTTAACAGAGGTTTTATTTAAATGCCTCTGGGGTCAAGTGTGTGTCATGATAAAGTTCAGCAGCTCCATGAAGTCTTCTAGTTTCCATCAATCTGTTTGACCGTACTCAGCTCCCTCCACTACCACTTTTCCCTTACAGTCTCTGCACAAACATTATTAAATGTGCTGTTTACTTTCCTCTCTCCTGTTAATAACTTTTCTTATCTTTTCAAAATGATAGTGTGTTGAACTTTGTGTCTGTCTTCCTTTGCGCTGAGTTCCCTAAGAACAAACCCTGTTAAAAGTGCAAGATGAAGGGTGCTGCCACATTTGTGTGCAACCTCTTTTGCTTGCAGATTTTGTTACTACAATTACAGAAACTTTCATAGGTCATGTACTTGTAACAGCACTGAACCCCACTATCCTTGTGTTGCACATCCTTTGTACCATCTAGGCCAACCTAAGGATGGCAAAAGGGCCCCTTAGGGGACATCCTCACTTAGTGAGGGCCTCCTTTGTGTGCATATTCATCCTGGTCCATTTATGATTGTACAAAAATGTCTTTAAACCCTTGGAACTAAGGTACAAATTGAAGTGGACATAAGACTATCTTCTATCCATCTCGTTAAAGACAGTTTTCACAGTGGTAATAAGTTACCAGCTGGAGCCCCTAAAATCGATATTAAATCTATTTATAAATATATTTTCAAATTGTCTTGAAATGCACAAGAAGAGTGTCATGACCCCATTTGTAGGTAATATAACACTTTTTCAGATAGTCCATCTGAAGCAGATAATGGAGAGGCATAAGTTTCTTAAATCGCTGTCTGATAAAATGGCAGGTGAAGTGCAATGATGAAAAATGCAGAGATGATGGAACACATCCTGTAGTGGCTTATCTAGCTCTCTATGAATATACTCACACATTACATCCAAAGCTTGGAATCCCAATTTTACAAATTCTGTAATCAGTAGTCTGTTCTAGTATTGTGGCTATTAGGTAAAATATCAAATGTTTCTAATTTTTAAGTCAATAATAGCTTTCCAAATAACCCAATACTTTCAGAGACGGATTATAACTTTTAATTATTAAAATTAAAAAAAAAATTGATTTGCTTGTTGTGGCAAGACCAATATTATTTATTTTGACAAAAAAGGCTGGGCTTTGTATTTCTTGGCCTTACAGACAGAGTGAAATTGATCCTTATAATTTACTGCCAACTAGTACTGACATAATGCTGTAAATCTCTTTATATTCATTCTTTCAGTAAACTTTCAGGACTCTGAATGTTGCAGTTCTTCTCTTGCTCTATGCTATTAGAATGGATGGAAAAATTTTATTTAGATTAAAATTAACAAAGAACCTGTGGTTTTTTCCTCTATGCTGTGTTCTCTTGAAGGCAGAGCTACTGAAGTCACTGGGTTTGCATAGTGTCTCAACTCAGGCCAACTGAAATTAAATTATTTATTTGCATTTAGTAGAACCTGAATAAACTGATTGCTTACTGCTCTGCTGTTGACTTTGGATCACACTCTCTCAAGGAAACTACTGAATATGCTGAAACTACTTCTCAAAATAGGTGAGGTCTATGTTATGAAGGCATCATGTCATCATGTGTTTTTAAAGTAATTTGTATGGTTACACCTGTTGTTCTGAACAAGATCTAGCTGTTGCAGCCACACAGGTGCAGTCTGCTCTCCACAATGTCTAGAGGTACCAGATGGAAAGCTGAATATCAGGAACTTGGTGGTGCAGCTCTGACATAATTCCCAGTGGAATGTATCCCTGCTGCTCTTAACATACAGTTTTTTACTGCCTTTGTTTTACAATAGAGGATAAAGTTTAATCTGCTGACAAGAAAATGTATTTGAAGGATTTGTATTTAGGATGAAATCTCTCCTGTTTCTGTCAGAGCACATAAGACAGGGTCTTCAGAGTGTGATAAACTGGAATTTGGCAATTTGCTATTAGATGTCATTAGGTTATATTTTGCTAGTTAATCCTCCTGTCTGTCAGTATAGAATACTTTCTCATTTTCTATCTGTGTGTTAATAATACAAGAAGATTTTTATAATATCATTTATGTCACTTCAGTAGTTTGTATTCAACAGTGCCATTTTTCCCTAATATTCTACCAAAGCTTGGCATTTGTTGGTCCCAGCTTCCCATTTGTTCTCAGTCTGTTGCAGTTTCTTTGTTCTATGGGAACCTTCTTCATTAATCTAAATGTACTGTGTGCTGTGGTTATTCTATTCCTTTAAAACTTCAGTGACACTCAAAGAGGAACCATGAGAGGAAAAGAAGGAAAAGTTCTAGAGGTATGAGGAGAGGGGTAAGTAGATGGCAGATTTTCAAAATATTTTCTTTATTCATAAAAGTATCTTGTTTGCAAGAATGAAAATAATCTCTTGCTGTGATTCTATGTTTTAATTTTTGCTAGTGTCTGTCCATAATACTTATTGATGAAACACCTCTTAAAAGGTAGGAAATAAGCATTGGAAAATGAACTGGGTAAGCCAGAGCACCCCTGTTACAGATATGTGGTACCTACGGTGCCCTGTCAGAGGGAGTGAAAAACTGTAAGCTCATTTGTGTTCAATCCCAGGAATTCAGGAAATTATTAATATTTTAAAAATTCAAATACAGGACTGAATGGAATTTTAATTTAAGATTATCACAGATACAGTCTCTGAAATGAATGGTTTCCATCCAATTAGATGCTAGGAAGGAAAAAATCTCACTGTAAATCTCTGTAGTGAATCAGTGTTAGACCATGGCCAGATATACATCTGATAATCTTGAATGCAATGATTAATGTACAACTCAAGAGATGGCATTTTATGTCAAAAGATAAGAGCCATTTCAGTATATCAGTGCCTTTTTGGTTCAAATGATGGTGATTGATTCCATTCTCCTGGAATGCTTCCAGCTATCACAAGTGAATGCCTGGTTCTTTCAGGAGACATGCTGAAATAAATCTAAATAAAGTATCCAGCTGAAAAAAGGGAACCTCTATTTCAGGTGGGACATAGTGCCTTTAAAGAAAATGAGATCTCCTTGACCACTGATTTCTTGTTTCATGAGCTACATAGTCTGAAATTATAATGGATTTCATTGACATTGCAGTGCACTATTTTACAAACCTGAATTCTAACCATCTGAGGGGATAAAAGTATATAAAGGAGCCAGGAAATGTGTATGCAATGTAGAATGCAGAGAAGCAGAAATTAGAAAGTAAAAAAAGGTTGCCATAACTGCAAAGAAAGTAAGTTGTCATTGTGTCCCTGCTGAATTCACATGAGAAAATTACCTTTGTAAGGAGATGTCCTGCCCAGAGGAAATGCAGATGATGTTATAATTAAAGAAACACACAAAAAATGCACAATACCAGTTTATAATCTTGCTAATCAGGATACCAGTATTACTACTGCCCTAGAAGCTGCAGCATAACATCTAAGAGAAAGAATTAAGAATGTTGGTGAGATTCATAATGAGCATTGCATAAGACTGGCCATGCAAATGAATTTCAGATATTTTAAATGTCCTAAAGGTGATGAATGAGTGTAAGTATGCTGTTCTGTTAACAGAACCCACAGCCAGCAGGCATTTCCATGGCATTTGTCAAAGATCTACACTAAGTGAACTGAGAAAGGGGTCTAAGAGATATAATTTAATTTTGATGATGAAATGCAGTAATTCCTTGGGTTTGACCAGAGGCACCACACAGCTAAAACAGGCAGAACTCAAACTTTTAAGACAGAAAAGATTATGAGCTTGCTGGAGAAGGAAGATTAGTTTGATAATGAGCTGAGCTCCCTGTGTACATTTCCATCACTTACCAATTCTATGTGTATTGTATAAACCCAAGTCTTCTGCATTTCAGTATTTGAGGTAGGAGATTGTTCTGTCTCTTCTTTGTAGACTGAAGGATGTAAGAAAAAAGATCTACTTCAATGAGCTGCAAAACTATGATGTCCACAAATATTTGTCTATCCATGTCTTTCTTGTACAACATAAGCTAAAAACACATCCACTAAGAGATGATGAGAAAAAATAGGTGTATGAAGAATTGTTCATATGTTTATCTGTATATTGTAAGAATTGGTGTTGTATGACAAATAACAACATAAACACATATAATAGACACAAACACACACACATATAACAAATATAATATGTAATGTGTCTGGTCCATCTGTTTCTCTGTGTCTTATATGAACATTTGCTTCAAGTGTTGAAAATATGGGCATATGTTCCTCTTCAAGTGAACAGTTATGCAGCTTACAAACAGAGAGGCTCAACAGAAAGGCACTCAGAGCTGTAGAAATGTGTGGAAATCCATAAGGCCTGTTCTTACAGCATGACACGGTGCCCCAGTTACAGAAGGTTTTTTTTCAAAATCTTATTCTGAAAAGAAAAAAAAATTACTCTCTAGCCATTAAGCAGATAGATCCTGGGCTGAAAAGAAGTGAAATAAGATTTATGACATTCTTTATGACATGCTTTACAAATGTTGTCATCTGATTCCCACCCTGTTCCTCAGACCATTTACTGTGTCTCCCAAACATCAGGTGATAAAAGATTTGCTGAATGGTGCAAAAAGTCTCTGGTCACTTCCATGTGGGATATTTTCATTTTGTCTTCCTTCCTTCTTCTACACAGTCCAGACCAGCAGCAAACTGGCTCCGCCATAGGGAAAGGAGCACACCTCAATGACAGGAAGGAGGAGAAATATACCCAGAGCAAAATCCTGTGAAAACTTTTGGGGAACGTGCAGGCCAACACGCCTGCTGAAATACAGGGAGGGAGAAAATGTGTTGAAAAATGTACCAAGAAACAGTAAATGTTTCCACGTTCCCTAAAATCTGAGGGGGTGGTCATGCCTTAACAAGCAGATATAGTGGACACAGGGAAGAAAAATGGTGACATATCAGTAAATAGCGTTGAGGATTTCCCTAGGGCTGTTTTAGCATTGAGTGCTATCAAATTGGCCCCATTTCCTGTGATGAAGTTTGGCTGATAGAGTAAGTTTCAAACTCCAATACATGCATGAGTATGTGCTCTGCTGGGTTTTGTATGGACTGTAGTCACCAGACGGCCTTGATATACAGGGGGTATTGAGACAGCTGGGGAGACACCAGCAGTGTGATTTCAAGAGGCAAGACATGAGGTCTGACTAAATCAGCTGTGCACTACTTGCTGGACTTAGGGTGATGGAAGATTCAGCAAGCACTGATACTTTTGATTCCCTTTCATAATCACATCATGCCCTGCCTCAAAATCTCCAACTCACAGGCCTCATGGCATGTCCTAAGATTACCCAGAGAGGGGACAGTGCACTGTTTTAGGTCTTGTTAAAACCTGTAACTTTTCCAGCTTACATAAGGATACATGTTCATGGAGATGGAAGGCAGATCCCACATCTCCTGAGGCCACTGGAGTGTCAGCTCTCAGACAGGCTTGTAGGTCTAGTCAAGTGGCCATGACCACTATATCTGAATGACAGCTATGGTTTAAAATAGCCACACTGCAGATAGCTATGATTCTTAGATCAGCTGATATAAAAAAATCCTGGTTGTCCTGGTTTGAATTATACCCATTGTATAATATAATACTGAAGATGCCTGCCAATATGCGCAGAAGGAGAAAAAATATTAGACTTTGTCTTTTAAAACACATAATTTTAGAGTTAAGGTTAGTGTAAATCAATAGTCCCTTATAAGCCACACTTGGGCACACGGTAAGCAAAGTTTGCGTTAGGTGTCTGAGCCCATGTCGCCTATGTTCCCATGAAAACTGTGTTTTCAGAAGATTTCCTGCCTTGGTTTTGGCTGACTTCTTTGTTTTCAGTTGTACTTTGATGTGAGTTGGGTGTGGGTTTGAGGTCACTAAGATGCTTTTTGGCAAGGAAATATCAGGGGGGCATGGTCAGTGCAGAAGTAGGTTATGCACCTGACAGCTGGCTGCCTTGTACCGCTTCCACATCAAGGCATCCTGGCTTGCTGCTTACTATCCCAGGCTTCTTACAGTATGAAATCTTCATGCTCACAAGAGGAGAATGTTACAGAACACTTAGCACAAACTAGTGTTTCATAAGGACATGGTAAGCCAACAGATATTAAAGGAAGAAGCCTGTGATGCTAAACACAAATATGATTATCTGCCTAAAATATTTCCCCAAGAATACTTCAAAATGTTTGCTTGCAGCATTTTGTGGCTGGATGTATTTTTCTTCAGCATATGACTGATCAGTAGCACTTGGAATATGGAAACATCCCAATCCCCATCATCTAGTGTTTTCTACCTTCATACTTCTGTGTGATGGTTAGTTCGTCCTGGAGCTATATGTGAGCCATTTATTACCTGCAGTGTCTTCCGTTTCAGAACCTGGATATTCACTATTCATTTCCTTTTTATTCTGCTCCTTTTCTGAATTAAGCTGAAGCTTAGCCTCATTCTTCCTACTGGATTAAGACTTTTACAGTAACAACAACTCCCAGCTGAGTGGCAGTGCCACTGCAGACAGCTAACTGCCTTTTATATCTACTGTTTCCCATTCTTCACTCAAACACTGTAATGGCAAAAGATTTACCTTATGTCATACTTTTTCTGACTATTTTTTCCACAGCATTTGCACTTATACACATGGCCACAAATTTTTACTGCAGACTCAGGAGCTCCTGGCTCAGTTTTTTGTTGAATGACATTTCAGTTGCTGAGTTGCACATTACAGGTGCTGACGAGTTATTTCATTAATGTCAAACAGGTCATGACTGAAACACTTTCAAAATCTTTCTTTAAAGTAGCCTTTAATCAGATGGGCTTCTTCTAGAAGGCAGTAGATATCCTGAATTCCCAATAATTACTGTCTGTTAAATCTCAACAGTACACTTCCAGCTGATTTCTGTCAACCACGACACTCATCTGGGAAAGTGCTTCATGTCACTTAATGAGGAGAATATGTCTTCCTGAAAAGTACAGTTTCTTCAGCCCTGTCTGTAGCTTTGTGCCTTCTGATGCCCATGTTACAGTTCAAGATGTATTTTTTCAAGTAGGAAATGAAGCTTATCAGTGTATTTAGTCTAAACTTCAGAAAATACCCTCCCAAATATTCTATGTTTTTCTGTGTTTATTTTCCTTTCTCCTCCAAATATCATTTTGTCAATACACGAGGTGTTTGCAACCTTGACTTTCACAATAATTTTAAGACCTCGATACTACAAAATCCTTTATTTTTTTATCATTCCTGCTACATTTCTGTTAACTTGCTATATAAAATTAAAAATATTGTTTGAGTAACTGCAGCAGATAGAGCAAAGCAGTGGTTAAGTTTTCTCTCAGGTCAATAAACCTAACAAAAATCCATCTACCAATAGGTATGTGCATGAAGTGTGTTAGGTTTTAGAAGAGCCCAGCTAGTACTGGGGGAGTATTCAGTTTCCTCATGAGAAACACTAGGAGAAGATATGTTTTCCTTAAAAGTCTGTGAAGAAGAGCCTGTTTCACATTCCAGCAGTAGTGTAGACTTCTGAGTGTTTAAATTCTCAGCTGCTGATGCTGAAAATTCAAGGGAAGATTAACATTGCAGTGGAAAAATCTCCTTCCTAATTGAGGATATTTTGTGGGGTGAAACAGCACAATGCTTGGAATGTTTTGCTAAGATGTCCCTATTTAGCCAGAATCCAACCCAAAATGCCAGCTGTGCAAACTTATTAACACATCCTTTAGTTTATGGTGACTCATTACACAGGGGCAACATATGAACAATTACCCTTGCCATTCTGTTCAGTTTAATTATGTGAGATTTGATGAGACTGGCTGTTGTTGCAAATGAAGACACAGGGACAGCAGGAATCTAAAGCAGTGAGAGAAATGCATGCATATTTATATAACTTCTATGTATGGTTTTGCTGAATGATAAGAACATTTCCATAGTGTTTTGCATCTGTATTGCCTATTCTACCTTAGTGACAATGTAGTTTATACTACCAGACTATGGGAGCCATTGGATTGCAATGTACAGCATGCACCTTTGTGTTAAACTTGCATTAAAAAATATCCTAAATTGTGGATTGTCAAGGTAACCACAAGAGATACAGCCATTTCTTTTCAAGAGATGACTAACAGAGTAGGCAAGCTATGCCTACAGTGTCAGTCAGACTAATTACAAGAATTCACTGCAGGGTTTACCATGACAGGGTAGAACAATTAAGCCCTTGATCATGCTTTCAGAAACAGATAATTCAGATAATTCCTGATACTTCAGCTGGAAACAAAAATTTCTCTGTTCTACCTGTTCAGTTCAGCAGTGATATACAAAGACCCTGAAAATGAAATGTCAGGAGGGTTTAGCCCTTTCTGAAGAAAACTCAGCATGACTGTTTACTTCCAAACCTTTAGCCGACATTTTCACCAGATCGCCCGAGGATACTTGTTGCTCAGGCTACTTTCAGCTCCAGGCCAGTTAAATGAGAATTCAATGGGCTCTTCTAATGTCATGTTACTAAGGGTTAGGAGGAATCAGGCTTCCTTCTTTACTGCCTAGCACTCTTTAAAATAGTTCACATCTGTCTGAAAGCCTTGATGAGAACTCTCCAAGACATCAACATTTTGTCCACTGTATTTTCATAGTACGTTTTTACATGTACTATGCTTTATATTGACAGTAGGACAGTGAAGAATTATGTCCTTTGGTTCTAATGCACAGGTAATTTAATGGTAAGGAGTAGGTAATTTTTACTGCAGACCATCTATTTATACGTGAGTAAGCATTCAGATGAAATTTCTATCGGCTTGAAATAGTAAACTAATAGAAAATAAACTGTATTTTTATGGTATTTTTCTATCAGGAGATAGAAAAATCAGGAGACTTAAATCCATTGCCTCATTCATCTCAAGAATGAATAAATCCGTTTGGAATACCTTTGGGTACCCTATACCTTTGAACAATTCAAAATTTCTTTTGAATTACTTTGAGGAGTCTCTATTAGAACGAGGCCAGTACATGGATGACTAATCAGACAATACATCAGAAAGAAGTGGGTTTTTCAGCATGTCTTCTCCTCCATACCTCAAATTGAGTGGCAAAAATGGGTAAAGATCAAATATAGTATTCCAGTAGAAGAGATAAAACGAAAAATCTGACCAATGCTTTGTATTGAGAACATTTACATGTGCTTTAGATCACATCATTCTGCTCACTGCATTCCTTTCCCTCTATGCATCATCCTATTGTTGCACTTTGCGAAAGCTTGTTCTCAATTAGGGTGTACAAGGCTATATAAGTCTTTTATCTGTACTAAGTCAGTGTGTTCCCTTAATTATATCTGAACCTACATCACTGCAGCTAAAGTGGAACTGCGACATGTAGGACAGTTTTAAGTCTTCAAGCCCAAGAAAATCTTTATATTGGATACTATAACTTACTACTATACAAAATTTACACCATACTGGTGGACTAATCCAATTAAAGCCTTCTGTCTGTCACCTCCTTAAATTCCAGTATAAGCAGAAGTATGTATCCATTTTAGCTCAAAATCCAGGAAATGGTTGCTGTGGGCAACACATTTAGTAGGAAGGCTTACATAAATCTGACGGCCTTCCAGGCATTAGGGCTGTCTGTCCTTTCATTTAGGGTCAACTAAATCCCATTAAATTGCTAATCAGACAGTCTAAGTAGTTGTGATAAAATCCTTATGCTGATGCAAAGGAAACTACAGTCACAGAGATATCTGAAACAAAGTCAATGCTAGTTAGTGGGCAAGATGGTTTCCACTGGAATAAAATGAAAAGCTAAAGCATTCCATTAAACATGGGACCATAATGCACAGAGAAAATTTCACAGACAGTATAATTTTTCCATCTTCTAACTTCTGTGATTCTGTTAGCTATTAATCTCTAAGCAAATGTTTCTGTTTATTCCCTAGACCTGCAAGCAGTTGTCTGTTTCCTGTGCAGAGCAAAGACAATATGCAAGTACTTCCTAAAGCATACAAGGACATGGATGGCTTATATTGGTATAACTCAAGCAAACAAACAAAAAATAACAAACCTAGCAGAAACACTAAGGAATCAATTAATTTTCATTTGCATGGAATTTACTTGTAAAAATAAGTTAGAGTGCCCAGTGCTTACTTGTTGGGCACTGAAGAGATTTGCAATAGCCCTAAAACCACGTGTGGGCCAACCAGTTAGACATGGCAGAATTGTTTCCACAAGATTTGGAAGTGCCAGCTACTGACATACTTAATAGTGTATTCATCATATATGTGTGAGTACTTGTGAAAGTTTCTTTCAGTTCAGATACAAATGTGTTGCTACAAATTTCTCACATTATTTTTCTTTTTTGTTATTTAAGTTTTCTGCCTTGAATATATAAGAATAAAACCTTGAGTCTTTCTCTGACCTTTCATATGTTTGTTTTGCATTTGTTTTAGCTCTCTCTCTTATTTTTAAATTTTATTTCTTGCTTCTTATACAATGTTCAGCTTCTTCACCACTTGGGTGTCACTTGCTAATGTAGATGGTTGTGGAATTGTGATAGTAAGTATGATTATTCTGTGAGCAGTGGAATTATTGCTGTTTATGGAGCTGCTAATGCCACATGGAGTTTTCATGCTGCTGGAGTGCTCAAACTAGCTCTCTCTTATATGGCTCTTCAATGTCTATAATAAAATTCCTACCATGCTTTTTTTGTGTCAGGGCACTAATAGGGTCATTCATCCAGACTATTTTCATGACACTTGTAGGTTGTTTATGCCTTTGAAGCCACTGTCCATCTGTCAAATCGGCTGGAATTGTCCAAAATGAGTTAAATGGAAAATGCGGCTAGACAGAGAAGTATGTTTGCATATAAAAACCCATGAAAAGCACTATTTCATGAATCTCATCTGTTTTGATAGCTGGAAAAAAAAATGCAATCTAAGTTAAGATAGGGAGAACATTTTTCAGAGGTATCAGCTTTAAAGAAACATGGTGAAGAATGAAAATGGATTGGTCAGCTGCCTAACCACAAGAATCAGACACTATTTTAGAAACTCAAACATATTGTATCCAGCCTCCAGCAGCCTTTTCCTAAGTGTCTTATATAGCATCTGTTTACAACTGCCCTCACAGCTGTCTTTTGATAGTCAGGTCATCTGAAATAAAAATAAATGTGTGTGTTTGGGCAATTGAATCACTCCCTTAGAATTCTGGTCCTTCGAGACAGTGAATATCTTCAAAGAGATAACTGTGCCTCTCTAACTGTGACTGTTATGGAAATGACAGCAGTAGCAATCAACAGAAATAACTTTGTCCCACATCGTCCCAACAGGGACATTGCATTTGAGGCTTCTGGAAACAAGGATTACAGATTTTATAAAGCCAGGCAGTATAAATACCTGATTCTGTTAATGGCAATTTTCTGCCCCCTTGTGCAGTTCTTAATTTCTTCTCTTTCCATGGAGGCTTTCCTCCAAAACTTAGAGGACTTTAGTACAGGAAAAATTGCAAATCCTATCCCTTAGGCTGAAAGTAGATAGTGTCATCCATATAGGATATTTCATTATTTATTATCTCTTCAGGTTTCAAGCAACATGACTGGAGAGAAAGGACATTAATCAAGTTTTCATCATCCACTTTTCTCTCAGGTTTATAAATCACACCACCACTGACATAATGAATGTCTTTTCATAGGCTAAGAA